>NW_027492565.1:0-512832 GCF_021521415.1 Bidens hawaiensis
CAAGAAGCAGGAAAGCGCAAGGGTTTACCGCGATCCAAGCCGCGGAGCCATCTAGGAAAGGATACAGCGGGCCTTACCCATGGTGCAACAAATGCAAGTTTCACCACAAGGGTGAATGCGCGAGCGTCTCGTGCGCCAAATGTAACAGGCCAGGGCACAAGACGGTGAATTGCCGTGCTAAAGAAGCTGGAGCCAGTGACAACTGCTACGCATGCGGAAAGCCAGGGCATTTCAGTCGGGATTGCCCGCAAAGGGGAAACCAAGCTCGCGGGAGAGCTTTTGTGATCGGCGCAGGTGAAGCTAAAGAAGAGCCGAATGTGGTAACCGGTACGTTTTTGCTTAACGGCCATTTTGCATCTGTCTTATTTGATACTGGCGGCTGACCTAAGTTTTATATCTGCGGAGTTTAAAGACTCCTAGGCCTAGCAACCAGTAGGCTAGACACACCTTATACTATAGAACTAGCCAATGGTAGGCAGTTATGCGCAAGCGAAAGAACCGAACAATGTGTAATAGTCATGGGAGGTCACGGGTTCAATATTAACTTGTTGCCAATAGACTTGGGAAGTTTGACATCGTGGTGGGTATGGATTGGTTAGTCGAGAACCGCGCGGAAGTTATTGCCATGAGAAGCAGGTTCGGATCCCACTGTTGAACGAAGAAACCTTGGTAATTCAAGGGGAAAGAAGGGGAGTTGCGACAAAACTAATTTCGTGCCTAAAAGCGCGCAAGTACCTAAGGAAAGGGTGCTACGCCTTCCTGGCGCATGTAGTAGAGAAGAAAGGAGATGAGCGAAGACTTGAAGACTTACCAGTAGTGCGCGAATTTCCAGAAGTTTTTCCTGAAGATTTGCCCGGATTGCCACAGCCGCGACAAGTAGAATTTCGTATTGATTTAGTCCCAGGAGCTGCGCCAGTAGCTCGAGCGCCTTATCGATTAGCTCCATCTGAGATGCAAGAGCTATCCAATCAGTTACAGGGACTATTGGTAAAGGGTTTCATACGCCCAAGCTTTTCGCCTTGGGGAGCTCCAGTACTGTTTGTTAAGAAGAAGGATGGTTCCCTCCGGATGTGTATTGACTACAGGGAGCAGAACAAGCTGACAGTCAAGAATCGGTACCCCTTACCAAGGATTGACGACTTATTTGACCAGTTGCAGGGATCCAGTTATTATTCGAAGATAGATCTACGGTCAGGATACCACCAACTTAGGGTCCACGAGGAAGATGTGCCGAAAACAGCCTTCCGAACTAGATACGGCCATTATGAGTTCTTAGTGATGCCCTTCGGGCTAACTAATGCGCCGGCTGTATTCATGGATCTGATGAACCGCGTGTGCAAACCATACTTGGACAAGTTTGTGATTGTGTTTATAGATGATATTCTGATTTACTCTCGGACCAAGGCCGAGCATGAGCAACACCTGAGATTGATTTTGGAATGTTGAGGAAAGAAAAGTTGTATGCGAAGTTTTCCAAATGTGAGTTTTGGCTTAGAGAAGTTCACTTTCTCGGTCACGTTGTAAACGAGAAAGGAATACACGTTGATCCTTCCAAAGTCAAGGCCATCGAAAACTGGGAAGCGCCAAAAACCCCCAACTGAGGTGAGGCAATTCCTAGGACTAGCTGGCTACTATCGACGCTTCATTGAGAACTTCTCCAAGATAGCTCTACCACTGACCGCAGCTAACTCAGAAAGACAAGAAGTTTGTTTGGGGCGAAAATCAGGAAACAGCATTTCAAATGTTAAAACAGAAGTTATGTAGTGCGCCAATTTTGTCTCTGCCCGAGGGGACGGATGACATCGTCGTTTACTGCGACGCTTCACATCAGGGACTTGGATGTGTCCTTATGCAGCGAGACAAAGTCATAGCGTATGCCTCGCGCCAACTCAAGACCAATGAAAAGAACTACACAACGCATGATCTGGAACTTGGAGCGGTTGTCTTCGCGCTAAAGATTTGGCGCCATTACCTCTATGGTACAAAGTGTATAATTTTTACGGATCACAAGAGCCTTCAACATATATTTGATCAAAAGGATTTAAACATGAGGCAACGAAGATGGGTTGAACTGTTGAACGATTATGATTGTGAAATAAAGTATCACCCTGGAAAGGCGAATGTGGTGGCAGACGCGCTAAGCAAGAAGGAGCGAATAAAAACACTACGAGTCAAGGCTCTGAGGCTGACCATTCGCGCAGATCTCTTTACCAGCATCCGAGACGCTCAGCAAGAAGCCTTGAAACCAGAGGTTTGTTAAAAACGAATGCCTTGGGGGTATGATTAAGAGTTTGGAACTTAAAGAGAACGGCAATCTATATTTCGCTAACCGCATATGGGTCCCTCTCAAGGGAGGATTGCGCGAGCAAGTATTAAACGAAGCTCACAAGACGCGGTATTCCGTACATCCTGGCGCAGACAAGATGTACCAAGATGTTAAAGCGCTGTATTGGTGGCCCAATCTTAAAGGCGCCATCGCGACGTATGTCAGTAAGTGCCTGACGTGTTCGAAGGTAAAGGCTGAATACCAGAAACCATCAGGGTTGCTTCAACAGCCAGAAATTCCCATGTGGAAGTGGAACAAATCTCTATGGACTTCATCACCAAACTGCCAAGGACACCTGGGGGTTACGACACGATCTGGGGTTATTGTGGATCGGCTAACTAAGTCAGCGCACTTCCTGCCGATCAAGGAAACCGATAAGATGGAAAAGTTAGCCCGATTGTATATTCGAGAAGTAGTTTCAAAACATGGAGTCCCAGTGTCCATCATTTCTGATAGAGATAGTCGGTTCACCTCAAGATTTTGGAGATCGTTACAAGGGGCTTTAGGTACTCGTCTTGACATGAGTACGGCATATCATCCCCAAACGGATGGGCAAAGCGAGAGAACAATCCAGACATTGGAAGATATGCTACGCGCGTGCGAAATCGATTTCGGAGGTAGCTGGGATACTCATCTCCCATTGGTTGAATTTTCTTACAACAACAGCTATCACACAAGCATCAAGGCTGCGCCGTTCGAAGCTTTGTATGGGCGCAAGTGTAGATCCCCACTGTGCTGGGCTGAAGTGGGTGATAAGCAAATGACTGGTCCAGAATTGATCCAAGAAACAACAGACAAGATTTTTCAGATACGGGATCGCCTTAAGACAGCGCGCGACAGACAGAAGAGCTACGCAGATGTGCGAAGGAAACCATTGGAGTTTCAGGTAGGGGATAGAGTACTTTTGAAAGTCTCTCCATGGAAAGGAGTCCCCCCGTTTCGGCAAGCGAGGAAAGTTGAATCCGCGCTACATTGGACCATTTGAGATCCTGGAAAGGATCGGTCCGGTTGCTTATAAACTCCGTTTACCCGCCGAACTCAGTGGAGTTCATGATACGTTTCATGTGTCCAACCTCAAAAAGTGTTTATCTGACGAAACGTTGATTTTGCCGTTGGAAGAGATTCACATCGACAAACAGCTGCACTTCGTAGAAGAACCTATAGCAGTAACCGATTGGAAAGAACAAAAGTTACGCAGAAGCAGAATCAAGTTAGTAAAGGTTCAATGGAACTCGAGGCGTGGGCCTGAATTCACTTGGGAAAGAGAAGACCAGATGCGCAAGAAATACCCACAACCTCTTTCAGAACATGGCTTCTGCCAGCGACGTCTCCTAAATTTCGGGACGAAATTCTCTTAACAGGGGGAGAATGTGACACCTGGTAAATTCCCAATCCCTTAAACCAAGTAATCAACCTAAATATTAAGTAATTATGTTATATGCGCCTTGCGCGAGCGCGCCATATTAGAATCAGCGCGTGCATTTGTTATGTGCGCCCTGCGCGAGCGCGCTATGTTAGAATCGGCGCGGGTATTTGTTATGTGCACCCTGCGCGAGCGCACCATGTTAAGAACCTGCGTGGGCATATGTTATATGCGCCATGCGCGAGTGTTTTGGTTTTATGTTTCTGTAACTTAATGTTGTCTAATGGGCTGACCGTCTCGCATGATGCTAAGGCGGGTGCATCCCAAATCGTCTATGCGCGTGCGGAAGGGGAACTAACCCTCCCCGCATGGCGGGAAACATTGAGAGCTAGTTTGTCTGAAGCTCCAAGATGGAATTGACTTCAACATAACTGATCACTATGTTGAAATACCAAGACCACCTGGAGAATCTACAAATGAAACTCAATGTCCCTAACTGCGAGAAGGTTACGTGCCTACCCGCAGCAAAGAAATGTCCTTCACGCAGAAAGCTATGCGCACAAAGTGATACGCACAGAACACTCAGTCTATTCTCCAGACGTAAGGAGATTACTCCCGCCCAAAAGAAAACAGTAGCGTGTTTAAGAGATTTTCCACTTTTTACTGTACACTGACAAAAGTACCTGAAAAAGCACACTGTAACATGAAAAGTCAACTGTCAGCCACCCTATTCTCACCAACCCCAGACCTGCATGTCCTGACCAAATCAAATCAAAATCTTTTATCCACTACTCCACTTTTAAATAAATAATAATAATTTCCATACTTTATCATCATTACACCTAGATATGAAAAGATTACAATCCCCTAAAGCAAGGGATTGTGTTCCCTTGAGTTTGACTATAAATATGTAACTTAAGTTATCACCCAAACACACTTCAAACTTCTCTCTTAAGAACTGCAAACTTGCACTAATCATCTCCCAAGCATCCGATCCTGTTACTAGGTAAGCCGAGAATATAACCTTGAGATCTACCTTCCAACCCTTATATTCTCCTATTTCTTGATCTTAATATATATACTTCTTAATCGTATTCTAGACCTTCAATTCAAAGGCCAACACCAAGAAAACCCGAATCTCGATTAATCCCTTAACAAGAACCACAGGTGAGTCTCACAGCCCCTATTTTCACTATTTTCACTGTTTTTAAACTGTTTTCGGGGCGAGGGACACGTACTTAAATTACGATTTATCATGTCATACTTACAAGTTATGCAAACGATTGTGTTTAAATTATGTTTCATGATGAGCAATGCAAACGGTTATCTATGGTTTACGATGTATGTGCGCCAGAATTCGAGTAAGTGATCACTTTACCATTGGAACTCTAAGGGTAGGGACTGCTGGTTTGATTCGCCCACTCGTAGGGGTCGCACCTCTTACACAGACGAGTGCTTAGTATGGTCATGGGGCAGTACTATGGGTTTGAGCCCGCTCGTAGAGGTCGCTCCTCTTACGCAGACGAGCGCCTTGTTTTCCGGCACAACGTCTGCGCGTAACCCGCGGGACGGTATTATTCGCTCGTAGTGGCAGCGCCACTTACACAGACGAGCACGATTTTTCAGAAGTGTCCGCGCGTAACCCGCGGGACAGTATTACTTGTTTCGCTCGTAGTGGCAGCGCCACTTACACAGACGAGCACAGTTCCCAGAAATGTTCGCAGCGTAACCCGCGGAACGATTTTATCAGAATATGTTGATAGAACTATGTTTTACCAAGCATGTGTTTTAATGATGCTATCAGAATTATGTTTCAGAATGATTTTTATCAAGATTATGATGCAATACGATTTATCAAGTTACTAAAACTTGTGAACTCACTCAGTTTATACTGATTCAAATGTTTTACGTGTCTTTCAGGAGATAACTAGGTAGCGCTTGGAGTCACACTTAGAGCACCTCACGCTGAACATCTAAAACTAGCTTTTTGGAAGATTTTAGTTCTATCCCTTCGATGCGCGTGGTTGTTCCCGCCGATCAAGGGGATATGGCGTGGAAATCTTCAACAGTTTTTATACTTGGATGTTTTTATGTAATTTTTAAACAATGTAATGTATTTGTATTAAACATTTCATGTGCAATGAAAATCTTACTTTGAATGTTTGCAATGGCCCGTGCTTAATTATCAATCCCCACTCGCGCGCGCCCGGCTGTTTCCGCCGCTCAGGGCCGGGTGTGACATAAACCGGTGTCAGTATTACCCCTTAGATAGTGTAGTATACGTTTAATTGCCGCCAGATGAGTCATTCGGGGACTCGATTGGTACATGGAACATAAACAAATAGCAAACATGATATCGGGACGAGAAGCAGTTAGATACATTAATGAACCTATCATTGCTCGGTACAGGGTTGGATCTACGGTATCCTCCAATTCATCCGGTGACAAATTGTGACTCACGGGAAGAGGCGTCAAAGGGATTTTTTCGGTAGTTATCTTGAATCGGTTCAAGACATCGTTCAAATATTTCGTTAAATGAATAAAAATTCCAGCGTCAGACTTATGAACCCGCAACCCTAAGAAGAAATTCATCTCCCCCATCGAGCTCATTTCAAATTTCGTCTGCATTTACTTCTCAAAATATTTACACAGCTTGTCGTTCATAGAACCAAATATGATGTCGTAAACATATATATGGACGAGGAGCAAATCATCACCGATAGTTATATAAAAGAGAGTACAATCCACGGTCCCTCGTTTGAAACCACTATCAGTCACATGGTCAGCAAGTGTGCCGTACCAAGCTCTCGGGGCTTGGTGTAGACCATAAAGTGCCTTGTTTAATCGGTAAACATGGTCAGGTTAGTCCATATTATCAAACCAGGAGGCTGCTTCACGAACACCTCTTCATGAAGTTACCCATTGAGAAACGCACTCTTAACGTCCATTTGATAAACTTCAATATTCTTGAAAGCTGCATATGCCAAAAATATTCGTATAGCCTCTAATCGTGCAACTGGAGCATATACTTCTGTGTAGTCTACGCCTTCTTGCTGATGAAACCGTTGCACAACCAAACGTGCTTTATTTCTAACGATGACCCCACGATCATCCTTCTTACATTTAAAGACCCATTTGGTCGGAATAGGCTTCTTAACTCTATCTGGCTTCTCAATGAGATCCCAAACACACAGTCGACTAAACTGTTGTAGTTCCTCTTGCATTTCTTCTACCCATAAATACTCTTCAAGCGTCATACGAACACTCGTTGGTTCCATTTGAGACAGAAAGCAGGTTTATTTAGCGAGATTCATGATTCCAAAAGAATGCATATCAGTATACGCAAACAATATGTTGACGTCGCCCGAATTAGCAATCTAATGACATGTTTGTGCACCAACATCAAGATCACCAATGATGTTGTACTGAGGATGATACGTGTGAATCCAAAGTGTCGGATTCATAGTTACAACAACATTGTCATTTAAATTAGTAAGATTCTCTTCAGCATCATGAGATGATTCACCAATCTCATGAGTTTCAGGAAATGGAACTGATAGAAATTAACAAAATTACCATCATCCAATGCAATAGAAATAACATCAGACGTATCAAGAAGATCATCTTGAATAACATCATCATAATTAGATATTGACGACATCAGTGTGGAAAACAATTGATCTTCTAAATAAGCACGCATTAGGTCTTCATCAGGTTGATCAACTATGGGAGTAAACGAATTAAATAAACTCTCATAGTCAAACACCCAATCTGGACCCTTGCCGGCACGAGGTGTTGTGTATTGTTGACAGTCAATATGGTACCAATCTTCAACACAACCCGAAGTAAAGTTGAAGACTCATTTCTAAGGCGAAGCATAGCCCAAGAAATAATCTTCAATAGCATTTTCATCGAATTTTCCCGCATCTCTTTTCAACATAGTGCAAGGACACCCGAACGGTTCCAAAAACTTTAAATTAGGTTTTCGATTATTCAGAATCTCATAACATGACTTTTGCAGCTTCTTCCCAGTCAAAACATGATTAAGCGTGTTGCAAGCAGTGTTCACCGCCTCATCCCAAAATTGGACAGGAAGCTTTAAATCTGCTAGCATTGTTCTTGCAGCTTCAATCAGTGTTCGGTTCGTTCGTTCAGCAACACCATTCTATTGAGGTACATATGGAGCCCTATATTCTCAGTGGATTCCTTTCTGAATACAAAAGAAGTCCAATATAGTATTCTTGAATATGTCTTACCTTGTGTTTGTACAGTGATTCGAGATTCGTGATTAAATTTTGAATAAGAATAGGTGTCTGATCTTTAGAACTCATAAATAACACCCAAGAATATCATGAATAGTCATCAGTGACAACTAGATAGTACCAATCTCCAGAAATACTCGCATGATTCACAGGACCAAACAAATCCATATGAAGTCGTTCCAAAGGAGTATCAATTGAGTTAATTAACTTAGATGGGTGTGACTTCTTCTTCTGCTTGCCCTTTTTGCATGCAAATCAGTGATCGGTCAGTTTCAAGTGTTTCAAGGAAACCCCATCAACCAAGTCATTTTCCATCAGATAGTTCATCTTTCTGAAATGAATATGAACCATACGTCTATGCCACAGAATTGAGTCATTCTCAGTAGCTTTTGAGACAAAACACGTTTTAACAGAAGTGGATACCTTAGTACTCATATTCAGTACATAAATACATTTGACCAAGGAGACCGCATAACAACCATGTATTCTGGAGTGACATATCCTGGTTTGAGTATTATGCACTCTTTGTCAGTAAATACAGTGGTGTACTTCTTTTCACAAATCTTAGACATGCTCAACAGATTGTGATCCACTTTATCACAATAATTAACTCTCTCAAATGTAATATGACCATTCGAAAAATCTCGTTCTTTTGTAATCATTCCCCCAAAATTACCCGCAAGAGCTACATACCCTATTGAATATATTTGGCATTGGTTAGAAGATTGATATTGTCTGTAATATGACGAGAGCATCCACTATCCATATTCCAGTTTTCACAATATATAGTCTTGGATAAACGCTCCACATATAGGTAAGATGATTAGTTCAAAAAGGCAGCCCAGGCCTTCGTCTTTGACACCTCTTTAATTTCACTTGAAGAGTTAATTTTAACTGAATCCAAATGCGGTTTAGCTTCTTGTGAATAAGTCACAGGCCTCTTTGACTTTCATCTCAAGTATTCAGCTTGCACTAAATTTGTTTTCACAATTTTACAAATTGGTTCCGTAGGAACAAATTTGGGTTTTAACTTAACATTGCTTTCATCAACATGAATCACCTTGCATGGATTTACATTGGAAAACATGATGTGTGTTTTATCATCACAAGACATGGGTCTTTTAAGAATTTCCTTAATAAAAGGAACTGGTTTCGATTGTTCTTTGATATAAAGATGAATATTCTGTGATTTCTTCATTTCACAGCTTCTTACAACATGACCCCATTCGCCATATAAAAAGCATGTTCTCATGTCAACAAACTCACGTTGTGGTTTTGCATAAACTGGTGCAATAGATGGTTGATGAAAAACGCCAGGAACATGCACTTTGTTCAAGTCATCAAACGTAACATATTTCATTTTCATATAAAAATCGACATTTGAACAATTAGAAAAACTCTGTAAATTGTCTGTTCCAGTTGAGTTAACAAGTTGAACTTTCTTGGTAGATTTTAATAGTTGTTTGGCTTTAACCAATGGATCTGTTGTATTTGACACTTTGGAATTAGCAAATGCATGTTCAAGATCCTGTATCTTTGTTGTTTCATTATTAAAGACACTCTCAACTAACTTGGACTTGATTATATTAAGTGTAATGTATTTTTCAGTGAACACTTTGCTTAGACATTTTAACTTAAACGCTCGACCAGTTTTGTCATTAAAAGAAGTTGGATTGATGAAACACAACAATTCCGCATCAGAAATCTTTGGTTTTTATGATTTCTTAGCCTTAACCTTAGCTGATTTTTCCTTTTTCACTTTATATGTGATTGAACCATACACAACCTCCTCAAATTTTTGAGGTTCACACAGAATATGATTTGAACGTGGAATGTTCTGGTCTTTGTGCATAATTTCAGGTTCAACTACATCCTCAATGATTACATTCTCAACAAAAACATTGTTTCTTTGAATATGTGGTTTTTGAGTTGAAGATGAAGCAGCAAATTTGTCATCATTAATTTGTTTAGGTTTCTCCTCATTCATGACTTGTTCAATTACAGTTTCTTCTTTTCCCGCAAACGGATTTTGGGAATAGTCATCATGAAATGGTGGAGGAACTTCAACAAATCCTAACCATTTTTAGAGCCCTTTTGTTTACCTGATACTTCAATTATTTCATTGAAAAAAAATGAACGAGTTTCTAAACTTGTCTAATTTACTTTTCAACTCTAGAACCTCATTTTCAGGCTCACTTATCTTAGTTCTTTGTTTGAGAATTTCTTGAAATTGTTTATCATTAATGGTCGTTTTCACTGAAAGTTCTGCTTTCAGATCATGATTACTTACAAACAATCCCTCAATTTTTTCCCTAGATCTCATATGTGACTCTAAAGATTGTCTATATGTATCTTTGATTGAAGCAAGTTCTTTCATTAGTGAATCATTATGAGCATTAATTAAATCAATTTTTGACTTAACATTTTCACAATTAGAACATAGCACATTATCAGATAATTTAACAGAAGAAGAACTAGCCTCACCAATTTTAGCCATGCATGAAAACCACGTTGGTTGCATATTGCAGGAATTAGGGCTGTTCAAAACCGGATATCCGAAATTTCGGATATTCGAAACCGGATATCCGAACCATGGATAGTGAAAATCACTATCCGAATCCGTATCCGAAATTTCAGATATCCTACTTTCGGATATCCGAAAATTCGGATATCCGTTCGGATATCAAACCGGATAACCGAAATCTAAAACAAAATTAAAAAAAAACTTGAAAGTTCTAGCTATTGTATCAATCAGACAACCACCAAATCATCATCAAATTAGCTAGTTCATAGATTTCACTCAAAAGGTTAAAAATTCAAGGAAATTCAAAATCATAATAAAATGCTAGATTTACATTTCAATAAAAAAAAGAAAGATGACGATGGATGCAAATCTGTAATCCTGAAATACAATAGAGACCGACAAGAGTTGTGAGTTGAATGACGACGAAGATGATTCAGGTTTGTACTCGTTGACGAGTGGAGGGGAGCCGGACTAGTGACTGACAGTGTCGTGGAGGAGTTGGGGTGGAGCCGGACAAGTGGTTGATGCCGGTGGTCGATGCCGACGGTGGTGGAGGGAGATTGGAGGCTGGATCTGTAAAGGAGAGTGGAGGCTAGGGTTTGAGGTTGGAGAAGAAAAGAGGGATGTATTTTAATCAGATGGAGGTTTTGTTTATGTTAAATAAAATAAAATTAAAAAATAATAAAATTAATATATCGGATAGTTGGGATATCCGAACTATCCGAAAAATATGAAAATTGATATCCGAATCCGAATTTTCGGATATCTAGGATTCGGATATCCGAATTTTCGAATAGTTCGGATACGGATAATTAGATAATTCGGATGCGGATTCGGATTCGGATACTTTTGAACACCCCTAGTAGGAATCATCAGAATATGATTCTGTTTCTGACCCATTCTCATATGGCAATCCATTTCCACTAACATCTTGAAAATCTCAGTTTGCTAGAATATTGCAAGATTAGCATGACATCCATTGATCAACATTCGTTGATTCCAGTCTATCTCTTCAACAGTGAATAAAGCTTGTGATCATGTAGCCTTTGATGAATCTCCCCCAGAAGATTTATCTTTCACCTTAGTAAACGTATTGCCTGAGCTTGTTAGTGCACGATTTTGCGTCTTGAGTCTTTGTATTTATCGTTAACGTATTTGTCGTTTTGTTTAATGTAATAAAAAATTAATTTATATTGTTAGTTCGTTAATGTAATGTCTAGTTTGCTAAGGATGTTTAGCGAACTAAGACTTAAGTTATTATCCCACCTGATTCGTTAAGGATGTTTAACGAATCAGGGGGTGATTCATTAAGTGTATTACTTCGTAATGTATGTAACGAAGTGGGCTCTAGTTTGTTAGGGGATGTTAACGAACTAAGCCCATCTTCTATTTATAGGTGAACACTGTTCACGTTTTATTTAAGTTATTGAGTTAATTAACGAGGTGCTGCTCAAACTCTCTCTCAATTATTCATATAAATACATATAACGTATTAACGATAGATCTATAGCAATCATGAACTAGATCCTAATATAGGTTAACTTATATACGATTCAGATCTACGATCTGTATTAAGTTAGGATAATCAACGAGATCAAACAAGTGGTATCAGAGCTTTCGGTGCTCTTTTGCTATTGATTTTGTGTGTTGATTCGCTATTATAGACAATTAATTGTTATTTTATGATAATTCTTGTAATTCGGTTTGATTTTGATCGATTTGAGGGTAAATTGGATTATGTATGAAGGAATTGGATTGGATTTGAGTTGGTTAAGGTATTGGTAAGATACTGTGAATTGGAATTGTGATTTGAATTTTGTTCGGATTGATATTGGTGTGGATCTGGTGTTAGACGAAACAGGGGATTAGTATTGGTATAATTGGATTCACGAGATGTGTTAATTGCTTACTAGGTTTGGCTTTTTAGTTTCGTGTGGTGATAACGAGTAATTTGGTAGTTGATTTGTGTTATTTGTTTGAGAATTGAACGTGTATTACGAATCTGGGTTTCTGGGTTTTTCTTCTTCATTTCCAGATTTCTAGAAATCTTCGTTAAATATTTGAATACGAGATTGATTCGTTACCATATTTTCGTTGATTCATTACCATATTTCACCCAGTTCGCTATGAGTTCTAGTTGATTCGTTGTCCATTCGCTATGAACTATAGTTGATTCGTGTAATCAGTATATTAATCTATCTGATTTGTGTTCACAAATTCGTGTGACACGTGGTCATCTTTGAAATTGTGTTATAACAACTTGTGCCACGTGGCATTAGGTGTTAGAGTTTGTTACAAACGGTTGTAACAACCTGATTCGCTATAGTTTGATTCATTATCAACTGTAGCTGGTTCGTCATCTTATTTCGCTGAGTCTATATTAGTGATTCGTTACGGAAAACTTTTTACTTCGCTAAGCTTGTTCTTAGTGATTCGTTTCGTCAATTTGTTAGTTGGACTCATTCGTTGACCATCTGATTCGTTGCTTAATTCGTTAAACATCAATTCTGATTCGCTTCCTGATCAATCTTAACTTCATTAATACTTGATTCATTAACTAACTGTTCAAAGTTCGCTAAAACTGTTTACAGTTTGTTACATTCATTGCTCTCCATTCGTTAACCTTATTCTTCACAAGTTATCTTGAATTTTTGAAATTTGTCAAAAATGGCTGGTATGTATGCACTTGCCTCACAGAATATGTTAATGCAACAAATGCTGCAACTTGATACCGAGATAGGTTCACACTCGAAATGTCCACGTTTGATGAAGTTTAGTGATTTTACAAAGTGGGAGCCTCGGTTTCGTGCTAATATAGGATCAGTTCATCCTGACTGCTCATATTGTTTTGATGAAGTTTATACCGTTCCTATGATTGGGGATGAGACTATCGGTTTCAGACCTAAAGCCATATCTTAATACTCACAAGAAGAGAAGAAAGCATTAGATATAGAGACAAAGCCTATTCTACTCTAACCATGGCTTTACCTGAAAATATCTTTCACCAAGTGGGTAGTATAAAAATCTGTGCCTCTTTGTTTCAACATATCCGAATGAGAAGTATGGGAAACATGGCTGAAAGAAAAAAGGTTATGCTTAAGTTTCAATTCAGAAACTTTAACTTACTCAAAGGTGAGATGGTTGAAGAAATGACGACAAGATTTAATCGCTTGATTTCAGAGATGGATAAAATGAAATTGGAGGTTTCTGAAGTTGATAAAATTGATACTATTAAGAGTGCACTACCAAGTTCGTACTCTACTTTTCTAATAGTATTAAAAGAAAACAGTTATTTCAATGAAGACTTTACTGCAAGTGAGTTTTTACAGAAGACTGAAGCGCGTGAGTATGATCTCTAGTGTCAAAAATCTTCCAAGGAAAGTCAAGATCCTGCTTTCTATGGTGGTAGCATGCCTCTAAGTTCAACCATTTCACCGATTACTGCTTTTCTTACACAGAATGCTAAAGAAAATAAAACAACCGTCTATAGTGATCCTAGAGCATGTTTTTATACTACTGGAAATTTTGGATAACCTAATGTTTCTACTGGTTCGGGAAGTTCATCAACTACGAATCAATACTCATCACCTCCAAATGTCAACATGAAATAAGCTGAACAAAACGTTGCCTTTTTAACAGCTTTCATGACTTCTTATGAAAATTTGGTGAGTAGCAAAATTGCCACTAGTGATTCGACAAGTAACCATGATTTCAAAGCTGAGTTATCTGTGAAAATGACAATTAATGACCAAAAGTTTCAAGAAATCTTAAAACATCGTTCAAAGATAACCGAGCTTGAGAATGAGGTTCTTGAGTTAAAGAACAAATTGGGTAAATTTCGAAACTCTTCTTTCTTATTAAATGAAATCATTGAAGTATCTGGAAAACAAAAAGATTCAAAGAAAGGTATAGGTTTTGTTGAAATTCCTCCACCATTTCACAATGATTATAAAATTAATCCTTTTGCTCCAACTGAGGAAGATGTCATTCTTAAAGAACCTGTGATTTCAGAAAAAGCAAAATCTGTTACTTCTAAAGGTCTTAAAACTCAATCTTCAATTCAGAAACCTCATGTTCAAAGCAACAAAGTTTTTGTTGAAAATGTTGACAATGTTATCATTGAGGATGTGTTCGAACCTGAAATTATACACAAAATAAGAACATTACAAGTTCTAATCACATACTTTGTGAACCTCATGAATTTGAGGAGGCTGTATATGGTTCATACACAACCAAGGTGAAACAAGATGCTCATGTTAATGACAAACCAGTGAGGGCTAAGAAACCAGAAAAACCCAAAATTTCTGATGAGGATTTGTTACGTTTCATAAATCCTAATGTATCTAAGCCGTCATCTGCTTGTGTGTTTAATTTAAAGGGGATGGACACGATGTTCACTAAGAAAGACATTCCAATAAGTATCATTAAACCTAAACTGATTGAGAATGTGTTCACAATGAAACTTCCAAGCAACAAAGTTTTTGTTGAACATGTTGACAAAGTTATCATTGAGGATGTGTTCGAACCTGAAATTATACACAAAAATAAGAACATTACAAGTTCTAATCACATACTTTGTGAACCTAGGAGGCTGTATATGGTTCACACACAACCAAGGTGAAACAAGATGCTCATGTTAATGTCAAACCAGTGAGGGTTAAGAAACCAGAAAAACCCAAAATTTCTGATGAGGATTTGTTACGTTTCATAAATCCTAATGTATCTAAGCCGTCATCTGCTCGTGTGTTTAATTTAAAGGGGATGGACACGATGTTCACTAAGAAAGACATTCCAATAAGTATCAGTAAACCTAAACTGATTGAGAGTGTGTTCACAATGAAACTTCCAAGATTCGTGAACTTGAACGTCAATATGCTCAAGCGAAAACATCAGTTTCATCTGATCTATTGACTAAAGCAAAACAAGTTTTAAAACAAGCTAAGAAAATTCAATTTGTAAAGTCAACTGGAACGGATACATTGAAAAGTTTTTCAAATTATTCTAATTTAGATTTTTACTTGAAAAAGAAATCTGAATTATCTAATGAGTTTGCTAAGAGCATGACTAAAAATGTGAGTCATCATTTATCATCTATGTCACATGTTTTGACAAACTCTCAACATCATCATGTTGACATGCGAAGTTGTTTCCTTTGCGGTCAACAAGGTCATGTAGTAAGAAATTGTGGCCAGAAGAACTATCAGAATCTTCATCCTTTTATCAAGGACCATTCCAAACCGGTTCCTTTGGTGAAAGAGATTCTGAAACGACCTGTGTCGTATGCTGATGATACTCATATTATGTTCTCTAATGTACATCCTCGACAAGTTGTTCATGTGAATGAAACTCATGGTTTCGTTAAACCTAAGTTTATTCCAACCGAACCGTTATGCAAAAATGTTAATTCAAATGTAGTTCAAGCTGCGTATCTAAGACGAAAGTCGAAGAAACCGGTAACTTATTCTCAAGTTGCTGAACAACAATTGAATGGAACTAAGTTTAATTTTTCTCAAGAAAACCAAAAGGTGCCCAAGACCGAGGCATGGTCTACCTTTTTGAACTAATCATTTTCATTTGTGTGTAGGGTACATCCAAGACCATTTCTGGTGAAAACTGGATCATGGATAGTGGATGTTCTCGTCATATTACTGGGAATCTCGACCTCTTAACAAATGTAAGAAATATTCAAGCGGGTTATGTGGCGTTTGCTGGGAATTCTGGGGGTATGATTACACAACAAGGTGATGTTTTGAATGGGCATATTACTTTTTAGAAGGTTAATTATTGTGATAAAGTGGACCATAATTTATTGAGCGTGTCGTAAATCTGTGATAAGCAATACACTACAGTATTTACAGATAAAGAGTGTCAGATTTTAAAACCGGGTTATGTGATTCCCGAGGATATGGTTGTCATGCGATCCCCTCAATCAAATGATATTTATGTCTTGAATATGATTTCTAAAGTATCAACATCGATCGAAACATGTTTTGTCTCGAAAGCAACCGAGAAAGAATCTGTTTTATGGCATCGTAGAATTGGTCACATATGTGTTCGAAAGATGAACTACCTCATGGCTACTGACTTAGTTGAGGGCGTCTCATTGAAGAATTTTAAATTATCCGATCACTGTGTTGCTTGAAAGAAGGGCAAACATAAGAAGAAACCGCACCCATCTAAGTTATTAAATTCCATTGCTACTCCGCTTGAACGACTTCATATGGATTTATTTGGTCCAGTGAATCGTGCGAGTAATTCTGGAGACGGGTATTGTCTAGTAGTTACAGATGATTATTCACGATATTCATGGGTCTTGTTTATGAGCTCAAAAGATCAAACACTGGGTCTTGTTCAAAATCTAATCACTAAGATCGAATCACTATACAAACAGAAAGTGAGGAGAATTCGAAGTGACAATGGTAATGAATTTAAAAATACTGTATTGGATTTCTTTTGTTTACAAAAGGGAATTCATCGAGAACACAGTGCCCCATATGAAACACAACAGAACAGTGTAGCTGAGAGAAAGAATAGAACGTTGATTGAAGCTGCTAGAACGATGCTTGCTGATTCAAAGCTTCTTGTCCAGTCTTGGAATGAGGCGGTGAATACTGCTTGTTATACACTCAATCGAGTTTTAACGGTTAAGAGACTCAAGAAGACCGGTTATGAATTACTGAATAATCGTAAACCTAATTTAAAGTACTTGGAACCATTTGGGTGTCCTTGTACTATGTTAAAGAAGGATGTGGGAAAATTTGATGAAAAAGCCATTGAAGGTTATTTCTTGGGGTATGCGTCACCTAAGAAACGGGTATTTAATTTTACATCTGGTTTTGTTGAAGAATGGTACCATGTGGACTGTCAAAAGTACACTACTCCTTCTAAAGGAAAAGGTCCCGACTGGATGTTTGACTATGATGGCTTATTTAATTCATTTTCTCCAACGACCAATCATCCAAATGAAGATTTAGTTCGTGCTTATTTTGAAGAACATTTGGAAATTCCAAGGTTTGCAAGTTCAAATGATGTTGAAGCTCCAATTGTTGCTCCAACTGAAGAACCTGATAATGAGTCTCCTGTTTATTATGATAATGCTTCTACTTCATCTGATGATAATGCAGTTGTGGATCAAGTTATTGAAATTGATCGTGATGTTTCATCTCCTGAATTGGGTGAACATTATTGGAGACCTTGATGTGGGAGTTCAAACACGTCATCAAGTTTCTTCATCAAGTGAAAATAATGTCTTATGTGCTTATGTTGACTTACATTCATCTGGGATTGTAACTCTTGCTAAATTCACTTGCTTTCTATCTTAAGTTGAGCCAACAACTCCTCGTGTGGCACTTCAAGATCCTTCTTGGGTAGAAGCCATGCAAGAGGAATTACAGCAATTTGCACGTTTAGGTGTTTGGGATCTTATCGACAAACCTGCTAGAGTCAAGAAGGTGATTCCGACTAAGTGGGTATATAAGTGTAAGAAAGACGATCGTGGGGTAATTGTGAGAAACAAGGCACGTTTAGTTGTGCAAGGTTTTCATCAGCAAGAGGGTATTGACTACATTGAAGTATATGCTCCAGTTGCAAAATTAGAGTCGATTCGAATCTTTCGGGCATATGCTGCTTACAAGAATATTAAAGTTTATCAAATGGATGTCAAGAGTGCTTTTTTCAATGGTGAACTTCATGAGGAAGTGTTCGTTTTACAACCTCTAGGTTTTGAAGATCCTGATTATCCTGACCGTGTTTACCAATTAAACAAGGCATTATATGGTCTACATCAAGCCCCGAGAGCTTGGTATGGCACGCTCGCCGACCATCTAACGGATAATGGTTTTAAACGTGGAACAGTCGACTGCCTTTGTTTTATAAGAATATTGGTGATGATCTTCTCCTCATTCAGATTTATGTTGATGACATAATCTTTGGGTCAACACACGACACGTTGTGTAAGGAGTTCGAGAAATCAATGCAAACCAAGTTCGAGATGAGTTCTATGGGAGAGATGAATTTCATTTTAGGGTTGCAGGTTCATCAGGCTAACAAAGGAATCTTCATTCATCAGACAATATATGTGAACAATTTCTTGAGCCGATTCAAGATTACTGCAGGAAAAATCCCTTCTACTCCTCTTCCCGTGGGTCACAATTTATCACCGGATGAATTGGAGGATACCGTTTATCCGACCCTATATCGTGCTATGATTGGTTCTTTAATGTATTTAACTTCTTCTCGGCCCGACATAATGTTTGCTGCTTGTTTATGTGCTAGGTACCAAGCTAGTCCCCGAGTGACTCACCTGGAAGCGGTCAAGCGTATTCTGCAATATCAAAGGGGCAATCCTGACATCGGGTTATGGTACCCCAAAGACGCTACTTTAGATTTTACTGCTTATTCTGACTCAGACTACGGAGGATGTAATATCAATTTCAAGTCTACCACAACGGGTTGTCAATTCTTAGGAAACCGGCTTGTTTCCTTGCAGTGTAAGAAGCAGACAACGGTCTCCATTTCAACCGCTGACGCTGAGTATGTTGCAGCCTAGAGTTGTTGTTCTCAGGTTTTGTGGATACAACAACATCTTCGCGACTACGGTTTGAAGTTTCTTTCTAGTCCCACTTTGATTGATAATTCTGCTGCTATTAGTATCACCAAAAATCCCGTACAACATTCTAAAACAAAACATACCGAAATTCGATATCATTTCATACGGGATTGCTATGAAAAGAAATTAATTGACCTTGAGAAAGTACATAATGATTTTCAAAAAGCCGATCTATTTACCAAAGCCTTTGATAAAACACGTTTTCAATTTTTGCTTGGTTTAAATGGATTGAAGACCCTTGCTGATATCCTGAAACAAGGATAATTATATGTCTTTTATGTTAATTCTTGATTTCTTATTTTATTTTGATTTTAGGTTTTAAGGGGGGAATCTTAGAAAATATAAAAATATTGTGCTTTTCGTTTGTATAGATAAAACCCAAAAACATTAAAAAATTTTGAAAAATCAAAAATATTTTGATCTTTTCTGTTTTTTAATATTTGAAAAACCAAAAATATTTTAAAATCTGAAAAAAAAAAAATCAAAAATATTGTGATCTTTCCAGTTTTTAATATTTGAAAAATTAAAAACATTTTAAAATTTGAAAAAAAAAGAATGTGTTTTCTATTTGTACAGAAAAATTTTGAAAAAGTCAAAAAGAATGTGATTTTCCTGTTTATAAAGAAAAATCCGAAAAGACAAAAATATTGTGTTTTAGTTTGTAAAGAGAAAAACCAAAAAGATTTTTCGCTTATGTTCGCTAAAAATTATGTCATTTGCTTCTATTTTGAAGGACATATACTTGTATATGTTTGGTCCTGATAATTTCTTGTAAATATTCGGGTTAGCCATTTACCTGTCAAATGGAAAAGTACTTGGGGCGTTCGTTAAGTTTCTACTTTATTTTCTCGCTGAAAATTTTATCAGTTATTTAAGTTTGTGGAGCATGCTTGCATGTTTTGGTCCTGTTCTCTACCTATAGATGGTTAGGATAGCCATTTATCTATAGACTCAAAGTAACTGAGGTGATTAAATTCATTTTTATTATGCTCCTCAAAATTTTAAGTCTTTGAAGCAAAAAGAGAAAATGATAGTACATTGATTATTGACCCCAAATCCAGTAAGAAATAAGCTTAAAAGACTGAGTGCTTAATCATTGGTGCATTAATAGGTCTTAAACAAGGTGTTAGAGTAAATTAAGTGATATAAACCTAAAGAAAAGCCAAATTGAAAGAGGTGTTAGTCTCTAGCAAAAGTCTCAGTGAAGATGGCAGAAATGTAATAACCGGTCATACTCAAGCCTTATAGCTGTTGATCTCCCAAAAATATAATAAAGCAAATAACAAGCGTTAGGATTCTGGACATTGTGAGTCTTTATGCGGCTTAATCATCTGGGTATTCATATGCATGAATATTTCATTCGCTTTTAGAGCAAACCCAAAGTCATTAAACTTGATCACTGTTGTACTTCGTACAATCCAAATTACTAACTTGATCAAAATTCACTGTTAGTCATACAATTGTTCCTCCCTTGCGTGCGTCTCAATACCAATAAGAAACAGACCCCAGGAGATACAATGTATGTATGCCAACAGATGGACTCGTGCATACTCACTCACAGTAAAGGAACTTTAATGCATTGCTCAAAATTTCATAATTGGTATTCAAAAATTTTGATCAACACTATAATGGTTTAAGTCAAGTTGGGTGATTTGGCAAAAATCAAATTAAGCTTGAACCGAGACTAGGGCTGATAGTTTCTGATATTCTATGCGCTAATTGAACCATAAATCATATCACAAAAATGCTTGAAGGTTTGTTATAAGATTTAAGTGGACAACAATATCAATGACCGACTTAATGCCAGTCATAATGCCGCTGAAATATAAAACTGTGATGGAAGAGCATTTTGGTCAATATGATTCTCTACTCAAACTCAACAAAAATACAAAAATATGTATTGCTTTTGAAAAACATAGAAAACCACAAAAAGATTGTCTATTTTTAGTTCGGACATTTTCGTAAATACATTCTTTATTCTTTATAAAATACCAAAAATATTTTATCTTTTAATTTTACATATTATTTAAATTTCTTTTATTATGTTTCGAAAACGTGAAACGTAGTTTAAGTTATTTGGTTATCGAGATAACGGGCCTCGGTATTTTCAATAATTTATTCTTATTTAATTCATTTATTTATTTAATTATTTAAGTTAAAATTAAATAAATTATGATTCGTTAATTATGAATAAGGAATTAAGTGTTGTTTTAACGAACTACAATCTAGTTCGTTCACCTAATTCGCTTCCGCACTCTGTAACGAAACACCTCTTGTTCGTTATACATTCTTAACGAATCAAGACACGATTCATGTCTTATTCGCTACTCTGCAATAACGAATAGCCTGATTCGTTAGTTTAAAATTTAAACGAATCACTTAATTTGTACATAGAGTACATTGGGTAGCGTGTAACAGTATAAAAGACAGGTTAAACGAACCGTCCTTCACTATTCACCCTTCTTCCTTATTCCTAAAGCAACCCTGTTCAAATTTTCTCTGATTTTCAAACTTCGAAATTCAAGCTTTTGAATATACCATTATGTTGCTAAGGTATAGATGGTCACTTCTATGTGATTTTCGTCAAAAATGTCACTGTATAGATAGGCTAATTGGACATTTTTGTTATAAGGGTTTTTACGAGCTTTAAAATCTGTGTAATCGATGCTATACTGTATTAATCTAGCTTATTTTGTTATCATTTTGATCGGAATGTGATTCCGAGACACTTGGTGGACTTTAATCAAGGTTTGATTCTTGTTTGTCGGGTCGATTGAATGTTTATGTTTTTGGGGGTTTATGCTCTGTTAAAACTCCGAGTACACTTAAATTATTTCATGGTGTTGAGCCTCAATTTCAACACCGTGTGCTTTATATTGTATTTCCGAGATCACTACGCCGGTTGATTTGGTTAGTCATCAAGGATTATTGATTAATCGATACTGGTTTCATATTGTGACTTTTAGTGTTCTTAATCGAATTTTGACTTTGACTATATGAGTCAGAGATCAAGTCTTTATTGACCATTCGTTATTCTTAGCGAATTGGAACTGCTTTGTGTCCAACTCGTTAAGGAAGCACACGAATTAGCTCAGCGAATCACTTTCTCAAGGAATCAAGTGTGGATTCGTCAAATTTGGAACGAACTGGAATTTAGTTCGTTAATATTTATAGTTAATTCGTTGTGTCTATCTCGTTAATATATTTACCCGATAGCGAATCAATTGATTCGTTACATGTTTGTAACGAACAGATTGATAATCACACGAATGACATTTCATCTTAATTTAATTGATTAACTTTTGTAATTAATAAATTATTCGAAACGTCTAAACGCGTTGATATATCGATTACACATGACACATAAAATTAAATACACCATCTATTAAATATACACGACATAAGTGCTAAATGTATAATACACCTTCATATTACTTATACTCGTTTAAATTTTCATTCAGTTTAAATGCCCGATCAAATGGATCAAGATCTACCCGTTGCTCCTCAAGATCAAGAACAACCTTAGGAACAAGAAGAGGTTCAATTGCTATCATATGATAAGAAGCACAACATATGTGCTTATGTTGATTCGGATGTTGCTGACGTAGCTATGTTTGGGGATATGTTGACATTTTTACGACGTTCAGTGATACATTATGCTATAACTGCAAGACCTACGGTTTATCTAAGTATTATTAGGCAGTTTTGGAATACTGCTGCGTTTGTTGAAGCTGAGAATCACATTCGAGCAACAATCAATTAAGTTCCTATCATGTGGATGTTGCAGTGATTAGGAGGGTGCTTCGGTTTGTAGACAACGATAATAACCCGAGTGAGTTTGAAAAGAGATTGATCAAGGTTTTATTTACGCGTGTTCGTTATGCTAGAGATGTTGAAGAGTCCATGCTTAACAAAAATGGCCTGTGCCCAGCTTACAAGTATCTTTTACACATACTAATTCATTGCATGGGCGGTCATAAAGGTGGATTTGATGAATGCCGTAGTAGTCTACAATCGGCATTTGTTGCACTCATTCTCAACAAACCATTCAACTTCTCGGAAATGGTGTTTGATCATTTGAAAGAGCAAGTCCAGCAAACGACTCAGACGAAGAAGTTTTTAATGTATCCTCGATTTTTGCAGTTGATAATTCAGGATTTGATACCAAACTTAGTTATTGATCAAACTTTGTTGGATAATGTGCTTCCTTTGGAACACATGACGGCTGACACTGTACGTCGAATGAATATTTACCGTAAGCAGAGGCCACGAGATAAACATATGATTGGTCATATTACTAATCCTATTTATGTCTGTCCTCCCAATGATGATGGTAATGATGGTGGTGATGGTGGACATGGTGGTGCTAGTGATGCTGCTTTTCAAGAGCAACAAGATGCAGTAAATGCTGCGTTAGCTGCTACCAATGCACCTCAACGTGAACGAAAACGGAAGGGTAAAGCACCAGCTTCTGAAGTTCCAGCTAAAATACGAGTATCAGCTGGAGCTGGTGTGATTATTGGTATGCCACCGCCTCGTCAAACAATGCCTCAACCCCCAGTAGTGCCGCCTACTACTAGCACTCCGGCGCTTACATTAACAACAACGATGGTCCATCATGAGCAGCTTGGTATGATTCCACAGATGGCACTAGCTGAAATACCAAGGACTTCTTCAACACTGTCCACTGTTCTTCCAATACCGTCCATGAGGCCTCCTCCACCTAGTGATGCCTCATTCATGAGAATTACAAGGCCTCAGGGTCCAATCTAACCTGTTCATCCATCCTTGTACAACATGCCACAGAATCGTCAGACAGACATACTATTGAATTTGCTACACTTGTATGAGAATCAGATGTCTGCTGACCGACTGAATCAGGAACGTCTCATAGGGAACCAAAAGAGACTAATGGGATATGTCTCCTTCTACCAAAAAGAAACAAAGGCCCTACGTGAGATTGTTACGTCTCAGGGGTGAAATTAAAAGAGCAAGAGGAACGTATTCTACAACTGACTTGTAAAGATGACGCACTGAAAAAGACTCAAGAATGACGATGAAGATCATGATGAGTCTGGTGCTGGTGATGAGCCGAAACAAGCTCACGACTCATCTACAAGTGCAGGTACGAGTGGTGGTGATGACTCGGGTAAGCAGGTCGTTGTGTATCATGATTCAGCTGTTGTTAAACCAATCGAAAGGATTGAAGCTGATACGGTCATATTTATTGATGGATCGGGAGTGGTTAGAAGTGTGGTGAACAAGAATGAGATCGAGGTTGGTCAATTTGTTGATAGGTCTCTAACGCGAGAGCAGATTTCCATACTGCTAGGGTTGAATGATAAACAGTTAACCGTGTTAGAGACAGAGCCTGGCGTTGAGGTGGTGAATGAGGAAGGCATAACAAATGATCCGTCTATTCAAATGAATACTGATTATATTTATAAAGACGAAAAGGTTGAGATGGAAGACGTCACTGCTGAGGAGTATCCTGACATGTTTCAACACACAAATGTTGATCAAGGTGCTCCAGTATTCGATGAGCAAACGTTTAAAGCTGCTGAGGATGATTTGGTAAAGGCTTCTAAGGGTAAACAGGCTGCTGATGTCGTATGTAAATCACTTGAAGTCATCACTGATGCCGATATTGCTAAGTGGTTCAGCTATAAAAAGGTGAGTAAGATTATCAAGGCATATCGGTATGTCGATCAAGAACGAAAAGATGAAGTTGCAGCTTGGATCAATGCAAACCAAGTGACTTCTTTCAAGACTGTATCCAAGGTTCATGGTGATATCGTCTCTTGGTTATATGATTCCGAGCTTAAGGAATGTATAGTCAAATGGGTGAAGGGAATCCAGTATTACGAGAAGATAATGGACGTTCTTACACTACCGCGTTGGGATATTCGTACCCTCACGTGTCGTCCATTTATCAATCGTGGTGGCGACCAGACAACTGAGTGGTTTCATCAACACTTGTTGTTCGAGGTCAATCATGGTTTCAAGTTATTCAAGCCCTAGGTCCCGAGACGTAAGCGTATTGATGAAATTGATCCAAGGACTGGCTGGAGGAAACTTGTTCTTAAGGTAAAGCCCCCGAAGACGATGAAGAGGGTGCCTGTGAAGACAATTCACCAACACATGCATCTTACGTTTGATCGCTGGTGCTAAGACAATCGTACTGGTGAGGCTGTCATTGTGCTTGGTAAAGGACTGAAGACTGAGCTTATCAAGATTATCGACCCAATGTGGTTGGATAATTTATCCGAGACAGATAATGACGTGCTTCATAAGAACAAGATTCTGATCGAGCGCAATGAAGACTACAATCTGGCTATGAAGTTCCAGTGTGTCGTGCGTGTGTGTTATGAAAACGGAATTCATAGTTGCAGAGACTGGCAGTCCAAGCGTTTCAAGTGAAGACCAAAGAAAAAGAGCTCAAGACAAGGGGGTGTATGTTAGTGCACGATTTTGCGTCTTGAGTCTTTGTATTTATCGTTAACGTATTTGTCGTTTTGTTTAATGTAATAAACAATTAATTTATATTATTAGTTCGTTAATGTAATGTCTAGTTCGCTAAGGATGTTTAGCGAACTAAGACTTAAGTTATTATCCCTCCTGATTCATTAAGAATGTTTAACGAATCAGGGGTGATTCGTTAAGTGTATTACTTCGTAATGTATGTAACGAAGTGGGCTCAAGTTCGTTAGGGGATGTTAACGAACTAAGCCCATCTTCTATTTATAGGTGAACACTAATCACGTTTAATTTAAGATTTTGAGTTAATTAACGAGGTGCTGCTCAAACTCTCTCTCAATTCTTCATACTGATAATATTAATATACAATCAATACATAGAAATACATATAACGTATTAACGATAGATCTATAGCAATCATGAACTAGATCCTAATATATGTTAACTTATATACGATTCAGATCTACGATCAGTATTAAGTTAGGATAATCAACGAGATCAAACAGAGCTTCTGTCTTGAGAATGAGGACCATTGTTTGCCTTCTTTGGCTTATCACATTCCTTAGCAAAATGACCAAACTCTTGGCAATTGTAACATTTGACCTCAATTTATTAAAACCAACCCGTTTGTTTAAAGATGGAAAATCTTTTCCAGTTCGTTTCATAAACTTCTTTACATTCCTTACAATCATAGCCATATTCCATTTGATATCCATTAACTCAAGATCATCAGGGTAAATCTGATCATAGTCCTCATCAGTCAACTCACTTGTAGCAATCTAGCTACCTACCACGTTTTCATAGGATGTCATGAAAGCAATAAGGAAAGCAAAATTTTGTTCAGCCTCCTTCATGTTTACATTAGGTGGTGCAGTGAAGACATTTGCAGTTGATCCACTAGGGATCCAATTAAACCCAGAAGCCATGAAACATACATTCGAATCACTATAGGAAGAAGATCCCTCTTGTGAAGTTTGGGTAAGAAATGCATTAATTGGAGCTGCAGAATTACTCAAAGGTATCCACCTTCCATATAATGTCGGGTCTTGAGTTTCTTTCGATGACTTTTGACATTTCAAGTCATACTCTCTAACTTCAATCTTTTGTATATATTCCATTGCAGTAAAATCTGCATTCTTAAAGAAACTATTTTCTTTAAGTACCATGAAAAACGTCGAGTAAGAATTTGGTAAAGCACTTTTCACCGTATCAATTTTAGCACTTTCACTTGGTTCCATCTTTAACTTATTCATTTCAGCAATCAAATGATTAAATCGAGTCAACATTTCCTCAATGGTCTCACCCTTCAATAAGTTAAAGTTTCTAAATTGAAACTTCAACATCACCTTTTTACTTTCTTCAGTATTACCCATACTTCTCATTTTAATGTGTTGTAACAAAGATGCACAAATTTTAATACATCTCACTTGATGGAAAATGTTGTCGGGTAATGCCATCGTTAACGTGGAATATGCCTTTGTTTCAATCTCTAAAGATTTCTTTTCATCTTGAGAATATTGAGAAAGTGCCTTTGGTGTAAAACCAGTAATCTCATTACCAACCATAGGCACAGTGTACACATCATCAAGACATCGTGAACAATCAGGGTGTATGGACCCAAGATGTTCTCTAAATCGTGGTTCGCATTTTGCAAAATTGCTAAACTTCATTAAATGAGGACATTTTGAATGAGATCCAATCTCAGCATCAAGATGTAACATTTGTTGCATCAATACGTTCTAAGAAACCAGCACGTAATAACCAGCCATCTCAACAAGTTTAAGTTTAACAATGTCTAAATTTAGAGGTTTAAAATGAAAATATCAATAACGAATGGATAACGAATGGATGATAAAATAACGAATGGTGAACAATGGTGAATGGATATATGAATCTGGTAACGAATGAAGTGACGAATGGTTCTTAGTCTTCACGAATGAGGATAACGGATAGCTATCACGAATGAAAGGTCAAATATGACGAGTCAACGCCCGAATAGCTTAGCGAATGGCTGAGTCCGAATGGTTATCTATAACAAATAGATGAACGAATGATTAATAACGATTAACCTTGGTACGAATGAGTTTCTGTGACGAATGAGGATTCACTGGATGACGAATAGCTAATAAAGAATTAGCTACAGTAACGAATAAGTTTGTTATTCAGTTGTAACAAAGTCGACACGTGGCACGAATCAGTTACACTCTAATGACGAATGAGTATCAAACTTATAGGAATGGAAAATTTCATCATAATGAATGAGTATATGAATCTTCAAATCTTCAACAGATGATTTCCAGATCTGGAATTTACCAGATCCAAACCTTAATACAAACAAATACAAACTTATGCATTATTCCGCAAAAACTTTACCAAATCACACAATCAATAGCTTAATCAACTCGCCTCAATCATACGAACAATCCAAACCATTCCGAACATCCATTATCAGTCCAAACTTAGTCCAAAATCCAAAATAAAGACAAACAGATTCCTCTGTATCCGTAACACACAAACTCAATCCAATTCCATATTCAACAAACACAATAATCCAATTCAACCACCACACAATCGAAGCAACCGATACTGAATCCAATTTCAATCAATTCCTTATCCAATTAACATCTCATCATTTTAAATCAATGAAAATCAATAAAATCAAATTTGAATCAAAAATCAATAATCGAACTGTGAATTAACAATCAATTCATACTGAAATACCTTAACACATACACAATTTAACCCTGGTTTACTATGATACCACTTGAGAATCCCACTTTTAGCTTCAATCGATTGATCAATTCATATCGATTAGTAACCGGATCTAGTTATATGATATATGTATGTGTATAATAATCTTAATTATGTTAACAAAGTGTTGAGTAAGCAGTTGAATAGAGTAACGACAAGAGAGAATAATCTTAAAACACTTAAATTAATATGCAAGCTAATCAGTCTATACATAGAAGATGAATGTCATTCGTGACACATTACGTAACGAATGGCCTTCATTCGTCTTCATTTTATAAATAAGAAAATGGTATAGCGCATGACTCATTTGCTATATCCCATTCGTCAATATTCCATGACGAATGAATACACATTAATAACGATTAAAGTCCATTCGTTAAACATCCTTAACGAATGGACAGTGATAAATACTATTGGTCTTATTCGTTAAACATCCTTAACGAATGAGCTATAACCATAATGATTGGGACTTATAAATTACTTAAATGCCCTTCCATTAAAATAGTAATAAATTACAAAGGATTATAAAGACTCGAGACAACCAAAATCGTGCACTAACACCTAGAGTTGAAGACCTTTCTAATCGGAATCAGAATTTGGTGAGGGGGGGGGGATATTTGATTAATTTCTATTCTGGGTCCCAAGTCGGTGAACCAGGCCTAAGAGGGTTTAACAAGCCGGTTAAAGTCTAAGGGCTATTATGAAAAATTCATCCATTTGCTTGGTGGCCAAGTTCACCTTGTTGGCCAAGTTGACCTTGTTGCCCAGGTTCACCTTGTTGGCGAGTTCACCTTGGTGGCCAAGTTGAGTGGTAGCACATATTATGTTTCGTGACCAAGTTGGATTACTAGTATAAATACATGCAAAAAGTTAGTTTTAGATACAACAATATAAGCACAACAATCACCAACATCACTACCAAAGATATTGTAATCAGTTTTTTTGAACTATATTTTCTTGTTATAATACAAGTCGGTTATTTCTAAGTTGTTCGTTAATTACCATTCTTGACCCTCTGGAATATAACATCCTTTGTTAATGTGGTATGCTTCGTTAACAAAAACCTTTCAACAATCCTTAAACTTGTATTTTTAATGGAACATACCTTGTATTTCTGATTTGAATTAGGGGTTTTTTACATGCATCATATGGTGTTTCCAACACACCCACCCAATGCATCAAGGATTGGGCAACCCATGACATATTGGTGGGGTCTTTTAAAAAAATGTGTTTTTTTTTCTTTTTTTGATATTATATTGTGTTTTTGTCTTTTTGTTGTCTTTTCTTTTCTCTTGTTTGTTTTTGTTTTTGTGTTAGTAATTTAAAAAAAAAATACTTTTTAAATATGTTTTTCATTTTAAACCAAGTTTCGTGTAAAACCGAGTAAAAGTCGAACTTTTCATTTTAACGAGCCAGTCATTGTTCAAATCACCGAAAATATTTCCTAACATTTTTAACTTATGTTTCATTTTATATTATTTAGATTTCTAAGTTTGTGGTGTGTTGGAACCAAACTTGGTTTACTACCAAGATCGAGTGAATTTACATTCGCTTAAACCCGAGTTTGGGACTTTAATTAATAAAAATTCTCAAACTTGCTTAAGCTAATGATTTTATTGAAGTGATTCATATATTTAAATAGAATTGTTTGACGAGTTTGAATAATACGACGATATAAAATGAATTAAACAAAATTAAATACTCAAAAATACAAGTTTTTATTAATAAGAAAGTTCCGAATTACATTCCCGAGTCGGGTAAACATAAACGAATACAAATACAAAAAATCTGAGATGTTACAACGACGGTAGAACGACGACGACGATGATGTTGGGGATAAGCCCACCACACTTAGCGAGACGACGACGCTGATGGTTCTGCGGTTTAGATTTGTTTTTGTGTTTTTTTTTTTCAAACTCATTGTTATTTATTTAATATTATTATATAATTTTTTTTTCGTATTTGGATCTAAATACCTCACTCCAAGAAGACATGAAATGCCAGAAAGATGTTCCATCGGCGAGACAGTGGTTCAGGGAGCCACCGATGAAGATTCCATCGATAAGCCGCGGGTACATCAGTCGATGTAAGGATGTCCGAGATGGTTACATCTACGGTTGCATGAACAAACTTGACTCCAGGGCTGTTTTCAGGGTCAATGTAGATGACATACGAAGGCGGGTTATCTTGTTTTCGAGTAGCTAAGAGGGCAGCGAGAGGGTAGAAATGAGTGAGGGTGGTGGAGAGAGAATGCCGAAGCGCTTCCAAGAAAGCGGTTATGGATAAATCTTTATAAGGTGGTGGTTTTGCAAAAAGGAGACCCTTTTGGCTGTATTTGAGGTTGAGAATCATGAGCTCATAGGGGGTGAGATATATGGGTTGCTTGGTATTGTGTGAGAGGTCGTGCAGCGGGTTGACGAAGTATTAAGAAACTCGATTCACCGTTTGAGAAGTCATAAGAGTTTTCAGTTTTTAGAAAATACATATATGATGGCTTTAATTGTTTCATGTACAAAGAATATAATATAGTGGCATGTTGCTAAGTTGGAGATAATGGTGTGTGGTAGTTAGAATGTGTGGTGTTGGCTTTAGTTGAGATAGGTGATTATGAGGAGTTTAAATCTGAGGAATGGCCGTGAGTTGGTATGTGGGCTGGAGATTCTATGTGGGCCGTGAGTGGGGTGGAGAGAGTGGGCTGTGGTGGTGGGTCCATGGACTTGAGTTAGGAAAGGTAGTTTGGACATCGGTTCAAAGATGAGGGATAGTTCGTGAAAGGAAATACGGCGTCATAAAAAACGACATGGTTTGCTATCGTTACTCGGTGTGTGATTAGGTCTAAACACTTGTACCCGCAGTGGTGGGTGGGGTAACCAAGGAATACACATGAGTTAGAACGAGGAGCTAGTTTGTGTAAGCTTAGTGGGGTGAAGTAGATAGCAATGAGAGCCGAAGACTCGAAGATGGTCATAGGTAGGATAATGTTGCAATTGTTATATAGAAATCGGTCAAATAGTATCTTATTTGAAGGATGTTGCATTGTTGAATGATTTTTGGTTAATTTGCAGGGTTTGGATGTTGTTTGGTTCTTCGTTGGCCGATCTGATTTATATTTACCTGTGTAGTCTCCATGATTGTGTAGTCTCCATGATTCAGGTTGTCACAAATTATTGTTCATGTTTTGTCCCAATTTCAGCTGATTAATATTTGCACTTGATAACTGAATATAATTTGAAGAGAAGTTGTGTTAGAAACTATGAGGCTGTGATGACCAAAATATAATTTGAGGAGAAGTCATGCTAGAAACCGGGTCCTGCAACTTGGCTTGGTAGAGTGGTGGATGGCTAGCGCAGGATGTATATTAAGTCCACTTGCAACATCTTTGGCAGCCATGGCGGTTTTATCCCCTTTCTTTCATAATCTAATAAGCCTGAGCCTCAGTTATTTGAAATTAGATTATACATTCCTTTTGTTTCTATGTGATTTTTGCAACACAAACATAGCATATGATGTGCCTGTCTAAGGCATTCCCCAGTTCACAAGAATTTTAGGCTTTATTCAACATACCAGACTTTTAACTCAAGCAGACGATTGCCATTCCCAAAGCATAATGCTCACTTGAAGAGGCAACAAACTCTAAGGTAAGCATGATGTTTTTATGTATTGTCAAGTGACTTTCTAACACTGCAAACTATTAACTAATGTTTTCTTTTATGGCGCTGCAGGTATGCCCAGCAAAGAATCGACCAATATTGAACTTTAATTAAAAGGTAATCCTTAGGGGTGGCAATCTCAACCCATGGGTTGAATGGGTTTTATCAAAATGTATAAGATGGGTCAGAATGAGTCAAACTAAAAAAATAAAATAATTGAAACGGGTCTAAACGGGTTGACATTTCTCGGTTTTTTTTAAGAAACGAGAAAAACGGATGAAACTTTTTTGTACTTTTACTTTTCAAGTTTTTGATTTATATTTCGAGTTATAATTTTTTATTTATTTTTTTGAATTTTTTGGTGAGGGGTTTTGAAATGGGTCAAAATGGGTTGAGACTTTAAAACCCCTCACCAAAAAATTCAAAAAAAAATAACTAAAAAATATAACTCGAAATATAAATCGAAAACTTAAAAAGAAAAATACCAAAAAGTTTCCTATGTTTTTCTCGTTCCATAAAAAATACTCGAGAAATGTCAACCCATTTTAACCCGTTTCAATCATTTTCTTTTTTTAGTTTGACCCATTCTGACCCATCTTATACATTTTGATACAAGCCATTCAACCCATGGGTCAAGATTGCCACCCCTAGTAATCCTTATAAAACCACTAAAAAACAAAACCCATTCAATCATGGGAAATTTTGAAATTGTGTTTAATTTATTTATTATGTTTCTCTGTTTGTGAATTTGCATCTATTAAGGGAGGGAACTCGACCAGATGCTACTTTCTTTCATATTAATTAGAATGAATCTCGATAGTCTAAGGTTGTGTTTTTAGTCCAACAAATATAATTGAAATTTGAGTATGGGTCCGCCTCTTTATTCTTGGTTTATTATTACTTTCATTAATAATATGTTGCAGTTAAATGTTTAGTGGTGCAAGATTGGTTGGTCAAGCGAGTTGGGTTACATATCAAACGCATCACCTAGCCTGTAAATGAATCGAATGAACATTACTCAACTATTGTTGGTCAATTTGACCCATGGCATGGTCATTAGACAAAAAGGCATCCTTACACATGATTCAAGATCATACAAATCACTATTTAGTTAGCACGCATATGAATCGTTCTCGGTTGGCAGTTATGAATGGATATAAAACAGAAATCAAGTAGGCCCGTAGAAATTTATGGATTATATTGTTATGTGGGCATGCTGTATATCAAAGTTTGATTTTCTGTTTTGGATCGATGTCATCTGTTTTTTTGTTTTTTTTTTTTTTTTTGGATTTTTAAATGTAGAAAATGCATATGATTGAAATCTCTAATGAAACATGAATATGTTGTAAATACTCAGGCATAGCGGATATGATACCACTTCCAAAAACTGGGTGCTTGTGTTTCATCTTAATCTGGTGCTTTTAATGGAGGCTACTCGAGCTTTTACTTGGATGGAATGTAGTAAGTTTGATCTCTTTGTTTCTTCAACTACTTACTTATTTACATCCAACACATCAACATTTCAAAATTATGCACTAGTATCTGTGTGTATCATCAACATTTCAAAATTATGTTGTACCATAAATAACCTAATAGTTATTAGGCGTAACTTAGCAACACAAACGAAAATTATTGTTTTTTTTTTTTTTTGCTCTGAAAGACTCAGTTACTTGATGTGAATATTGGGTCAACTTTAGTTGACTTTTTGATTTAGTTAGCTGTGAAAACTATTGCTGAATTCATTGCACCATTTTGAAGCTTTTATATTATCAATCAAAATCAGTTGTTTTCAAGGCAAGAACAAGGAAATCTTTGTAACTTGAAAATTTTAAATCCTACAACCATCGATAAGAAAATCAAGTAATTTTGAGAAGAAAACCAGCCAATGATAAAGAAAATCAAAAGTAATTTGGAGAAGAAAATTCTGTTGGAGGAGAGAAACAGAGCCCGAAGATGATAGAAAGATAAAGTTTTACTACTATATGATAGTCTTATTGATGAACCTAGAAATGTAGTAGATAAATGTCGAAACCATGTTTCACAACCCCTATAGTCATAACAAAATCAATATTTCCTTTTAAACATTCATTGATTAAAACATTTGACTTTGTTTTGTTGTTTGGAAGCTGTTGGTTTCTTCGACTTACAATTTCATAACCCATTCTCCCCCCCCCCCCAACACACGGGGCAATGCGTGGAATGGAAATACACAAAAAAAACATGTTTGAATCGAGTTTTGGAGAAACTTGAATCATATGAAAAATGATTCGAATTGAATGGAAGAACGAAACAAATCGAATTGGAAACAAATCGAAATAAAACTCAATTCAACTTGTTTGAAAGTTCGATTCGCATGGTTTGAAAACTCGATTCTAATGGTTTGAGAAATCTATTCGATTGGTTTGAAACCTTGATTTGAATTGTATGAACTTCAGCTTAACCCCAGCCAGGGGCTTAGCCCCTTGGACCCTGCTAGGGGCTGCCCCTTGGACCCTGCTAGGGGTTGCTGCCCGTAGAACCCCGCTTCCAGGGGCGCTGCCCCAGACCCTCGTGAGCTAGGGGTTTCACTAACCTGAATGATTATATATTAGAAGTAGTTAACTAATACATATAATTATTACACAGTTAGCGGTGCACAGCTAAGGAGGGGTCTTACCGTTAACTCAGAAAGGAACAGGACACAGGTGAGTTTTCAGTCCCATTTTCATGTTATGTTTTTAGGGCTGTGTGCATACTCATTGTGATTTGTTAATACACTTACCTTAAGTGGTAAGGGTATGCTATTTGTATGTTTAATGATGATATACGAATGATATTGAATGTAAAAAGAATTAGAAGTATACAAGTAAATGTATATGAACATATGTATGTCTATTTTATGGTTGTATGGTTATTCAATGCATAAGGGAACCGGACCCTAATATTATCCAAGGCTGAAGGGAACCGGAATCCGAGGAAGAAAGTGAATCGGGCCCTATTAATACTCGAGGCAATAGGGCGAAATGCTCTTTAAAACTTATAATCATGTATGTAAAAGTAAGATAAAATATGAAAGTATGAAAGTAAGAATTAAGGTATATACTTACGTATGAACAAAAGAAAGTAAAGCAGATTAATTCGGTAGTATGTGAAAGTAATGTATGTTACTTGATTAACTAGAACTTACTCAGCGTGGCTGACTTTTAGTATGCATGTAGGTAAATAGGCTAAGGCAGCTAGCTTGAATGAAGACACATGGCATTGTACTGAAAAGGCTGGCATCTTGAGAAGAATGTTATGGTGTTTTAATATGACACTATCTATTATGTTTAACGACAAGAGTTTGATTGTTATGAAAATATTTGAATGATTATGTAATATATGGTGGAAGTTTAATGTTTCTGAGAGAGTTTTAATTCACACTCATATTTAGAACTGTGTTTATGAGTAAATACAACGTTAAAGTAGAGCACTGGGACTGGGTCCTTACAAGTATTACTTAGACTTCTCCAATTATATTTAATTTTTGTTGCGAATGTGTTTCTTGTTGTCTACATTTTGTCATTTGGTATGTTTCTCCTATTTCCAGCTGGCGTTAATGATTTGCTTAGTCAAGGACCTAGCCATTCTTTAGGCCTTGCTCTTATGTATGCCCTTTATTGCATTAATTTCTATTTCGGGTCACAAGTCGGTGAACCGGGCGTAAGAGGTTTTAACAAGTATGTTCATGTCTAAGGGGTATTAAGAAACATTCATCAATCTGCTTGGTGGCCAAGTTCACCTTGTTGCCCAAGTTGACCTTGTTGCTAAAGTTCACCTTCTTGGCCAAGTTCACCCTGGTGGTCAAGTTGAGTGGTGGTTGCATATTATGCTTGGTGACCAATTTGAGTTACTAGTATAATATGTGTTCAAAGTTAGTGTTAGATATAACAACAAAAACACAACGATCACCACCATAACTACCAAAAATATTGTAAGTAGTATTTTGACCTATATTTTCTTGTTCTAATATAAGTCGTTTATTTCTATGTTGTTCACTAATTACCGGTTGTGACAATCGTCAATTTCAGGTTAACTCCGTTAACTCAACTCCGTCAATTCAAACTTAAGATCACTGAATCTATAACGCACACCTAATTACATTTAAACTAGGGTTTAAATGACGCTTAACACTTACTACATGTGTAGTCTTTCGGGAATTGCACCGAAACGCAAACGAGTTGACGCAAACGATTGGTGAATAAACGAAAAACGTCAAAACAGTAATTATGTGATAATTATGTGTTAGACTTATGTGTTGTGTGATAACATCGTTATAAACACTAACTCAAGATGTAAACAAGTTAGTTAAGCTAGATAAGTAATACTTATAAGTGGAGGGACCAAAGTCTAACATAGATTATTATAAATAATAATAATAAACAAACCCTAACTTATTTTCTTCCCCAACACCAAATCCCGATCGGAACTCTTCCCCCCCCCCCTCACGGCTGCCGTCACCTATACACACACATACAACCATCAATTTCAAGTCTTGATTGAAGATTAAGGTGCTAGGAAGGTATAATCGACTATCCTATGCATCCTTTATACTTGATTTTGATGTTTAATGGGTTAATTGAAAACCCTAGATTGGCCGATTATGTGTGTGTATGAAGTTAATATGATTGTTGTTGATTTGATGATGATTTGATAACTAGATTGGATATTGTTACATGTTAATTGTTGTGTCTTTGATTTGAGTTCAAACAAAAACCCTAATCATGTATGTAATGTGTAATTGATGTGCATGGATAGTGTTTATGGAGTCTAGAGTGTTATATGAATGCATGATGGTCCATAGATAGTTAATATGTTGAGTTTGGATGCAAACAGTTTCTGGACAGATTGTGTTATTGATGTTTAATTGACTGTAACGAAGTGTAAATGTGAAAATTGGTTGAGATTATTTATACTACAGTAAACTAGGTTGAGTCTAGTTTCTAAAGAATATAAATTTGCAATTTTTGGACGTGTAAAGGTTAACTTTTATGATTTTACAAAAACGTTGTGCAAAGCTGAGTTGTTAGACCTGCTGTTAGGTTGTTTTGTAAATATTATATCTCATGAACTACGAGACCAATTGGGTTGGTTCCACTTCTGGAAGTTTACTTATCAAGTTAGGAACCTAACCCATGTGGTCTTGCATTTATTGGATTTTTCGTTTAACGGGAATTTCAAATAACATTCTGTTGCGCATGAATTTGACTGTTATGAGTTTGCTGTAATGATTTGAAGATTGTGAGAAACCTATGTGGAATAAAAATATAATAAAATATGTTCTGGAAACCTAAGACATATATGCTTCTGTGATGATTTTTAGTAAATTAATTGAGATGCTATGATCGGTGGAATAGTACAATCTTTCAAGTAGAATTTCTGTCTCGGTGAAACTAGCTGCTGAGTTTTGTGAAAATGCATGAAACATGATACTTGCTATATAATTGTTATGTTTTGACCAAATTGCCCTTGCGGGGAATAATTGCTAATTGATTGTCATGATTTGACCAAATTGCCCTCGTGGGGAATATTGGCTAGTTAATTGTTATGTGTTGACCAAATTGCCCTTACGGGGAGTAATTGCTAGTGATGTACTTTATGAATACATGACACGTAAATAATTGCTTGCACATGTAACGTATCACAAACACACTTGTTAAATACACACACGATTCACAAACGAAACACGAAACATGTTATGTGCATAGGTATTATGTGCCGGGTCTAGAGACTCGATAATATTCCGACACTTAGAAAAATCTCTTTGTTGTTTTAGAACGCTAGAGAGAGTTTTTCTGTGACGCGCATCTTGGTGATTTAATTTGGGAATTTCTTCGCAAACAGTGAGTTTCACTTTCCCCTTTTAAACTTTTTAAACGCTTTTCACTTGGGGGAGATAACATACTCCGAAAACGCATTTAAGATTTTGTTAATATAGATTATATATCACTTGTAAAGACTAAGTGGCAAACGCGTTAACTAAAGTCCTTCATTCACATCGAACCGTTTAATATTGGATAATAGCGAGTCATTGTTGAGTAGTACTACTGGGTTTGACAAACCCCACCCAACGCTAAACTCGACTGGAGGTCGAGTGGGTGTAATCTTGGCTAAACACATACCATGGTCGGGATAGACCTGGTGGCAAGGCAAATGATAAACAGTCAGCTTCGGTGTCGAACACTTAGTGATACTTGTTTTATAGGCTAGCTACCTATAGATATATAATTGACATAACACTATCTGGTAACGCAAAACGTTGTAACGCAAAACGCTTAACGCAAAACGCTGAACGCAAACGCTACACGCTTTATTTTATATAAACTTGTGAACTCACCAACCTTGTGTTGACACTTTTAGTATGTTATTCTCAAGTAGCCGAGGCGGGCGCGCGGTTTAGGAACATGCATTGCTTGAAACAGTTTTAATTTTGCAAACTTATTTTTAAACTGTTATCATTGGGTTTTAAGTCGTCCTGCGTGACGTAACATTGTTTTCTATGGTTTTGCGCTTCCGCATTTAATTACTCGTGAACGTTTTCATGGTTTTGAAACTTTGTTTTACGGTTTGATTATAACTAATGATTCCGATCCTGTTAGTTCACACCCTCTGACGGTAAAACTCCGTTAGTGGATTTTGAGGGTCTGACAGATTGGTATCAGAGCCATTGGTTATAGCGAACTAGAAGCTGCATGCATACTAGACTATAACCGCGACGACCCATTAGTTATAATGATACGCACTGCATAGATTTGTGTAGTCTTTGTTATCTTATCTCTTTACCTCTTTCACTCGTACGCGCGCATACACGGCTTACCTATAGGAATGTCGACGCCGCCATCCTCATCATCATCTGATCCGATGACTCATGCTCACGGGAAGGAACCACAGTTACCTACCGCATCGCCACCCCGAGTAGTCCCGGAACTCGAAGCTCCCGCACCGAAGAGGTACCGCTTATCCGGAGGCATGTACGAAAACGAAGTTAGCTGGGATTGGTACCCTAACATGATCAGACGTATGGTCGATCGCGAACAAGTTCCCCCGTTACCTCACCCGAACCACCCTGCTTACCCCAACACCCTACCACCCATAACCGAACCTGTAGAGCGAGTTCTCGCAGCTGTTGTTTCATGCTTGGAGCGTGACGTGGGTTACATGCGCTATACGAGAGCGAACGTTTCCGGACTGTTAAAAGACGGAACCGAGACTAAGGAGGAGATTGCCCGCATGGCAGCGGCGATGAAGGAAATGCAAGTGGCTAGTGATCAACAGATGAAGATTATGAGGAAGATGCAAGCTGAGATGATAGACTTGCAAGAGCAACTCCAAGTAGCAAGGACCCGAACCGAGATGGCTTTAGAGCTTTGCGATGTCTTACAAATGCAAATTGCTCAGAACGCAGCCGAACCTGAGGCAGAGCCTGAGGCCGAGCCTGAAGAGGAACCTGAAGAAGATCCTGAAGAGGAACCCGAAGAAGATCCAGAAGAGGAGCCTGAGGAGGATCCCGAGGAAGATCCCGAGGAGGAACCCGAAGAAGAACCGGAGGAAGAACCGGCTGAGGAGGAGGCACACTCAGAGGTGTCCTCAGATGATGACATCTAGTGATGATGACACCTAGATGGAGGGGTTGTCTCCATCCGAACTATTATTTTCTATGATTTTAAGGATTGATTGGAAATACTTTGTAGCGAATACAATGGTTTTAGTCATGAATTACTAATTAGATTAATATATGGTTGTGATGTGATGTTGTTTCTTATTTCTTTCTTACCTATCTTTTTATTACATGTATGGTGTGTTGTATATGAAAGAAAAATTCATGTTTAACATTTTATACTGTGATTTTAGGAAATGGCTGGAAGAAACGCTGGACATGGACGTGGTAACATCTACTTGACTGCAGCAGAACTCCAAACTCTGCTGAACGACCATGCAGCGGCCGCTTTAGCCGCACATGTTCAGAACCAAGCTGGAGGTCCAAGTGGAACGTGTACCTTCAAGAATTACCTTGACTGCAAGCCCAGTTCGTTTAAGGGCACTAAGGGAGCTATAGACTTCCTGCGTTGGGCTGAGAAGGCCGAGTCGGCGTTTGAGATGTGTAATTGTCCCCCTGCCAGTAGGGTCAAATTCGCTGCTGGAACACTTAAGGATTCTGCCCTCACTTGGTGGAATTCGAACGTGCAGATCCTTGGATTGGAACTGGCTAACGCGATGAACTGGGAGGAGTTCAAAAACATGATGCGAGAGGAGTACTGTCCGAGAGAAGAGATTTCAAAGTTAGAGTCAGAATTTTGTTCACTGAAGATGGTGGGCTCATAAATCGAAGCCTACTGTTGGTGCATAATGTCAGTAGTTCATAGTCTAGTGCCTGTAATCGAGTCTGTAATGTTAATTATGTTTTATATATGTCTTAAGTGAAGTTACTGACAAGTTCGCTGTTTAGGCGAACTTGTTAGTCAAGCGAAGTTGTCGTGTATTTATATACCTAGGTTACGGCTTGGTTTAGAGTAGAGTTCCAGTTAGTTGTTCATGTTAGTTTGTTCGAGTTGTTACGAGAGCTGTAACGTGTGTCTGTAATAGTGATATCGTATCACGTGTTTGAGTTATAATATACCGTGTTCGTTTATCGTATCGTGTGTTCGTGTGATTCGTGTTCTACGCTCGTAACGATCTACGCAGGGATTCCGCACCTGAGTTGATCGAGATATCTCGTGAGATCCGTCCAGGGAACCTACAATTGGTATCAGAGCGTTTGCTCGATTGTGTGGTTCGGGATATTCACGCGGGTGTAGAAATCGTCCCGTTTCGACTATTCGCGGGACGTGTTTTCTGTGTTTTTGAGTCAATCTTACCTCCTACCATCGTATTCAAGCCTTTGCACCGTCAAAAACCTCGTAAAATCCAGATTTCAGATCTGCAAAAACGTCCGTGTTCATCAGGCGAAGTTGCCGTCAGGATACGTAGGGTCAGCGAAGATATAAGGTTAAGCGAAGTTATCCACAACTTCGCCTACCTTCTCAAGTTCGCCTAACTCAGCGAAGTTCTCTACAACTCCGCCTACCTCCTAAGTTCGCTTACCTTAAGCGAAGTTAATCATTAGCGAAGTTAATCAGCGGCGAAGTTAAGGCATAAGCGAAGTTATCCGTAACTTCGCCTACAGTACTTTTCAGAAAATTTTTTGATTTTTTTTCGGGTTTCTTACTTTTCAGGAAAGATGTCGTCGATTAACATCTCTGAGTTAGTAAAGATGGAAGTTGAAGCAGGGTCAGCTACTAAGGCCCCAAGATTGCTGAAGGGAACCGATTTCGTTGCATGGAAGGATCGGTTCATACAATACGTCAAATACCAGGATGCGAAGATGTGGGTATGCATCCAGGATGGTTATATTCCACCAGTTATGGAGTATGAAGGTCGTGATCAAATCAAAAAGTATAGCAAAATGGAAGAAGAAGAGAAAAAGATGTATGAGGCCGAGAGCAAGGCTCATGCTGTTATTACTATGGCTCTTCCACAAGAGATCCTTCATACGTTTAGAAAGTATACGTCAGCAAGAGAGCTTTGGGAAGCTCTTGAGAACAGATTTGAAGGGAATGTAGGAATCCGTGCTTCAAAGATAAAATTGCTCAAAACCCAGTTCTCAGTCTTCAAGTATTTGAAGAATGAATCTTTAGATGATATTATCACTCGATATTACCATCTGATGACTGAATTGAGCAACTATTCAATTTCCTACCGAGAAGAAGAAATAGTTGAGAAGCTTCTAGACGCTCTCCCACCAAAATGGGGGATGTACACTGTGCTGATGAGGGAAGACAAAGACTTTCCCACATATGATCTAGAAACGGCAGTCAACAAGCTCAGAACCTTTGAGCTTAACATGGTCAGAAAAGAGACACCTATGGATCAGGTTCAAGATCCAGGTATGTATGGAGCTAAAGTCAACACTAGCTCAGGATCGAAGACTGAATCTGCTGCCTACTACTCGAAGGGAGAGTCGAGCGCAAACTCATCACATGAGGGTCATGTGTCAGTCAACACAAATGGTGATGTTTGCTATGTAGCAGGTGGATCGAGTGGTTCTCAACCCCAGGTAAGCAAGAGTAGTTACTCTCCAAGTATTCCCAGCAACAACTACTCCAAGATGCCTATGAGTGTCAAGTCTGCTGAAGAGCAGTTTGGTCTCTATGTTTCTTTTATTGCTTCCTATGAGAACTACATTCAAGGGAAGATTGTTGATCCAGCTGTGTTGGATGAAGACTATGACCAGATTGATGCTGATGATCTGGAAGAAATGGATCTACAATGGCAGATGGCCATGATCGTGAGAAGAGTGAAGTGGTTTATGAGAAAGACCGGAAGGAAGTTTGTCGGTGGAAGGCCAGGGTTTGACAAGACGAAGGTAAGATGCTACAATTGTCAGCAAAACGGTCACTTTGCAAAGGAATGCAGGAATGAGCGTGTGGAACGAAGTCAGGGCAGGTCTACACAGCAAAGTGGGGGTTCTAAAGATTATAGTGCAATGATTTCCAGAGGAGATGGTGAATACAACTCGAACCTGCATTCTAAAAAAACTTTTGAGCAGGCAAATTTGGCGAAGGTTGAAACTGAAGAAAGTGAGAAGGTTACCGGAGAAGAAAAAGCTTTTATGGCAGATGTTAAAGACCAGCTCTCCGAGGTATGTTCTAAACCTACATGTTCTAAATGTAAAAACTTGTCTGAGCAATTAGCAACTATAACCGATCAGTATGTTAGGTTGGATGCTGAATTTAAAACCCTAAAAGAAGATCATCATTTTACAAAAGCAAGAGAAAATAGCTATAAAGTCAAAATAAAAGCTTGTGAAAAAGATGTTAAAAGTCTAAAAACAAAACTTGCTGAAAAAATTGTAGTGATTGATTTGAGCTATGAAGTTTTGGAAGAAAAAACCAAACTAATTGCTGATAGAGAAAAACAGATTGCTGATCACCAGGTAAAAGTGGTGGAACTGAATAGAAAACTAGAGCAGTTCAGAAATTCCTCTGCTATTCTTGATCACCTTGTTAGTGATCAAGGTTCCTCTGCTAAGAGAGGAGGAATCGGTTATCATGAGGTTCCACCACCTTATAATCACAATTACACTTTTAACCCTAGTGTTCAGAAATCTGTTGACTTTGAGGTTGCTCAGACAGTACCAGTTAAAGTAACTTGTAAAGAACCAAATGTTAGTGGAGGCGAAACAAGTTCGCCTGTTTCAAGTGTTAAAATTTCTGATCCAAGTCCAGTCTCATCGGATTCGGATAAGTCATCCGAGTCTGGTAACGCAAAAGAGGAGGTGGTATTACCCAATGGTGGAGAGAAAGATAAGACGAATAAAAAGAGTACTCCACTAAACCCGTACGTACCACCATATGTGAGACGAACGGGCGGTAATAAAGCCTCGACATCTAAAACACCGGTTGATAAAAAGGTTGAGCATAGGTGTTGTTTTAGGTGTAATCAATTAGGGCACCTAGTTGCAGATTGCCCTCTGAAGCAGCGATTCAGAGGTGTAAGGCCTACTAAAACTGAGAATAAGCCTAATAGTAATTATCATACTGCTAAAAATGAAAACCATTCAAAATTCAAAAATGTGACTAATTTAGGTTTTCATAGAAACAAATCTCAGTTTTACACTACTAATAACCAAACCACAAACAATAATTCTTTCAATTCACTAAGGTTTGGAAGGCCTCACAATCAATCTACAAGGAGGTATCCTAGTAGGACTTACAGGAATTATCAAAGTACTAACTTTGAAAAGCCGAAGTTCGGGATGTATAGATCCAAGACCAATTGGTCTTGGGTCCCTAGATTCTAATCTTTTGCTTTTATCGTGCAGGAACAGTTGAACAGGGCTGCCAATAATCTTTGGGTTGTGGATAGCGGCTGTTCCCGGCACATGACGGGTAACAAATACTTGTTACACGATTTGAAACCTGTTCAAGGAGGGAGAGTGAGCTTTGCCGGTGAAAGTGGAGGCAAGATTACAGGAATGGGAACGGTGTCTAACGGGAAGATGACATTAGAAAATGTTAACTTTGTGGAAGAATTGAAACACAATCTGCTGAGTATGTCGCAGATCTGTGATAAGGAGTACACCGTACACTTCACAAAGAATGAAGCAATTGTGTTACATCCTGGTTTTCAGATACCAGAGGAGTGGATTGTGATGAAGGCTCCACGTGAGAGGAATACGTACATTATGGATATGAGGTCGACTGAAATGGCCACGGAAGAATCATGCCTTATGACAAAAGCGAGCGAATCGGAGTCCGAATTGTGGCATAGGAGAATGGGGCACATTCATCTTAGGAAGATGAACCACATTGTCAAGAATGGACTTGTGCTGGGCGTTCCCTTGAAAAGTTTCAATTTTGAAGACAAATGTCTACCGTGCATGAAGGGAAAGCAGCACAAGAAATCCCATCACACCAAGAAGGTCAATTCAATTGCCAGTACCCTAGAATTGCTTCACATGGATCTCTTCGGTCCCGTGAATGCAAAAAGTCTAGGAGGTACTTCATACTGCTTGGTGATCACTGATGACTACTCACGATATTCGTGGGTATATTTCCTGAAATCAAAAGATGAAACGGCTCAGATGGTGAAGAATTTGATTACCAAAGTTGAGAACGTTATGGATAAAAGGGTTAAGTTCATCAGAAGTGACAATGAAACGGAGTTCAAGAATTTTGAAATGGAGATCTTCTGCCTTCAGAAAGGGATTGAACACCAATACAGCGCTCCGTATACACCGCAACAGAATGGAGTGGCTGAAAGGAAGAACAGAACGTTAATTGAAGGAGCCAGAACAATGCTGGCTGATTCAAAGCTTCCTGTGGTGTTCTGGGCTGAAGCTGTTGCTACAGCCTGCTATATCCTCAATAGAGTCTTGACGGTTAAACGACTTAATAAAACGTGTTATGAGCTTATGCATGGGAGGAAGCCCAACTTGAGTGGTCTTGAACCATTCGGGTCCCCTTGTTCGATTTTAAAGACAAATTCTAAATTTGGTGAAGTAGCCGATGAAGGAATCTTAGTCGGTTATGTTGTTGGGACACCCAACAAACGTGTCTTTAATACATCGACCAGCAAGGTTGAGGTGGTGTGTAACACCGATATCACAAGTTACCAACCGCCAAAACCAAGCAACGGACTTGCTGAGTTTTTCGACTATGTTAAACTTTTTAAGTATTTTAACATACCGTATTTGGATATTGCTGAAGATGAAGAGAGAGTTGCTACGAAGATGATCCTTGACGAGGAAGAAAATCTAGTCCAAAGACAACTGTTTGATAAATGTCAACCTTCCTCATCAAATGCTATCGATACCCCTGCTGCCTCGACTGAAGAAGAATTTTTCAATCCGTTTCACTCTCAGCAAGAAACAACAATTGACGAGCTCTCTTCTAACTTGGAAGACAATTTGCATGTCGGTTCTGTTCTGACCACGAGAATTCATAAAGATCACCCTTTGGAGAATGTGATTGGTGATGTGTCCTCCGGTGTACAAACAAGACGTAGCTTGAATGAGCACACCTGTGTTTACACAAGCATTAAGGAGACAGGCATAATCAACGAATGCTTATACACCTGCTTTATCAGCCAGATTGAACCGAAGAATTATCAAATGGCTCTCAAGGACAGCTTGTGGGTCGAAGCCATGCAAGAAGAGTTGGCTCAGTTCAAGAAAATGGAAGTTTGGACTTTGGTTGAAAAACCAAAAAATGTGCATGCAATAGGCACAAAATGGGTGTTTAAGTGCTAGTCGTTAAAGGTTTTAATCAACAAGAGGGGATTGATTATAATGAAGTGTTCGCTCCTGTGGCAAGATTGGAAGCCATTAGATTGTTTTTGGCATTTGCTGCTTATAAAAAGATGAAGGTTTGTCAGTTGGACGTAAAGAGTGCATTCCTAAATGGGAAAGTTGATGAGGTTGTGTATGTTGAGCAACCTCCGGGTTTTCCTGACCCAGACTTTCCAGACCATGTGTACAAATTAAGCAAGGCGCTGTATGGACTACATCAGGCACCTCGTGCCTGGTACTCAACTTTATCAGATTACTTGTTTGAAAATGGGTTTGAAAGAGGTCAGATTGATAGCACACTGTTTGTGAAGAGACAAGGAAGCGACTTCCTGCTAGTGCAAGTCTACGTGGATGACATTATTTTTTCTGCATCAAAAGTCTCCATGTGTCAAGATTTTGAGGCCGTCTTGAAGAAAAGGTATGAAATGAGTGCTATGGGTGAACTAACTTTCTTTTTAGGATTGCAGGTTGATCAGAAGAGGGAAGGGATGTTCATTCATCAGACCAAGTATGTCCATGATGTGCTCAAACGCTTCAAGATGGAGGACAGCACTCCATTCGATACTCCAATCTGCGTCAACCATAAATTGGGTGCTGACTCTGACAATGACGCAGATGTGGACCCAACTCAGTATCGGGCTATTATAGGTTCTTTAATGTACTTAACTGCTTCTAGGCCTGATATTATGTTTGCAGTTTGTCTTTGTGCTCGTTTTCAGGCAAACCCAAAGGAATCTCACATGAAGGGTGTGAAGAGGATCTTGCGGTATCTCAAAGGCAAACCGAAGTTGGGGTTGTGGTACGCAAAAGGAGGAGACTTGGAGTTGGTCGCTTACACAGATTCTGATTATGGATGGTGCAATCAGAGTCGGAAGTCAACAACTGGAGGATGTCAGTTTCTTGGTGGCAGATTAGTGTCGTGGCAATGCAAGAAGCAGACTTCAGTCGCAATTTCAACCTGTGAAGCAGAATACATGGCAGCATCCAACTGCTGCTCCCAGGTTCTTTGGATTCAACAACAGTTGCGCGACTATGGTCTGAATTTCTTACTTACTCCTATTTGCATTGATAACAAAGCTGCTATCTCAGTAACTAACAATCCCGTGAAGCACAGTAAAACTAAACATATTGACATACGTCATCATTTTATACGGGATTGTGCTGAGAAGAAACTGATTGTGCTTGAAAAGGTGGATACGCTAGATAATTTCGCTGATTTATATACTAAAGCGTTTGACAAATCAAGATTTCAAAACCTTATTGAGTTGAATGGGATGATCAATCCCGAGTAACCATGCTTTTTATGTTTATTAAAAAAAAAAAAAAAAAAAAGGTCACTATCGCTTAGAATTATGTCGGTTGCCTCAGTTTGAAGGACATGTCTTAGGATATGTTTGGTCCTCATTTCTACTTGTAGAATATGCGGATAGCCATTAACCAGATGACTGAAAGTGACCGGGGCGGTTTATGATGTGTTTTCATTCTTTCGCTTAAAATTAGTCGATCATACTTAGTTAGAAGGACACATACTAGTATGTGGTCGGTCCAGCTGATCCATTGGATCTTCGGGATAGCCGTTTACCTGAAGACTTTGTTTTGGTTGGGGCGATTGATGTTAAAATTTTTCTTTTAGGGAAATGAAATTATTTTTCTAGTCTACTACTTCGTAAGAAGTTCGTTTGCTATGTTAAACAGAAAATTGATCCAACCTTGGAAAATGATAGATATACTGATTCTGTGTGCTTAACTAGTGAAGTTATTAGGCTTAAAAGGCTTTAGAACAGTCATTGTATGTCATGGTAGCTTTTTATGGTGCGTAAAAGTAGATGTGATACAAACTAAATCTACTCGATTTTACGTGGAAACTCCTTAAGAGTTTTGCATGTCTTCATATATATCTTTTCGAATGATAGGCAGAAAAGCGATTACCCAGTCACACACGAGCCTGTTAGTGTTCTGATTCCCGTAAAGATAGTGTTTGAAGAAACTGCAGTGATCCAGATTCGGGACTTGCAGTTGATTACTACTCTGAAGTCTATGCAAATGTTTATTAAAAAAAAATAAAAAAAAAATAAAATAAAAAAATAAATAATATATGAGTTATTGAAACACTCTAAGAGCTGAAAATGTCAAGACTTCTCAATCATGGAGTATGAAAGAGAACGGGAAGCAGATGAAGAGTACTTACAAACTTAATCAGACACTACGGGTCGAAGTCAATTCGGTGTGACTTGGGGAAAGCCAAATACGCTTTGAGAATAGATAGGAGGCATCATAATCTCTGAGTTGTTGCTCACTTAAATTTTGAGGCATAATTGAACCTAACTCGTATCACAGAAACGATGAAAACCATCTTAAGTTATTTACCTGCTTACAACCTGTTTCTTTATGTCATAATACAGCTAAACATGGATCTATGTGACAGTCACGTAGTTAGTATGATTCCTGTTCGGATCTTTTCTAAAACGTAGTAGTCCCTATCGAGACTGAAATTTGATCCCTTGTACTTTAATTTTTTAAAAGTTTTTCGTACTTAGGTAGTTTATGATTTTATAACTGGTTACTTGGACTTGATCGTGTTATTTAATTCTTAAAGGGAAATTTTAAAAGTTAATTGCAAAATGTTCAAATTATAAGGGTTGATTTTGTAAATATAGGCGAAGTTGTTAAACAGGCGAACTTGTGAATAACTTCGCCTAGGCGAAGTTAACCGTAACTTCGCCTGTATAACTCCGCCCCTATATAAGGATTTTCAAAGGTCAAACGATTCATTATTCACAGATCTAAGCGAACTTATTCCGGCGAACTTAACCAGTTTTCAGCGAACTTGTTGTTTTTCCAATTCCTTGTTCTTTTTTCCAGATTTCGTTTCGATTTCAAGGTTCGTGGTGTCGGTACATCGTGTTGTCAATGCTTATCAAAGGTCGTTTCGACCTGTTTCGATACCTCGGACCGACGGATTTTTGAACCGGATTTTAAAGCGTGTTTTTACGTGTTCATGAACAACCTGATCGTCTAAATATCCTTAATATCTTGTGTTTGGGAGTTCTTAATCGTCAAAATTGACCGAAACACCAGATTTTTGATGTTGAATCGATCTTACTGTCGCCGATTCAGTTTCAGGCGAACTTAGGGTTTCGGCGAAGTTATCCTCAACTTCGCCTGAGGCTCAACTTCGCCTGAGGCGATGTTGTGGTGAGGCGAAGTTATCACTAACTTCGCCTGGACCCTTTTTTAATTATTGTTTATTAGACGAACTTAAAGTTGAAGCGAAGTTGTGCCCAACTTCGCCCCACCTTTAACTTCGCCTATACAGATTTTCACAACTTCGCTCATGGTAACAAGCGAACTTGTGTTATGCCTTAACGTTTATCTAACTTGGTTCGTTTGTTGCAGATATGGCTGCAGTAGCAGGTGCTGGAGGTGCTGGAGAAGACGATGGAGATAACCAGAGGCAATTCTTCCCGGGTCACAATATGTATATCACCTTAGACCCGGAAGCGAACGGTGTTGAGGATTACCGCGAGATAATCACATTCCTCATTCGCTCGAGGATATTCCACGCTATCACTACGACTCTGCCGATATCCTTACCCAATATCGAGGACTTCTGGAAGACTGTGGAATACGATTGCCGCGTTGAGCCCCCGGTTATGCGAGCAACCGTCAACAATCAAGAGGTTCAGTTCTCATCTGAACAAATACGGGTGGCTTTACGGTTCGGTGAGGAGACTAGGGATGACCCTACAGAGTTTGTGGCTCTGTTCCGTGATGGAGCGTTTCTCCGAATGGGCTATTCTGGTCCATTAGGTGATACTCAGAGGAGGAAGGGTTTCCTACTTGATCAGTGGCGCTTCCTCATGCACGTAATGATTGTTTGCATGTCTGGGAGGAAGGCGGGCACTGATGGTATGGGTGCGACCATGCAGTCAGCAATGACTGCTCTGACTTATAACAAACGTTATAGCTTTAGTCAGATGGTCTTTTACGAGATCGATAGACAGAGAAGAGCGATGGCCCGTGAGAGGTTCATCATGTATCCAAGATTCATTCAGATGATCTTGAATCAGGTTGCTCCCACGTTGCCTCAAAGACGTCCAATACGATACGTGGAGAGTGTGAGAAAACGGATCTTTGCTCAATGCCGGACTTCGAGTGCGAGAAGCAAGCCTGAGCTGCGTCCGAGGCATACTCCACTGTTTGGGTATTTAATCAACCCGGAGTATGTTCCTGCTACTGGGGATGAGTTCAGAGACCCTCAACCACGACAGGCAGGAGCAACTCGAGATGTACCTGCTGTGCCTGTTGTATCGGCTGAGGAGGATGTAGACCTTGATGCTGCATTTGGCGGGCAAGGATTCTTCGACATGGACCGGTTTGATCCACAAGAAGAGGTGCAGGTCTCTGCTGCACAGGTTAGGGAAGTGAATGTTACTAGAGCAGCTACGACGGTGGCTGACTCAGATCTTGATGCTGTAATGAATGAAGCTAGACGGATGTTGGTGACTCGAGAGAGGACGGTTGGGAAGAGAAAGAGGACAGTTGATGATAGTGAGTCAAAGGAAGAAGAAGAAGATATTCAAAAACTGATCAGACGTTCAAGACGGGAAAGGACAGGTGCAGGTATGGGAGCTGGAGAGACTTCAAGAGTTGTACGTTTCGCTCCATCCGCACTGTCAGGTATGTCGATTGTTCCTACATCTGTACAGGTTACAAGTTTAAGCGCCGCGGATGTTCCCGTGGTGGCTACATCAGCTTTCGGCATCCCATCCATCACACTACAGATTACGACTCCAGAGATTGTATCGTTGCCGCCTCTAACGCTTACTCCGTCGGAGGTTGTTGCACAATTTATTGAGTCCACAGTCGTTGCAACTGCAGGGTTGTCGGTCACGTTACCACCTGCGGTTACGTCCACAGCTGCTTCTGATGTCCCGGTTTCATTCGAAATCCCTGCTGAGTATACTCAAGACACATCTCACATGAGGTTTGATTTCGATGCAACCCTCTCAGACTCGGAGAGAATAGCTGCACTTGAGCGGGTCGTGGCAGAACAATCAAGGGTGAATCTTGTCCAGATCCAGGCTATTCAACGCCTAGTAGCAGAAAATCAACTACAGTCGTCCCTCCTGGTTGAACATGGGAGAATTATAGATGCTATGAAGGAGTTCTAGGCATCTCAGGGGGAGACAGGCTGTAAAGGCGACGAGTTAAGGACAAAGAAGAGAAATGATAGAGACGATGATCCCAATGCATCGAAAGGTGCAGGTGGTGAGTTGCCAAGAATTACTCAAGCTCTTGGGACTTCCACAGCTCAGGGGAAGTCTGTAGGTGCGGCTGGCAGTTCTGGTGGTGATGAGGTGGTGATGGTTGATGATGAAGATGATGTGATTGATGCTTTGAAAGAATTGGATGATGATATGCTAGATGATGATGTGATGTTTGATGATGATGTGCTGCCAATTGAGGAGATTGAAAAGATTGGTGCAGAAATTGTGATTGAAGATGAGATTGAAGAGGGTGAGATAATTGAGGAAAATGTTGAACACGAGATCCCAGATGTTGAGAAAGCCGATATGGGTAATGAGATGGCAAATGATGAGACTGAATGGGAGGAGCAGCCTAGGTGGAAAGAAGGCTATGCTCATTGGTTTATCAAAACTAAGAAGCCTGCTGTTCCAACCATGTTCAAGAAAAGTTATAATATCAAAGGCTACGCTGAGTCGAAGAAAGGAATTATTTGTTGGCTATATGATGAACAGCTAAAAGTGTTCGTGGTGAAAAGATATGATGGTATTCAATACTTTAAGAGAACGTTGAGATCTCTCAATACATTGCCTGAATGTGAGGTGAAGGATTTGGCTAGATTGGGGTTGATTAATAGAAGCGACGACAACATGGTGAGAGTTATTGGGAAGATCGTGTGGAAAGAAAGTATTAAAGAAAAGAAGTTTGAGTTATTAAAGCCACAGAAGGGAAAGCTAGTGGAAGATAAAGAAAGGGGAATGAGAGCAGATGGCAAGCCTTGGATGGTAATGAAGTACAAACCGATTCGGTGTCTTAAAGATGTGCCGATGAAGACAATGCCCAAGGATGTGTTAAAGAACCTTAAATGGTGGTATGTTGATTGCCAGACTGCTGAAGCCGTGATGGAAGACGAAGACGAACAAGAAGTGCTAAGAGTGTATGATCCGAAGCATCTTGTTAATTTATCGAAAGCTGATCTGCAGGTGTTAAATGAAAAGAAGATATTTTATATTCCTGCTTGGAAAGACGAAGAGAGGAAATATCAGCGAGTAGTCACAGTATGTGTGAGAGAAGGAGTACATGCATGAAGACAAAGAGATTGAAGGTTACAAGACACGTGCTTGAAGATCAAGACATGAAGCTACTGCCAAGGGGGAGTCTGTTGGTGCATAATGTCAGTAGTTCATAGTCTAGTGCCTGTAATCGAGTCTGTAATGTTAATATTGTTTTATATATGTCTTAAGCGAAGTTACTGACAAGTTCGCTGTTTAGGCGAACTTGTTAGTCAAGCGAAGTTGTCGTGTATTTATATACCTAGGTTACGGCTTGGTTTAGAGTAGAGTTCCAGTTAGTTGTTCTTGTTAGTTTGTTCGAGTTGTTACGAGAGCTGTAACGTGTGTCTGTAATAGTGATATCGTATCACGTGTTTGAGTTATAATATAACGTGTTCGTTTATCGTATCGTGTGTTCGTGTGATTCGTGTTCAACGCTCGTAACGATCTACGCAGGGATTCCGCACCTGAGTTGATCGAGATATCTCGTGAGATCCGTCCAGGGAACCTACACCTACACTACCCGTTCTCACGATTTAGCGGTGATGTGTCCGCGGATGGTAGATCCGCTGAGTAAGAGGATTGAAATGTATATTGATGGGTTAGCACCACAAATTCAGGGCATGGTGACGTCTTCCAGACCAGCCACGATTCAACAAGCGATCCGTTTAGCTCACAAACTGACGGATCAAGCTGTGACCCAAGGTGCGTTACCACCTAAGGGTTCAACCGCTAAAGCCCGTGACAACCCGAGTAATGACAACAACAGCAACAGCAACCCGAGCAGCGGAAAGAGAAAGTTTGACAACACCAGATCCTCATCCTCGAACCCCCCACAGCAACAACACTACCGCAAGCCCGAATTCACTCAGAGCTTTAACACTCAGAGTCACAACAACAATAACAACGGTAGCGGGCAGGGTTCGAACGGATATGCTGGGAAATATCCGAAGTGCAATAGGTGCAACTATCATCATGTTGGCCCGTGTGACCGCGTCAAGTGTCAGAGATGCGGAAAGATGGGTCACCAGGCGAAGGAATGTAGAGGAGACCTTGCGGCAAAGGGTGCTCCTAAACCACCTATGACGACGAAGGGATGTTTCGAATGTGGGAAGGAAGGTCATTTCAGGAAAGATTGTCCCAAGCTGAAACAGAACGACAACAATGGAGGTAATGGAAGTGGCGGTAGTGGTGGAAGCAATGGTAAAGGAAGAGCTTTTGTAATTGGGTCGGGTCAAGCCCGCAATGATCCGCACGTGGTGACTGGTAAGTTCCCTGTGAACGATTGTTTTGCTTCTGTATTGTTTGACACTGGAGCTGATAGGAGTTTTGTGTCGAAAGCCTTTAGCCAACTCTTAGACTTAACTCCAACTCCGTTAGATGCTAAGTTTCCTGTTGAATTAGCTGACGGTAAGACTATAGTAACGACTCATGTACTTGCGGGATGTAAGTTAAAACTGTCAGGTCATGTCTTTGATATCGACCTTATTCCTTTTACGCTTAGTAGTTTCGATGTCGTGGTCGGCATGGACTGGTTATCAGAGAACCGAGCGGAGATTATATGTCACGATAAGATAGTTCACATTACTACCCCTTCCGGCGAGATCATTTCGGTCCGAGGTGAGAGAAGCGGCATGACCACCAGCGTCATTACCCTCATGAAGGCGCCGAAGTATCTACGAAAGGGTCATCCGGCAATTCTGGCGCAGATTGTTGAGAAACCCGCGGAGGAGAAACGAATTGAAGATATACCGATTGTGCGAGATTTTCCGGAAGTTTTCCCGGAGGATTTGCCTGGACTACCTCCTATACGACAAGTCGAATTCCAAATCGAGTTGACACCCGGTGCAGCACCCATAGCACGAGCCCCGTATCGGCTCGCACCGGCGAAGCTTCAGGAGTTGTCCACTCAGTTGCAAGATTTGTTGGATAAGGGTTTTATCCGACCTAGCTCATCGCCATGGGGAGCCCCTGTCTTATTTGTCAGAAAGAAGGACGGGACTTTCCGCATGTGCATCGACTACCGGGAGTTGAACAAGGTGACGGTCAAGAACCGTTATCCTTTACCCCGAATTGATGATTTGTTTGACCAGCTTCAAGGATCGAGTTATTACTCGAAGATCGATCTGCGATCTGGTTACCACCAACTAAGAGTGCGCGAAGAAGATATCTCAAAGACGGCTTTCAGAACACGGTATGGTCACTACGAGTTTTCGGTTATGCCTTTTGGCCTAACCAACGCACCAGCCGTATTTATGGATCTCATGAATCGAGTATGCAAGGCGTACCTCGATAAGTTTGTGATTGTTTTCATTGATGATATTCTTGTCTACTCCAAGAACGAAGCTGATCATGAAGAACACTTAAGGGTAATTCTAGAATTGTTGAAGAAGGAACAACTGTATGCTAAACTCTCGAAATGTGAGTTTTGGCTTCGTGAGGTTCACTTTTTAGGTCATGTGATCAACGAGAACGGTATTCATGTCGATCCCGGTAAGGTAGAGGCCATCAAAAACTGGGAAGCACCTAAGACTCCGACTGAGGTGCGGCAATTCCTAGGACTGGCCGGCTACTACCGGCGTTTTATCGAGGGATTTTCAAAGATTGCTCAACCCCTCACCGCTTTGACTCACAAAGGCACTAAGTACAATTGGGGTGACGCGCAAGAATCCGCTTTTCAACTGTTGAAAACCAAACTCTGCAGCGCCCCTATTCTAGCCCTCCCCGAGGGAACGAAAAATTTTGAGGTACACTGTGACGCATCGATACAAGGTCTCGGTTGTGTGCTGATGCAACTCGAGAAGGTTATAGCCTACGCCTCTCGACAACTACGGGTTCACGAGAAGAACTACACGACCCATGATTTGGAACTTGAAGCTGTGGTGTTTGCTCTTAAGATATGGAGGCATTACTTGTACGGTACCAATTTTACCATTTACACCGACCACAAGAGTCTCCAGCATATCTACGATCAGAAGGAGCTGAACATGCGACAGCGACGTTGGGTCGAGCTGCTCAAGGATTATGATTGTGCCATCAAGTACCACCCTGGCAAGGCCAATGTAGTGGCGGACGCCCTTAGCAGAAAAGAAACAGATAAACCCAGACAAGTGCGAGCATTGCAACTCATGATTCATGCCAACTTACCCGACCAGATTCGCGAGGCGCAACACGAAGCTTTGAAAGATGATAATCTTCCATCGGAACTCATGCGGGGCATGAACAAGCAACTTGAAACCAGATCGGACGGGGTCCGATATTTTGAGAACCGGATTTGGGTTCCACGATACGGAGAGTTGAGAACTCTAGTGATGGACGAAGCTCACAAGTCCCGATATTCTATCCACCCTGGCTCAGATAAAATGTACCATGATTTAAAGGCACTTTACTGGTGGCCGAACATGAAAGCCGACATTGCCACCTACGTGAGCAAATTCTTGACTTGTGCCAGAGTCAAAATAGAATAACAGAAACCATCTGGTCTATTACAACAACTGGAACTCCCAATGTGGAAATGGGAGCACATCTCAATGGATTTTATCACGGGTTTACCTAAGACACCGACGGGATGCGATACCATCTGGGTGATCGTTGACCGGTTGACTAAGTCTGCACACTTCTTAGCGATTAAGGAATCGGACAAAATGGAAAGACTGACTCGTGTTTACATGAAGGAAGTGATGTCTAGACACGGAGTGCCTGTCTCAATCATTTCCGATCAAGATTCTCGTTTCACTTCGCATTTTTGGAAGTCGCTGCAAAGCGCACTAGGCACCCGTCTTGATATGAGCACAGCATACCATCCTCAGACGGATGGGCAAAGTGAACGAACTATTCAGACCCTGGAAGATATGTAACGTGCATGCGTATTGGATTTCGGAAAAAGTTGGGAACCCCACTTACCTTTGGTAGAGTTTTCGTATAATAACAGCTACCACGCAAGTATTAAAGCAGCGCCGTTTGAAGCGCTGTACGGACGGAAGTGTCGATCACCACTCTGCTGGGCAGAGGTGGGTGACAGCCAAATCACTGGTCCAGAACTGGTACTCGAAACTTCGGAAAAGATTGTTCAAATCTGAAATCGCATGGCAGCAGCACGAGATCGCCAAAAGAGTTACGCCGACGAGTGCCGAAAACCTCTCGAATTTCAAGTGAACGATCGAGTGTTACTCAAAGTCTCACCTTGGAAAGGTGTGGTTCGCTTTGGTAAGCGAAACAAACTCAACCCACGGTATGTTGGTCCTTACCAGATAACTGAGCGCGTTGGTCCGGTGGCGTACCGACTGGACCTACCAACGGAACTCAGTGGCGTACACAATGTATTCCACGTATCCAATTTGAAGAAATGCCTATCTGATGAAACCCAAGTAGTCCCTTTGGAGGAACTGCAAGTTGATGAACAGCTACGCTTCATTGAAGAACCAGTCGAGGTTTTGGATTGGGAAACCAAAACGCTCAAGCACAGCAAAATTCCAATCGTTAGGGTTCGTTGGAACTCGAGACGTGGACCGGAGTTCACGTGGGAACGTGAGGATCAAATGATGAAGAAGTACCCTCACCTTTTTGAAGGGCTGACCAAACACAGAAAACCGCGAAACCCGGCAAACCGTCAGAAATCACCGGAGGTATGAATTAAATTTCGGGACGAAATTTCTTTCTACTAGGGGATGATATGACAAACTGAAAATTTTTTCTTACATTTTCAGACACTCATCACGACTTGAATCAAATTTTCGGGACGAAAATTCTTTAACATGGGAATGATGTGACAATCGTCAATTCAGGTTAACTCCGTTAACTCAACTCCGTCAATTCAAACTTAAGATCACTGAATCTATAACGCACACCTCATTACATTTAAACTAGGGTTTAAATGACGCTTAACACTTACTACATGTGTAGTCTTTCGGGAATTGCACCGAAACACAAACGAGTTGACGCAAACGATTGGTGAATAAACAAAAAATGTCAAAACAGTAATTATGTGATAATTATGTGTTAGACTTATGTGTTGTGTGATAACATCGTTATAAACACTAACTCAAGATGTAAACAAGTTAGTTAAGCTAGATAAGTAATACTTAGAAGTGGAGGGACCAAAGTGTAACATAGATTATTATAAATAATAATAATAAACAAACCCTAACTTATTTTCTTCCCCAACACCAAATCCCGATCGGAACTCTTTCCCCCCCCCCCCTCACGGCTGCCGTCACCTATACACACACATACAACCATCAATTTCAACTCTTGATTGAAGATTAAGGTGCTAGGAAGGTATAATCGACTATTCTATGCATCCTTTATACTTGATTTTGATGTTTAATGGGTTAATTGAAAACCCTAGATTGGCCGATTATGTGTGTGTATGAAGTTAATATGATTGTTGTTGATTTGATGATGATTTGATAACTAGATTGGATATTGTTACATGTTAATTGTTGTGTCTTTAATTTGAGTTCAAACAAAAACCCTAATCATGTATGTAATGTGTAATTGATGTGCATGGATAGTGTTTTTGGAGTCTAGAGTGTTATATGAATGCATGATGGTCCATAGATAGTTAATATGTTGAGTTTGGATGCAAACAGTTTCTGGACAGATTGTGTTATTGATGTTTAATTGACTGTAACGAAGCGTAAATGTGAAAATTGGTTGCGATTATTGATACTACAGTAAACTAGGTTGAGTCTAGTTTCTAAAGAATATAAATTTGCAATTTTTGGACGTGTAAAGGTTAACTTTTATGATTTTACAAAAACGTTGTTCAAAGCTGAGTTGTTAGACCTGCTGTTAGGTTGTTTTGTAAATATTATATCTCATGAACTACGAGACCAATTGGGTTGGTTTCACTTCTGGAAGTTGACTTATCAAGTTAGGAACCTAACCCATGTGGTCTTGCATTTATTGGATTTTTCGTTTAACGGGAATTTAAAATAACATTCTGTTGCGCATAAATTTGACTGTTATGAGTTTGCAGTAATGATTTGATGATTGTGAGAAACCTATAAGGAATAAAAATATAATAAAACATGTTCTGGAAACCTAAGACATATATTCTTCTGTGATGATTTTTGGTAAATTAATTGAGATGCTATGATCGGTGGAATAGTACAATCTTTCAAGTAGAATTTCTGTCTCGGTGAAACTAGCTGCTGAGTTTTGTGAAAATGCATGAAACATGATACTTGATATATAATTGTTATGTTTTGACCAAATTGCCCTTGCGGGGAATAATTGCTAATTGATTGTCATGATTTGACCAAATTGCCCTCGTGGGGAATATTGGCTAGTTAATTGTTATGTGTTGACCAAATTGCCCTTACGGGGAGTAATTGCTAGTGATGTACTTTATGAATACATGACACGTAAATAATTGCTTGCACATGTAACGTATCACAAACACACTTGTTAAAGTCACACACGATTCACAAACGAAACACGAAACATGTTATGTGCATAGGTATTATGTGCCGGGTCTAGAGACTCGATAATATTCCGACACTTAGAAAAATCTCTTTGTTGTTTTAGAACGCTAGAGAGAGTTTTTCTGTGACGCGCATCTTAGTGATTTAATTTGGGAATTTCTTCGCAAACAGTGAGTTTCACTTTCCCCTTTTAAACTTTTTAAACGCTTTTCACTTGGGGGAGATAACATACTCCGAAAACGCATTTAAGATTTTGTTAATATAGATTATATATCACTTGTAAAGACTAAGTGGCAAACGCGTTAACTAAAGTCCTTCATTCACATCGAACCGTTTAATATTGGATAATAGCGAGTCATTGTTGAGTAGTACTACTGGGTTTGACAATCCCCACCCAACGCTAAATTTGACTGGAGGTCGAGTGGGTGTAATCTTGGCTAAACACATACCATGGTCGGGATAGACCTGGTGGCAAGGCAAATGATAAACAGTCAGCTTCGGTGTCGAACACTTAGTGATACTTGTTTTATAGGCTAGCTACCTATAGATATATAATTGACATAACACTATCTGGTAACGCAAAACGCTGAACGCAAACGCTAAACGCTTTATTTTATATAAACTTGTGAACTCACCAACCTTGTGTTGACACTTTTAGTATGTTATTCTCAGGTAGCCGAGGCGGGCGCGCGGTTTAGGAACATGCATTGCTTGAAACACTTTTAATTTTGCAAACTTATTTTTAAACTGTTATCATTGGGTTTTAAGTCGTCCTGCGTGACGTAACATTGTTTTCTATGGTTTTGCGCTTCCGCATTTAATTACTCGTGAACGTTTTCATGGTTTTGAACCTTTGTTTTACGGTTTGATTATAACTAATGATTCTGATCCTGTTAGTTCACACCCTCTGACGGTAAAACTCCGTTAGTGGATTTTGAGGGTGTGACACCGGTTCAGGAACGTGATAACTAACGATTCAGCCAACAAAGAAGGTGTTTCGATCGAACAAGTTGGTTTGATCTCCCAAGGAAGTTGTTGCCATTGTCAATGGAACAAGTCGGTTTTTTTAATTGTTTCTTTGTTCAAACAAGTTGGGTTTGAGCAACCTAGGATGACTCGACTCCGACACCATCGCCAGAAGGGAAAGAGAAAGGGTCGATTTCCATTCATTGTGTTATGTTAACTACAAAGAACTATGTCGTGTGGGCTATGAAGATTAAAGTAGTCCTAAGAGTTCACAAAGTTTGGGATACCAATAACTCGGGTGTCTCCGATGAACACAAAAATGACATGAATGTGGCCTTCTTGTTTCAATCCATACCTAAAACCTTGATCATGCAAATTAAAGATCAATAAACTACGAAAGCCATGTGGTATTCGATTAAAACCCGACACTTAGGTGCCGAATGGGTTAGAGAAGCACATCTCCAAACCTTTCAATGGAATTTGACAATATGAAAATGAACGAGTCAGATTCCATGGATAACTTTGCAGGTAAGTTATCAAGCATTGCCTCGAAATCCGCTGCTCTCGGCGAAGTTATAAATGAAGCAAGGTTGATAAAAAAGTTTCTCAAAATCCTCCCAAGATCTAAGTATATGCATATGGTTTATTTGATTGAGCAAGTGTTGGATCTCAATAAAAAGGGATTTGCATAGATGTTGTAGGCCGATTCTGAGCCTATGAGGAGCGAATCCGAGAAGAAAAAATTCAAGGTGGTGACCAAGGTAAACTTTTATTCGGTAAATATAATTCATCAAGCCATAGAAGTTTTGAATCTAATAGGGGACGAGGACGAGGAGGTTGAGCTTGCGGTCAAGGCCGATTTAATTGCCAACACCAAACACCTAACACCAAACAAGGGTCATCAAGTCGGGGGAAATAAAGGTGAAGAAAAATTGGTCAAAGATTTTATGTTACCGATGTGACAAGTTTGGTCACTTTGCATCCGGTTGCCCTGACCGAGTTCAAAAGGGTCAAGAAGCAAACAAAATCGAAGCCCGTGAAAATCTTGATGATGCGGCATATATGCATCAAGTTATGTTCTTAAATGAACAAATCCTAATGTCGAAGATAGTGTATGGTAGTTGGATAATGGGGCAAGTAATCATATGACGGGAAACCGGCTATTTTTGTTAGAATTAAACGAGAACATAATTGGGAGGGTTAAGTTCGGAGATTGGTCATTTGTTCAACTCAATTCTTTGACCATGATGTGCTAACCGAAGTTTATTACATTTCAAAGTTAAAAAATAATATAGTAAGTCTCGGTCAAGAAACGGAGTTTGGATTTGACATTCAGATGAAACATGGCCTTCTGATCATGTATGATGTGAATGAGACACGAGATCCGCAAACCGACTCTATAAAATACGAATGAAGAATGGAGCTCCCATGTGCTGGCACTCAAAGATCCAAGATGATGCATGGTGTTGGCATGCAAGGCTCGGGCACATCAATTTCGAGTTAATGTAATAAATGGCCAATGAGGATCTAGTAGAAGGTTTACCACATGTTGAACAAGAAAATCAGTTGTGTGAATCGTGTTTGGTGGGTAAACAAACGAGGCGTTCGTTTCCGGCCACATCCTTGTTTAGATAATCCTAACCTTTAGAGTTAGTTCATGGTAATTTTGCGGTCCAATAACCCCATCCATTATATCGGGTTATAGGTATGTCTTTGTTTATATATACGATTAGTCACGATATATGTGGATGTTTTTATTGAAAGAAAAAGGTGAAGTGTTTGAAAGTTTTATGAGGTTTAAACCCCCAATCAAGACAGAGGTGGGTTTACCAATGAAAACTCTCCGAACCGATAGGGGAGGAGAATTCACTTCCCGTGATTTCAATCAGTTTGTGATGAAAGTGGAGTTATTTGGCATTTAACTGCCCTGTACATGCCACAATAAAATGCCATGGAAGAAAGGCAAAACCAAACTTTAATGGGGATGGTGCGAAGATTCTAAAGGCGATGCAGGTACCGAATTAGATGTGAGGAGAAGCAGTCCGACATTCAACCTTTTTAATCCATCGGGTCCCAACCCAGGCCTTGGTTGATCAAACTCCATATGAACGGTTCAAGAAAAAGAACCCGATTATTGAACACGTTCGAGTATTTGGGTGCATGGCGTATGCTAAAGTTATTATTGTTCATCTAAAGAAACTTGATGACCAATCAAGACAGCTCGTTTATCTCGGGTCGGAGACGGGTTCAAAGGCATGCCGTCTCTTTGATCCGAACACCCGAAAAATAGCTGTTAGTTGAGATGTTGTGTTTGACAAAAATAAAGGGTGGAATTGGTTAAAGAATGTAGAAAAGACTGACTACGAGCCGGGTATGTTTTTAATAATTGGAGGGGGGGGGGGGTTTGACAATGAAACTGGTCAAATCGAACCCACTGTACATTGAAGAAATGTCTAGAACAACCCGGGTAGCCTAAGCTCTGAACCTGATTCATCAGTTCAACCCGAGTCCAACGGCTCAGCCGAACCAAGTCATATTGGACCTAATTCCTCAATCCGCTCTAACGTTTAGTCGACGAGTAATGGGTCACATGTCCATTAGGGTGAACTGAGGCCTAAACGGGTATAAGACATTTAACCAAGTCTCGATTTTACGAAAAGATTACAAGAAGATTATGTGTTACATGTTGGCTCTGACTATGAGCAAATGCTTCATACAACAAGTGGTGAACCGAGTAGCTATTTTGAAGCTAAGTCGAACCAAGAATGGGTTCGTGCTATGAATACCAAGATCGATTCGATAAACAAGAATGAAACATGGAAGTTAGTTGAACTTACAAATGGTGCAAAATGTATTGGGTTATAGTGGGTGTTCAAATTAAATGAAATGTGGATGGAATGATAAACAATCACAAAGCCCAGTTGGTTGCAAAGGGTTAGGTGCAATGACCCGCGATCGACTTAGATGATCCGGTAGCCCGAATCGCGACCGTTCTGCTACTAATCGCATTGGCTATATTTAAAGGGTGGGAAATCCACAATATTGATGTAAAATAGGCTTTTTTGCATGGTCAATTGAAATAAGTCATGTTTGTTTCACAATTTGAAGGATACGAGAAAAAGGGTGAGGAGGCAATAGTTTACAAGTTGTCAAAGCCCTTGTACGTGTTAAGGCAAGCTCCTGAGCTAATTGGAATACAAAGCTCAATAACATCCTACGAGACATGAAGTTTCAAAAATGTTCCAAGGAACAATCGGTTTACCGAAAGACGTATGGGAAACATTTGTTGATCATAGCCGTGTATGTGGATGATTTATTTGTGAGAGGTACAAGCTCGGGTATAATTTTCGACTTCAAGAAGGGTATGGCGAGCAAGTTTAAGATATCGGATCTCGGGAAGTTAACCTACTATCTTGGAATCAAAGTATTTCAACGAGAGGACGGGATAGTAATTACACAATTAGGATACACAAAACGAATTCTAAAAGAGACAGGTATGCAAAACTGTAATCCGTCTCAAGTTTCAATGGATCATGGTGTGAAATACTCGAAAGTCGAGAACGAAGTCGAACTCGATGCAACCGGTATCGAAAGGTGGTGGGTTGCTTACGGTATTTATTACACACTCGTCCGGATATGGAGTTGCGCGAGTCACTTGGAGTTAAAGACCTTTCTAATCCAAATCAGAAATTTGGGGGTGGGGTGAATGTTGGATTAAGTTCTATTCCCGGTCACAAGTCGGTGAACCAGGCCTAAGAGATTTTAACAAGTCGGCTAAAGTCTAAGGGTATTATGAAACATTCATCCATTTGTTTGGTTGTCAAGTTCACCTTGTTGCCAAGTTCAGTTGGGTGGCTAAGTTGAGTGGTGGACACATATTATGCTTGTTGACCAAGTTGGGTTACTAGTATAAATACAAGAACAAAGTTAGTGTTTGATACAACAGCAAAAACACAACAATCACCACCATCAATACCAAAGATATTGTAAGTAGTTTTTTGACGTATATTTTCTAGTTATAATATAAGTCGGTTATTTCTAAGTTGTTCATTAGTTAGCGTTTATCATTCTTGACCCTCTGGAATATAACATCCTTTGTTAATGTGGTATGCTTCGTTAGCATAAACCTTTCATCAATCCTTAAACTTGTATATCTAATGGAACATACCTTGTATTTCTGATTTGAATTATTGCATTTATATGTGGTTATGTTCATTACTATAGTCATCCGAATGCTAACGTCCACTTTAGCAGCCTTAGCAGCTTTTTTTTGAAACACACAAAACATGAAATTGCAGGGATGAAAGTGGGTGGTGGATCTTCCCTGGTGCAATCAGGTCCTTGTATAGTAATATAGTAATGATGTCTCGTTTTGGCGATCATGAGATCATCTTGTATAGTATGTGTATTTGTTGGGATTTTGAGTATAGCTGACACAAATGTAGAGAGAGAAAGAGGTGTATCAGAAGTTAGAAAGAATGTAGAACTTGAAACAATAATGTCAAGATAGGTTTATGTTTTGTATATAAAAATTGGGCCAAATCCCATTATACCTCTTACAAATGGAAAGAAAAGTTGTTATTAAATTGTTTCCCTAGTCTTTTTTTTCTTCTAATCTTAGCTAATATACACACAATTTGAATTGAGCTTTAATTATTATAGGATTTTCTAGAGATACTCACTCTTTTTCTAAAAAAAACCCTCTATACACCCTATACGGGGTGTATACAGGGACCAATATGCCTCGTATAGCCCTATACGGGACAATAGAAGGTCTCGGTGTACCTAGTAGGACCCGTTATTATTCCAGAGTACAATTTTTCTGTTATACTCCCTCCGTCCCTTTGAAAGTGTCCACATTTCCTTTTTAGTTTGTCCCATTACAAATGTCTACTTTCAAAATTTATTAACTAACTGCCGTTACACAAATGTAATCATTCAAACTTTCTTAAGTTTTGTCTTTTTATATGTACCAAGGGAATTATAGTCATTTGTTAAGCAAAAAATACAATCATTTAAACTTTCTTAAATTTTGTGTTTTTCAAACCATAGCACTTCTAAAGGGAGGGGGGAGTATATATATTAATAGATATTTATTTTACTACTAGGTTGATCCTCCCGTGTTGCGGAAGTTTATCTAAAGTTTTGTTTTTAATCGTTATGCTATTTTATGATGATTTATATTATTTTTTAACGTAGTTTTGTTTTAATTTAATACATATATATTAGTTTTTTATTATATTTTTTAATGTTTGGGTTTATCAGTTGAGATATTTAGGTTTTTTAGATTTTTAACGAATAAACATAAATGAACACGAATATGTTGATTTTTTAAATGTACAAACATAAACACAAATATTTGTCTAATGAAAAAAAGGGGCGTTGATGTAGTTGACGATGGTAGGTAGTATCGGAAGTTAACCGACGATTGAGATGATAGACCAGCAACGGAGAAAGTGTTCATCAATAAATGAGATCTTATATCTCATTTGAGGGCTATTGGAGTTTGGTAAGACTCATAACCCATGAAAATTATTCTTTAATGATTAAGGGGTTATTTCACAAACTAATGAGATGTTATAACCCGTTTAAGGGTTATCCGGGTTTGGTGAGACCCATGAGCCGCGAAAATTATTGTTTGATTATGAAATTGTTTTACAAATAAATGAGATGTTATAACTCATTTAAAGACTATCCGGGTCAAATGTATGAGAAGCCTCCATTTATAAATCAAGCAATTTGGTTGCTTTAAAAAATGGAAGGAACAACCTGAGAGCGACACCTATAATTTTATGTTAGACAATTATATAGATAGTTAGATTAAATTCGAAACGATTACAAATTAAAATACAAACTTATGGTATCCAAATTAAACACGAGATTAATTTATTATAATACTTGGGGGTACTACTTAGTTACTCTTTAGCGCACTTATGAACTCCTCATCACATTCAAGAGCCACCATATATTCCGGCAACAAGCAAACTTCTGTGTCCATGCTCCCGCCTCCTTCCTGACCAGGATACATCGTCACTCCCCCGTTGGATTTGTTCCCCAACCCACTTCTAGCCGCAACCACCTTCCCCAACCCAAATTCGCACCCATACATGTCAAACCTTGGCGAACTCCCAATGTACACAATGTTCGAATGTGGAACTCCATTTGTTTTGAATACCTGCGGGTTTCTATACCATGACTCAAGCCGCCTTTTCAGAGCTTCATAGTCGTGGTTTCTCACAGATTCATGGATCTTCAGAGCCGCCCATCCAAGCCCGTGAGTCATTAGATCCTCAACCGTTGTTGTTGCCATCACTGCTTCCATGAAATTACCAAAATAATCATCCGACAAAGGTGGTTTCACCCTGCTCCGGTTATTAATTGTTAGTTTACAAAAGGTTTTACTATCGCGCGGTTGTCGCTGAACTCGAGTTAAACACCTCCACAGAAGTGCGGAAACTGCTTGTAAACTTGATATCCGTTGCATGTTGGATTCAGCATTTGCTTTTGCTTTGAGTTTTGAGATTGCAGCAGATGAGAAATGGAAGAATCTCTATTTATACCGTGGGTTTTCGGATCGTTGGATGAATTGATCTTGATGAGTAAACGGAAAATTTGGAATATGATTACATCCTTCAAGGATCCATCGTTTAAACGACGGAGGACGCGAGATAATGGGACAACCATTTTCGTATTTGGATCTGAATACTTCACTCCAAGAAGACATGAATTGCCAGAAAGATGTTCCATCGGCTAGACAGTGGTTCACGGTGCCACCGATGAAGATTCCATCGATAAGCTCGGTCACTTGAATCGATAGTAACCGGAGTGTATAACCATCATGGTTAATAGCATTGTTTGGGTCGAAGAATGAATAAACAACGGGTACATCAGTCGATGTAAGGATGTCCGAAATGGTTACATTTATGGTTGCATGAACTAACTTGACTCCCTGGCTGTTTACAGGGTCTATGTAGATGACATGTGAATGCGGATTATCTTGTTTTCGAGTGGCTAAGCGGGCAGCAAGAGGGTAGAAATGAGTGAAGGTGGCGGAGAGAGAGCAACGAAGAGCGTCCAAGAAAGCAGATATGCAGAAATCTTTATAAGGTGGCGGTTTAGCAAAAAGGAGACCCTTTTGGCTGTAGTTGAGGTTGAGAATGAAGAGCTCATAAGGTGTGAGGTATATGGGTTGTTTAGTATCGTGTGAGCGGTCGTGCAGCGGCCGAACGGAGTATTCAGACACTCGATTCACTGTGTGAGAAGTCATTGGAGTTTTCAGTTTTCAGACAAATATACATAGAAGGCTTAAATTGTTTCATGTACAAAGAATATAATATAGTTCGAGGGAAAGTGAGCTGTCATGTTGCTAAGTTGGAGATATCAAGATTGGTTCTTGTATAGTAACAATGCTGTGACATTTTGGTGAATCCTTATGAGGTTTGAGAGTTGTGCGGCACATAGGTGTGATGAACCACCTCAGCTAGCTAGACACATTTAAAACAAGATGAGTTTGTGAACAATGATGACAAAGTTGCAAGGGTATTGGAAGAAGGAAGTGACTTTATATTACTCTGATTCTCTAGTCAGCATTCAAGCATGGGCTCCTTCTCCTCTCTTTGGGATACGAGGACTTAAACAACTTCGCTTCCTTCCGTTAGTCAATCAGAGACATGAGCTCAATGAAATTCCCCGTCATTGTAAAACATTTTCCATACCCGTTCCATTAGCCTTCGAGTACGAGGCATATCCATAGGTATCAAGTATACCAGTTAGTTTCACGGAAAAAAATCGCCGGGATTTCCAAACACAAATCTTGCTTTCCATTCACGGAAATAAAGTTCTTCATCGATTGTGTGACCTACTCGTTGCTCCCGCTTTCCTAGTTTCGGAACATGGCACATACAATGTAATAGATCTAGAAATCTCTTTTCTTTCTAATAATCTCGTACTCTATTATAACTTGTGAAATTCAATGTCTGTATACAAGTTAGGTTGACTTTCGATTACTAATCAAGTGTTCTATTATAATTAGTTGTATAACAAAAGTTGTTAGGAGTTAATTCTCAAAACCGAGGTATGGGTTGGGAAGATGGGGCCGGTTCAAGCGAATGAATCGATCTTATTAATTAATTAAATATTACAATTTGAGATAATTATCTATTTTATTTATTAGATAGAGAACAAATTCTATTTAATAGATAAATAGGAGTTCATGTTTGTTTCTAGTTGTAATCTAGTCTCTATATAACTTCAAAGAATTCATGTATGAGTTATGGAGAATTGATCAAGTTTTGAGTTATTTTCTTGATTAATAAAATTGGTGAGTTGTGCAAAAGATTCTTGTGTTAAATTTGATATGGGCCATTAACTGGTGTCAAAGGTTGGTGTAATCGCGGACCAAGCTCGTGGTACTGGGATTGATATCAAGATCTAGCCGCCACCGCATGTAAGTGTTTCACTGACGTGAAGAGATCTAGGGTTGATCGTCTTGACAATGAGAGATTTACCGAGTGAGATCTAGAGTCAACCAATCAAATACACTAAGGAAAATTTAGCGACTGCCGACCGATTGCTTCAAGAAGCCACGTTTGATCTTGTTTATTAATTTCGGGAACCGTGTAACCTCCCCAACTTAGAGACTAGAAGACCGGCGTTGGATTTTCTCGGTAAACTATTAAAATTACAGTTTTGAGTTGGAAATCAGAATTGATCTATGAACCGAACTTCCGAAGTATTGGATCAACAGCTGAAGATGATCAATGCCAATGAACAAAAATAGATTTACAGTTACGATTCCAAAATTGCAGGGGTGATTGTTGGTAATTTCAGATCGTATTCACATGTCGATGAATATGAAAGGACCTAAGTTGACAAGTTGGTTTAGTTTTGTAACATCCAGTCCCTCGCACCACTAATATTGTCTTCTTTACCCATGAAGAGCTCACACATTTGTTTTTTGGTTGCCTAACTTCCTAAGAGGTTACCCATCCTGATACTACTCCCACTAGAGGACGATTAATTATAAAGCTCTCCTCTCATCCACTAACATTAAGCCTAAAACGCGTTGGTGATTTAAGAGGTGAGACATTTACTTATGAACCAAGAATCTCTCATGTCCACGGCCGATGTGGGATTCACCTAGGGTGTTAGAAACGCCCCCTTTCGACTCATTGTTCTCGATGAGGTTTTGCCCTACTATCCTATTCAGGATGTTGGATTTGCCTAAGGTGTACCTCTTGACACCTCCAAGGACTCACCATCCTTGTAAGGATTACCCCACCACCCCGAATGGCACATGAGTGGTTCTGATACCACTTGTAACATCCGGCCCCTCGCATCACCAATATTGTCCGCTTTGCCCAACTTGTAACACCGTAGGCGAATCCCACATCGGCCATCCGCAGGAGAGATTATTGGTTCATAAGCAAATTGCCCGTCTCTTGAATCACCAACACGTTTTAGGCTTAATGTTAGCGGACGAGAGGAGAGCTCCATAGTTAAGCTGCTCAAGTGGGAGTAGTATCAGGATATGTGACCTCTTAGAAGTCTCCACCTGGCAACAAAAAACAAATCCGTGAGCTCTTTGTGGGAAAAACAGACAATATTGGTGATACGAGGGGCCATGTAACATTCCTTAATTTTCAAACCCGAAACCCAATACGTTTTAGTTTTCGATGTGATTCGAGTCCTCTTTCAATCATTGAAATGCTGGATGACTATGTTTTAATAATGTTATTAGTCATTGATAATAAAATTATATCATATTTACTATGCAAACATATTCGCAAGTCTTGTTGATTCGAAAATCATTACCTCAACCTAGCTCGATATTTGGAGTCTCTAATAATTTATATATATGAATTTTGACTATACATAATAAGTTATAACTAACAAGTGTGCTTCTTTCATTTATAATACAATAAATTGTTATATTGACTTTTAAACATGTAACCAGCCTAATATTATCTATAATAAATTATTGTAGCAAATGTTCCTTTCCATATCTTAAAAATACAAAATAATCCAACCCCCCTAACCGTCTAAACCCACCCCTAGTTCATTTTATACAAAAATAAACTTTCCTAAGCTAGCCCTTCCAACTATTGCTATTTATTGGAGACTATCATCCTTCTTTTTGTACCATTATTATTCTTCTTTGAAATTCAATGAAGAATTTTGTCAGTAGTCCCAACTATTGAATGTATGGTCAATTCGGATCGGATCTTCAATCAATCATGTCATAACTCACACAAAATTAATAGTGTTGACAAGCGAGTTAATGACGGGTTACTATGTTTAGAAAGATGACCGTTTGTTAAAGGCGGAATCAATAACAAACATACGGTTGCAATGAATATTCAATGACAGAAGACACACACTGTATTCACTCAAAAGATTTCCATTTATACAATGTTAATCATACAAAAGGATAATCAATTAGGGTTTAGAAGGAATCCTAGGACAGCCATCACACACAAAATATTCTCTCAATTAATGTGTCGGTCTTATCCGTATTGTGCTCTCTGTCCTTTTCCCTCGCCTCCTTTTTTGGCGGCGTGCCCTAAATATTCTATTTATAGGCCTGCCAACCTAAGACAGCTGTCATTCCTTCTAGAAACCCTATCCGATAGTACATATTCAAATTACATATTCAAAAATAAACTAAGTGTAAAACAAGTCTTCCGGGTAGGCTTTTCATTAAACTTCAGTCTCCGAGTACGCAGTGTACTCGGCATTCCTTCAGACTTGGTAAACATAGAAGTGTACTCGGAATCATTTTCCGGGTAGACTTTACTTAAAGAATATTTTACCAAGTAAAATATTCACCGAGTAGACTTCAATCTTCTTGGACTTATCAAACTTTGCTCGACAAATCCTAACGAGCAACCTTGTTCTTCTATGATCCTGTTCGGCTCATTGTCAGTTGAACAACTTATTGATAAGGGGTACTCGGGAGTACATACCTTACTTGAGCAGAACCTTACTCGAGATAACTTAAAGATATTCTATTAACTCATCAAGTATACTCGGACCATAATTATTAAAGAATACTTTGCCCGGTCTTCCAATTACTTGGCTTCTTGGACTTGGTGACCATACCTTATTCGGAAGAGTAAAATACTTGGTCTTAAAGAACAACCTTGCTTGACAAAGTGAACCTTGCTCGGATATGCCAAATTAATGAACCTTACTCGGGAAATCACCAAAAAGCATACCTTGCTCGGATATCCACTTAAGAAGACTATTTGAAGTAAACCTTGCCCGAAAGGCAAAATCTCGTACTCGGCTAAGTAAAAGCTTACTCGAAGGTCTAAGGTGTGCTCGGATTCAATACTTAGCAGTTTCTGAGGAGGTTGAGAAGATTCCAATTTTCCAAATTCTTCGTTTAGGTCAAATCTCCTCATTTGGGTCAAACTCTTGACCCAACAATCTCCCCCTAGATTGGAACACCTCAGCTGACCCAAAACACTCTATGGTTACTTACACTTAGCAAAATACACATCAAATTTCATAATCAAATTACATAAACAGAATTACATAAGTAAAAGCTTGTCCGAAGACATTACAAAGCAAAGCATATTCTATTTGTTTTGTCTTTTCCTTTCATTGTAGGCTGCTTGTCTTCTCAGCTGGATTACAGATGCTGCTCTTTCTCTGAAGATATTGAGCACTTGGTAGTGAGTGTGTCCTTCTGGTATCACCAAGTCTCTAATATCAGCTAGATCTTCATTATGAAAGCAAGCAAGATCTACATCTCTTTTTATCACAGCCAGCACCTTTCCATCAGAATTCATCAATGCATATTCTCCATTTTCCTTGTATTCAACTTGAGCAATGATGCCATTCTTCTGTACAGTGTAGTTTGGCCTTTTCATTCTTCTTCTCAAACTTATACACTTACTCATGTTGGACAGTGGGTCTTCATCTCTGACATACATCTTAAAGTCTCTTTCAGCAATATCCATCTTCTTTACCTTTGCAGATCTTCTTGCTTTGTTCGTTGAAGCTACACCTCTGCTTATGTTTTCTTTTAAGAATCTGAACCCATTTCCAGCTTGCTCATACATGTATTTAGATAAGTCATTCATTTGTCTACCTGCAGATTTGCTTCTGTCCCTGAATTCATAAAGATGAAGTGACTCCATTCTGCTCAGTTGTTCTTCATTGTATTCTCTGAAGTCACTTATCACAATAATTTCCCTCAACTGCCTACTTTCCAAATCACCTTCAAAGTATCAGTTACTGAATCATAGTAGAGCTCTCTTGGTAGATCCACACCAGATTGTGGTCATGTTCTTTGTTGTACTGAGCTGCTTAATTCTCCTCTTCCTCCTTCGCCTCTTCCTCTTGGGAATCTTTGATGGAGTGGAGGTCTGAGTGGAATTGATTTCTTGGGCTTTTGAGGTCCCAAGTTAAATGTCTTCACATAAATAGCTTCCACCATCTCAGTAAGAAGGTTGGCTATCTCCACCATGTCATGTCCTGCAGCCTCCAGTCCAATTAACATTTTTATCATTCCTGGAGTTCTTGCCAGTCCAGCAGGTACAAATCTGCCATCAGCATAATATCTAGGATTTTCTCCTTCCCCCAATGCCTTTTCCCACTCAACTTTTTGCAGATAGAAAAGAGTCTTCAAATCCTCTTTCTCCAAAACATTAAAGTCTGCTTCAGTCATCCCTCTCTTGTTTATCATTATGTTTCTTAGGATGCTGATCATTTCCTCATTCTCCCAAGGCATAAATGGTTCATCATCAGGTTTAACTTCAGGCTGTTCTGGCTGAGGGATCAGAGGTTGATCAGTTGTCTTTTCTTGTTCCATCTCCTTTTCCCTCACAGTCCTGAGTCTTCTTGTTCTTTTGGCAGGTGGCTCATCAGATGTTTCTTTTAAGATTGAGCTCTCAGTATAGACCCTTTTTAATTCTTTCTCTTTTTTCTTGGAATACTGGTCAAATACTGCCTCTCTACTCAGATTTCTTACAACCTCAGGCTTCATGCCTTTCTCAATCAGGTATCCACACATACCATCATATTTCTTCTTTAACTCTTCCAACTCAATCTTATCATCCTGTTTTACAAATTTTTCTGATACTATCTCTTTCTCACTGTTGTAAAGATCTTGAATTTGGTCAACAGTGTATTTTTCAAAGGCAGCTTCAGGATAGCCTCTAACTTTCTAATAAGTTTTATAATGCTCAGTATTTTTCTTTCTTTTCTCAATCTTCTTTAAGACTTCTTTTGCATTGATTTCAATGTTTCCTCTTTGAATATAAGTCTTTTCAGCTTGAGGGGTCTCATCCGTGGAGCTTGTACCAACTTTCTCACCTCCTTGATCAGGGTTGTCATCACCCTCTTCATCAGACTCCTTACAGTCATCCTCCTCATCATCTGATAGATCAATCATGGCATCTATTTTGGGTTCATCAGAGGCAGGATGCTCTGGTTCAGAAACATTAACATCAGGGACCCCTGGTAATTTTTCTCCTGGTTTCAGTGTTTGTAAGGGGATTGCCCTGATTGGTTCATCATTTTTTGGGGTATCCACATAACATTTATTCTTTTCATCCCATATACCCCTCCTATCAGTTTTTTCGGCTTCATCCTGCTCAGCAGTTATCTTCCTTTTTTGATAAGTTTTTTCAAATTTTCTTTCTGGCCAGTTACCTGTAGGGTTCTTTCTCAAATCCTCTTTTACTTGTTCAACCCATTTCTTGGCAGCCATAGTTGCAATTGACTCGCCAATTTCTTCAGGTATAATCATTGCATTGGTTGATGGTTCAGCAGTCTCAGATTGTTGCTCCTGAAATTGCTGACCACCCTTCCCAAAGAGTCATCAAACTCTTGATTCTTGTTCAGATTTACCAAAATTTCAATCACCTCTTGATCTGCCACATCTTGAAATATCTCTTTTGATACATTGGCTTCTTTGATCAATAAGTCCTGCTGTGCTAACTCTTCTTCTGTCAAGGAATGGGCAATTGCTTCCCTTTCCATTGACTCTTTAATCAGTCTTTCTTTCTCAGCAAGAGCAGCAGCAGCAATATCTACAAAGGATACATCCTTCTCAACATATACAATAGGTTCGTCATCAGTTGCTAAACCTTTTCCCTTTTCTTTCCTTTTTCTCACCTCTTCTTCATCCTCTTGCTCATCACTTTCAAACTCATCAATTTCTCTAAATAAATTTCCCAACTCAGAGTCATGCTCTACCCTCTTGGAACTAGCTTCTTGATCATCATTTGGCTCAGTGTGTTCTAGTTCCTCAGTAGCAGCATCCACATTTACATTCTCAACAGTCATCTCTTCATCCATGATCTCAGTCAGTTCTTCTGTAATCACATTCTCATCATCATTTGACTTTTCATTTTCATTTGTTTCCTCTCCACACACCTCTACTTCATTTTCATCACTAACATCATAATCATTCATAATCATTTTCAAACCATCAATATTTTCAACACTTTCAGCATCAGTCATAAACACATCATTATCATCCATATTATCCCCCTGTTTTGGGGCTGCTGAGGTCTTCTCAACCTCCTGCATCAGGGTTTGAATCATCAATTCAGCATCAGCTAACTTTTTCAATAATATTTCATTTTCACTAGTTAGCTCTTCATTCTTTCTTTTCAAATCAACATTCTCATCTCCAACCTCCTCAACTTGTCTTTTCAATTCATCATTTTCAAACATCAACTCAGCATTTCTTTGTAACATATCATCATGTGGACTTGTAGGGTTTGATGTAGGAAATGGTTCAAAGTCAGGTTGGTTGGTGGTAGGTGTTTGTGGTGTTGGTGATTGATGTGAGTATTGTTGTGTGGATGTTTCTGGTTGGTCTAGGGTAAGGGTTTGAGGTGGTGTTTGATGTGGTGAGATTGGTGGTGGTGAGAGTGGTAGTGTAGGGATAGGTTGTTCAATTTCTTCTCTTTGCTCCCCTTGTTCAGGTGACATAATTCTCATCTCCAAATCATCTCCACCTTCATTTCCATCAGCATCATCATCATAATCACCTTCATCACTGTCATCATCACCCCCTTCTTCCTCCTCTAAGCTCAGCTCAGGCACAGGTATTACAGCCAAATCATGGTTCAACAACCAATGTAAGATTTCAAATGGAACATTTGCATCAAAGTTATTTGAGACACCTGGATTTTTTATTCTCTTGTAAGCATCAGGATCTTGGAGTTTATATGTGACTCCAATTGTTGGTAAATCTTGTAAAGTGCTGTTGAAAATGATCTGCAGGAATCTTGGGTACTGTAAAAATCTTTTGCTTTCTGGTTTCTTCAGATTCCCCACTAACCCCTCAAAAATCATCTTTGAAAAATTAAATAGCAGATCAAATATTGTTCCAACAGTGGCATTTGCTAGATCAAGACTCATCAGAGTCCATGATCCCTTTCTCGGAGCAAATCCATGAATGATATGATGAATAAGAAATCTGTATAGCATCGGAAACAGACCCTTCTGAAACTGTCCCTCATAGACATTTCCTTGATACCCCATTGTTTCTTTAAAAATCTTCAATAAGTTCTTTGTATTGAAGTTGATGTGATTGTGATCATCGTCATTTAGTCTCAAACATCTTCTGATCATCCTTTCAGTGATCTGTATCTCTTGTCTGGCCACGGTTGCTTCTATTCGTTTTCCATTTACATCTTCAACTAGCTCTGCTGATCTCCAGAAATCCAAGGAGTGATTTCTGTAAATAGTTGGGCTTTCAGTGAGAGCGAAGCTGATATTTGACCGTGCCATCCATAATATCATCCGAGCCATCGGTTCATTCTCTGGTGTAACTTATAGTAACGCTCACATGTTGTGCTTTGGCTCAAAAACATACTTTGGCTCGTTATCTGCCATCTCTGCAATACATAAACAGACATATTCAAAGTGAAATTAGACATAAAGTTTAATACTTTAGACAATTTCAAGTTATAAAAATGAAGAAGAAAGAAAGAAATCTTCAAGAACCTGTTCTTCGACAAATTAATAACCTAAACACATAAACAGAGTGTTAGTACTCGAATACATAATCAAGTCACATTACAATCTAATCGTGATCGGAAAACATAATATTTAATGCGTACCGAGTCGGAATTAGAAGGCTGACAAAAATTATGGTTTGGATTAATGTTGAATTCGATAAGTCGGTTATGTTTCTTAGTGAGGAAGGATTTGCAGTGGAAGGAGAGAGAGAAGGAAATAATGTTGAAAAATTTGCCTAAGTCCCTCTTTTATACATTTTGACAGTGGGTTTTAAATGCGTTTTGTCTTCTTGTGAATTACTAGCTGTCAACCAGTAACATTATCCACTTGATATATTAAAAACATTTAATTTCATTTAAGATCATAATACCTTACTCGAAAGGTTAATATATCCAAGGTTTACTCGGTCTACTTCCACTAACAAACCTTACTCGGTCAAACTTTGCTCGGAAATTTTCATTTTGGAATGTACAAAGTTTGCCCGAATACTTTCATTTTCAAATCATGCTCGATTAAGTAAATTAATTTAAAGTTAAATCATTGATGATGAAAGCTTACCTGAAATACTTGATTTTATGAGAAATAAATCACAAAGCAAATAATCAAGTATAATCATCAAATAAACATTCTTACTAAGAATCAATTAAGACCATCACAAAGAATTCACAAATTCAAATTAAAACTTATCTAGCATTAACCCAAATAAAAATCATAAACAAATTTTTATCATACTCACTCACATATTCAATCAACGCATTCATTCAAGTATGCTTGTACACATAGTGTGCTCGAGCACTCTTACAAATGTAAAGTGTGCTCAGACAACAAACTTATGCAAAGTATACCCGAATAACTTTCATATAATACAAAGTGTGCTCGAAAAGAAATTCTAGCAGACAGTGTACTCGGAAAGTTAAAGTTTTGAAATTACCAAGTATATTGAAGGAACACAAGTGTACCCGAAATATAAAGTGTGCTCGGAAAACAAAGTTTTCCCGAAAACACTTGTAATTTCAAAGAAATCATAAACACACATATCACAGAGCATGCTCGGATTGAAATTAAACACATAAACATTTAAGTGTGCTATAGTCTAAAATTTCATAGAGCTTGCTCGAAAATCCTAAGTTAGCACTAAGCTTGCTAGGATAAACACATTCAATCATCAGGTATGCCCTTGCTCGAGGGAACTTATCATATCAAACCATACCCGAAAAATGACAAACTTAAACAGTAACATCTAAGCGTGCCCGGAAAGATTAACAAGTCTTTCCTAACAACATATTCACTCAAAGCTTACTCGGTGTACTCACTTAAGTTCACAAAGTTTGCTTGGAAACACAATCAGCATTTAATATGCATAGCTTACTCGAAACTAGCATATAGCATGCATAGCTTGCTCAAAACAAGAATTTCTTGTTAAAAGATAGCTATTTTAACACATAATCATCTCAAGACTTCAAGCTTACTCGGGAAAGTGAGTTCAACAGTGTACTCTACCCGAAAAGTGTAAACACTTCAAAGTATGCTCGAAAAACATAAAGTTAGTCAGAAATGACTAAGCTTACTCGGAAAGGTTGAAAACTGTCAAACCTTACCCGGAACAACATATTCACACATAGACAACTGTTTTATACTCGGAAAGGTTAAATCTTACACGAAAATACATATTCAAACAGTTTGTGCTCGAGAAGGTTATAAATCATCAAACCTTACTCGAACTTACATATTCAGACATGTTGGTGCATGATGTCAGTAGTTCAGTGTCGAGTGTCTGTAATCGTGTTAGTTAGATTTGAGTTTTGTATGTAAGCGAAGTTGCTAAAAAGTTCGCTTATATGGGCGAACTTGTTAGACAAGCGAAGTTAGGGACAACTTCGCCTGAACATGCCAGGCGAAGTTGTCGTGTCTATATAAGCCATTTATATACGGCTTATTCAAAAAGTTAAAGATAGAGAGTTCATTCGTGTATTCGAGTCAGAGAGTTTTTTATTCAGTGATCATCGTATCACGTGTTTACGGTTGGAATACAACGTGTGTTTGGTTATCGTATCGTTTGTTAGCTCGTATTGTTTTCTATACTCGTAACGTCTTACGTAGGGATTCCGCACCTACGTAGAACGCGATATCTCGTGTAGATCCGGCTGGGAACCTACAATTGGTATCAGAGCGTAGGCTTGCTTTGAGCACTCTAATTTCTTCAAAGTAACAACGCCGGAGGCACGACCCGGCCAACTAGGCTAGGAGCGCATCGCCGACAGAAGGGACGAGTAAACCGGTGCACACCTGAAGGCGGACCGGCCGACTCAACCCAAAGTTCAACCTTGGAAAGTGATAGATATTCTGATTCTGTGTGCTTAACTAGTGAAGTTATTAGGCTTAAAAGACTTTAGAACAGTCATTGTATGTCATGGTAGCTTTTTATGGTGCGTAAAAGTAGAAGTGATACTAACTAAATCTACTCGATTTTACGTGGAAACTCCTTAAGAGGTGTGCATGTCTTCATCCATATCTTTCCGAATGATAGGCAGAAAAGCGATTACCCAGTCATACACGAGCCCGTGAGTGTTCTGATTCCCATGAAGATAGCGTGTCAAGACGCTGTAGTGATCCAGATTCGGGACTTGCGGTTGTTTTCTACGTGAAGTTGTGTATATACATGTTAAAAAAAAATAAAAAATAAAAAATTCTAGAGTTCATAATGATAATGATTATCAATCAAGACACAAGAAGGTGAACGGGAAACAGAGTCTAAGACCGAAGAGTAATTGTTACTTAATCAGGCACTACGGGTCGAGGTCAATTCGGGGTGACTTGGGGAAAGCCAAATACGCTTTGAGAATAGATAGGAGGCATCATAATTTCTGAGTTGTTGCCCACTTAAGTTTTGAGCTTAATTGAACCTAACTCGTATCACAGAAACGATGAAAACCATTTTAAGTATATTACCTGCTTACAACCTGTTTCTTTATGTCATAATACAGCTGAACACGGATCTGTGTGACAGTCACGTAATTAGTATGATTCCTGTTCGGAACTTTTCTAAAACATGGTAGTCCCTGTCGAGACTGAAATTTGATCCCGTGTACTTTAATTTTTCAAATTTTTGTTACTTTTGTAATTGTTTGATTTTATACCTGGTTACTTGGTCTTGATCGTATCATTTAACGCTTTAAAGGATGTTTTTAAAACTTTATTGAAAATTGTTAAAAGTATAGGGGTTTGTTTTGTAAATACAGGCGAACTTGTTCATAACTTCGCCTGGAATAGGCGAAGTTATCGATAACTTCTCTTGTACTAACTTTGACCCTATATAAAGAAGTTTAAAGGTCAAACGATTTATTATTTTCCGAAAACCAGCGAACTTACTCTCTGTCAACCTAAGCGAACTTATCGATCATTTATTCTCGATCTTCTGTGTTTAACCTTACTTCGATTCAAATCAAATTCAAGGTGTGTAGGGTTCGATTATCATATTATCATTGTCTATTGAGGTTAATCATCGGTCGTTTCGACTAGATTCTCGACCTCGAATTTCGAAACCTTAAACACCCGATTTCAAACTTGTTTTTACGTGATAGTAAACTACTTGAACGTCTAAAACTTCATAAAATCATGTATTTCGGAGTCCTCGATCTCCGAAATCATCATCTACACGTCGTTCGTAAATCCTAACTGTTGCCGCTTCGAATTCGGCGAAGTTACAGTTTAGGCGAAGTTATCCGTAACTTCGCCTGATTATAGATTTTGAAAAAGTTTATGAGGCGATGTTGTGATTAGGCGAAGTTATCATTAACTTCGCCTGGACCTTTGTACTTAACAGTTATCAGACGAAGTTCAAGTTGAAGCGAAGTTGTTTCCCAACTTCGCCCCACCTTTAACTTCGCCTGTATAGTATAGATCACAACTTCGCTCATGGTAACAGGCGAACTTGTGATTCGCTTTGACGTTTATCTAACTTAACCTGTTTGTTGCAGATATGGCTTCTGTTGCTGGAGCAGGTGGTGCAGGCAGTGATGACGGAGGTGATCACCAGAGACAGTTCTTCCCGGGTCACAACATGTACATAACATTAGACCCGGAGGCGAGCGGAGTTGATGATTTCCGCGAAATCATCACATTTCTTTTACGCTCGAGGATATTCCACGCGATTACAACAACTCTGCCAATATCCTTGCCAATATTGAGGATTTTTGGCAGACCGTGGAATACGACTGTAGAGTCGAGCCCCCGGTGATGCGCGCAACAGTCAACAATCAGATTGTTCAGTTCTCTTCTGAACAAATCCGGGCGGCTTTACGATTTGGGAAGGAGACAAGGGATGACCCAACAGAGTTTGTAGCTCCATTCCGTGATGGAGCGTTTTTGAGAATGGGATACTCTGGTCCCTTGGGGAATACGCAGAGGAGGAAAGGATTTTTACTTGACCAGTGGCGCTTTCTCATGCATGTTATGATCGTTTGCATGTTAGGGAGAAAGGCGGGCACTGATGGCATGGGCGCGACCATGCAGTCAGCGATGACTGCTCTGACTTACAACAAGCGATTCAGCTTTAGTCAGATGGTCTTTTATGAGATTGATCGTCAAAGAAGAGCGATGGCGCTGTGAGCGATTTATCATGTATCCAAGATTTCTTCAAATGATCTTGAATCATGTTGCTCCAACGCTTCCTCAGCGCCGTCCGATCCGATACGTTGAGAGTGTGAACAAACGAATCTTCGCCCAATGTAGATCCTCCAGTGCGAGGAGCAAACCTGAGCTCCGTCCTCGGCATACTCCGCTGTTTGGGTACTTAATCAACCCGGGGTATGTACTTGCTCGAGGGGACGAGTTTAGGGACCCGGCACCACAACAGGCAGGAGCACCTCAAGCTATACCTGCTGCTCCTGTTGTGTCACCGGAGGAGAACGTGGACCTTGATGCAGAATTTGGTGGTCAAGGCTTCTTTGATATGGATCGGGTGGATCCAGAGGAAAACGTACAAGTCTCGGTAGCCCAAGTGTCGACTGTGAATGTTACTAGGGCAGCTACAACGGTGGCTGGCTCAGATTCTGATGATGAAGTGGCAGATGCGAGAAGGATTATGGTAACTCGAGAAAGATTACATGGGAAGAGAAAGAGAACTGTTGATGACAGCGAGTCAGATTATGAGGAAGAGGTACAACAGTTGATCCGGAGGTCAAGAAGGGAACGGATAGGTGCAGGATCAGGAGCCGGTGAGAGCTCTAGGGTGGTACGTTTCACTCCACCAGCACTATCCGGTATGACAATGGTTCCCTCATCACTATAGGTTACAAGGCCAAGCGCTACGGTTGTTCCCGTGGTGGCTACCTCATCTACATTTGGCCTCCCACCCACCACTTTCCAACTTTCGACTCCTGAGATCATTTCATTGCCGCCTCCGACTGTTACTCCATCGGAGGTCGTGGCACAATTTATAGAGTCGACTGTTGTGGCCACTGCAGGGCTATCGGTGACGATACCACCTGCGGTTACGTCTATTTCTACTTCTGAGGTCCCGGTGACATCGGAAATCCCTCCTCAGTACACTCAAGATATATCACATATGAGGTTCGATTTCGATGCAACCCTATCAGACTCTGAACGAATAGCAGCACTTGAACGGGTCTTGGCAGAGCATTCAAGGATTAATCTTATCCAGACCCAGGCTATTCAGCGCCTAGTTGCAGAGAATCAGATGCAGTCGTCCCTGCTGGTACAACATGGAAAAATCATAGATGCTTTCAAGGAGTTCTTGGCATCTCAGGGGGAGACGAGCTGTAAAGGCGATGAGTTGAGGACAAAGAGACGAAATGATAGAGACGATGATCCCAATGCGTCGAAAGATGCAGGTGGTGAGTTACCAAGAACTGATCAAGCTCTTTGAACTTCCACAACTCAGGGGGAGTCGACAACTGCAGCTGGTGGTGATGATGTGGTGGTGGTGGATGTAGAGGAGATGGATGATGGTTTGGTTGGTGATGATGATGTACTACCGGTGGATGAGATAGAGAAGATTGGTGAACAGATAGTGATTGATACGGAGATTAAAGAGGGAGAGATAGTAGAGGAGAATGTGGAGCATGAGATACCGCAAGTCGAGAACGTAGATATGAGTCAAGAGATTGGGAATGATGAGACTGAATGGGAAGAGCAGCCTAGATGGAAAGAAGGCTATGCTCAGTGGTTCGTCAAAACAAAGAAACCAGCGGTCCCTAAAATGTTCAAGAAGAGTTACAACATTAAAGGTTATGCTGAAGCGAAGAAAGGGATTATATGCTGGATATATGATGAGCAGTTGAGGCTCTTCGTGATTAAAAGGTATGACGGTGTTCAGTACTTTAGAAGGATGTTGAGATCGTTGAATACACTGCCAGAATGTGAAGTGAAAGACTTAGCCAGATTGGGATTGATAAACAGAAGTGACGATAATATGGCTAGAGTCATTGGGAAGATTGTGTGGAAAGAGAGTATAAAAGAGAAGAAATTTGAGCTGTTGAAACCACAAAAGGGAAAACTTGTTGAAGACAAGGATAGAGGTTTAAGAGCAGACGGAAAGCCTTGGATGATTATGAAGTATAAACCGATCCGGTGTTTGAAAGAAGTACCGATGAAACTAATGCCCAAGGATGTGCTTAAAGACCTGAAGTGGTGGTTTGTAGATTGTGAGACAGCTGAGGCAGTGATGGAAGACGAAGATGAACAAGAGCTGCTTAGAGTGTACGATCCGATGCACTTGGTAAACTTATCGCAAGCTGATTTGCAGGTGTTGAATGACAAGAAGATATTTTATATTCCTGCTTGGAAAGACGAAGCGAGGAAATATCAAAGAGTTGTCTCGGTTTGTGTTCGAGAAGGAGTGCATGCTTGAAGATAGAAGATTGAAGATTACAAGACACGTGTTTGAAGCTAAAGAGATGAAGCTACTGCCAAGGGGGAGTCTGTTGGTGCATGATGTCAGTAGTTCAGTGTCGAGTGTCTGTAATCGTGTTAGTTAGATTTGAGTTTTGTATGTAAGCGAAGTTGCTAACAAGATCGCTTATATGGGCGAACTTGTTAGACAAGCGAAGTTAGGGACAACTTCGCCTGAACATGCCAGGCGAAGTTGTCGTGTCTTTATAAGCCATTTGTATACGGCTTATTCAAAAAGTTAAAGATAGAGAGTTCATTCGTGTATTCGAGTCAGAGAGTTTTGTATTCAGTGATCATCGTATCACGTGTTTACGGTTGGAATACAACGTGTGTTTGGTTATCGTATCGTGTCTTAGCTCGTATTGTTTTCTATACTCGAAACGTCTTACGTAGGGATTCCGCACCTACGTAGAACGCGATATCTCGTGTAGATCCGGCTGGGAACCTACAAGACATAATCAACTGCTTTGTACTCGGAAAGGTTAAACCTTACCCGAAAATACATATTCAAACAGTTTATGCTCGAGAAGGTTATAAATCATCAAACCTTACTCGAACTTTCATATTCAGCCTATTTTAGGCAAAATGCAACACTTTTTGACTTAATCCACTTTTCAAAGACATTTCTGAGTTATGTATCATTTCAGAACATAGTTTAAGAGCAAATGGTGCATTTAGAGATCAAATTTCAGTTATACTTCACTTCAAAAAAATTTCTTTTATAAACTGAAAAGATCTCAGTAATGGGATCATATTGACTAAGTAGCTTTCTCAATACTTCACTCTCAGCATTATTATGACAACTTAGATAGGTTAACAGCAGGTATAAACTTAGCATGATTTTCATCTCTTTGTTGATATGATTAAGGATCAATTTGAGCATAATGCAATAATGGTCAACACTGTGCTCTGATGCCTCATATCTCTTCTCAGAGCTTATTTGGCATTCCCCAGATCACCCCAATTTGACTCCAACCTCCAGTATTTGGTCAAAAATAGTTTTTGTATGACAGAACTTATTGTATTTTTGGACTTTTGATATTCAAACATGTATAGAGGTTGAACGTTGGACATACAGTTAGCAACATGCCTTTCATTCAAGATGCGACAGATTTTGTCAACATCTTTGTAGTTCTTGATGTAACCCTCTTGTTTGATAAAATATTTAAAACACTTATCAACTTTTGGTTGATTTATTCAATCTTCCCCTTGTTTTTGATATTTTCTCAAATTTTCTTAAAGCATGTTCTTTGTCATATTTAAAAATGTTTCATTTTGGTTGACCAAATAACAACAGGCTCGTGTATGACTGGGTAATCACTTTTCTGCAAATCATTCGGAGATATCTATCTTGAGACATGCAAAACAACTATGCATCTCCACATAAAGATTAGCATATTCATTATGTTTATATCATCTTAGATTTTACATCATCATGTGAAAGCAACCATATATGTTAATGACTATACTAAGGCCTTTTTAGCCTATTAATTCCATATGATCAGCTAAGTAGTCAATGTACTATCATTTCCCAAAAATACAGTTTAATATTCAATCACCTCAATTCCTCTTCATTGTCAGGTTAATGGCTATCCTGTTTGACCAAAGGTGGTCAACAGGACCAAACATACATGTGAATATATGTCCTATCAAAGTCAGAGTTATTGACATAGTTTTAAGTGAAGAAATAAGAAACAAGTCATAAGTGCCCCCAAATGCATTCAGTTTTCAGGTCAATGGCTATCCTTTGAATCTATAGAGATTTAAGGACCAAACATACACAAGTGCATGTCCTTCCAACTGGGCAAATGACATAATTTTCAACAAAAATAACTACTTGAGACTTTCCCCTTTTAAAAAAATCCTTCTTTTAAGTTTCTTAAAAGCTTGAACTGAATAATCTTATCATATCTCAACACCATTAATCAACTTGCTCATGTTTTGACCAAAATATTGTATTTATGCAAAATTCATTATAAATTTCATTGAATCACTTAATTTTGACATAAAACACATTTTGACACAAACAGTTGCTTCACATACTCAAATCTTAATCATTCTTTCATCATCAAGAAAAACAGACTGTACTCACATTCAATGTCTATTCTATCTTAACAACTTCAGAAGATCAGATTAAGAACATATTCAAGTAACCATAAACATGTGATTACTCATGACATTATATAAGCAATTAATCTCACCTAAACAGATCAAACTACTTATCATAACATCAGATCAGTTAACATGATAGTCAAGAATTATCATCAATTTCAAACAAATTGCACAGATAGTTACTTAACCACCTATCATTTAACTTCAAAACAGTGACATAATCAAAACATATTCAATCAACATTCAGTTGAAACATATTCAATATGTGTAATCTCTAAGAAAATAATCAGTTATCACAGAGAGGCACACATAGAAACAATTAAGTGTAATCACATAGCATAGAACATACTCAGTAACATATTTAGCAACATATTCAGCAACATATTCAGCAACATATTCAACATGTGTGACCTCTTTTAAAATATTCAAGTAGCACATAGAGGTACACAATCAAGCACACATCCTTAATCAGAATTCATCAGAGTTGATCATCCCCAAGGATTTCAAAAGAAAGTTGAACCTGGTTCTATCAAGTGGTTTGGTGAATAGGTCGGCCAGATTATCACTTGTATCAACTCTTTGCATTTCAATCAAACCTTTTTCACTGCAATCTCTGATGAAGTGATGTCTGATTTCAATGTGCTTAGTCTTAGAATGTTGCACAGGATTCTTAACAGTAAAATATGCAGCAGTATTATCAATTAGACTAGGGGTGTTTAGAAAATTCAAACCATAGTCCAGCATCTGATTCTGAATCCAGAGAACTTGTGCACAGCAGGCAGATGCAGCAACATATTCAGCTTCTGCAGTGGAGATTGACACTGTGGTCTGTTTCTTGCATTGCCATGACACTAGCCTTTCACCCAAAAACTGGCATCCTCCTGATGTTGACTTTCTGCTCATATTGCATCCATCATAATCACTGTCTGTATATGCAATCAGATCAAAGGATTGGTTCTTTGGATACCAAATCCCTAAGTCTGGTCTTCCATTCAAATATCTGAATATTCTTTTCACAGCATTCATGTGGGAGACTTTTGGATTTGATTGGAACCTAGCACATACACAAACAACAAACATGATATATGGTCTTGTTGCAGTCAGATACATCAGATATCCAATCTTGGCTCTGTATTCATGTTCATCAACTGACTCTCCCTTTTCATCAGCTACCATCTTTTATTTGGTGTCCATTGGAGTTGAGGCAGCCTTGTAATCATGACAGTTGAACTTATTCAAAATGTCCTGCACATACTTAGCTTGGTGAATGAAAATTCCTTCATCCTTTTGTTGAACTTGCAGTCCCAGAAAGAAATTCATTTCACCCATGGAACTCATGCTGTACTTGGACTTCATCACCTCTTCAAACTCCAAACACATATTTTCATTTGTAGATCCAAAGATGATATCATCAACATAGACTTGTAAAAGCAGCAAATCTGACCCTTTTTTTCTGTAGAAGAGTGTCTTGTCAATGGCTCCCCTTGTGAAGTCATTTTCAAGTAAATGAGTTGATAACTCATCATACCATGCTCTAGGAGCCTGATGCAATCCATAAAGGGCTTTGTTTAACTTATACACCCTGTTTGGATACATAGGATCCTCAAAAACTGGTGGTTGAGCCACATACACTTCTTCATCAATCTTTCCATTAAGGAATGCAAATTTGACATCAAGCTGGAATACTTTTATGTTCTTTGAGGCAGCATATGCAAGAAAAATTCTTAAGGCTTCCAGTCTTGCAACTGATGCAAACACTTCCTCAAAGTCTATCCATTCCTTTTGAAGACAACCCAGTGCTACAAGTCTAGCTTTGTTCTTAATCACCAAACCCCTTTCATCCCTTTTGTTTCTGAACACCCATTTGGTTCCAATTGCATATCTGTCATGTGGCTTGTCTACAAGATCCCATACATGTAAATCTCTAAACTGTGCCAATTCCTCTTGCATTGCCTCTACCCAACTATTGTCTTTTAAAGCTTGAGCAATATTCTTTGGTTCTAATTGGGATTGAATGCAAGAGTACAGACAGATGTTTGCTATCTCAGAATGACTTCTTGTTACTCTTTCATGCAAGTCACCAATGATATTTTCAGCAGGATGATTCTTTTCAACAGTAGGAGTTTGTATTATCATATTTGTAGACAAATTTGTGTCAAGATTTGTTTCATTGATTTCAGGTTCTTCAATGATCAAATCAGCTTCTGCATCATGAAACTCTGGTGCTTCATCATTGGTTTGTCCTGAAGTAGATGCACCATTGTTTCCCAGATTCAAACTTTGAAACAAGTCTTGAAATCTTGTTGTGGAAGCATTCTCAACTTCATTTGATTGGTTGCTTGTGTCACTCCCATTCTGAACATGATCATTTTGTACATAAGGACTATCTTGACTTGTCATTTCCTGATCTTGTTCAATGTCATTGTTTGAGGAGCTTTTCACAAAAGTGTATTCCTTTTCTTTCCTAGCAACCTTTTTCCATAATTCTTCCAAGTCCAGTTCTTTCTTCTTATTCTCTTCAAGTACACTGGTCTTGTAGAATGTATCATCAAAGTCTTCAGAATAAATCTTGAATGACTTAATTAACCTCTCATGATCAAACAGCCATGTTGCACCACTAACTGTGTTGAATTGATTCTCATTAAAAATGATGTCAGATGACTCTATCACACTCAAGTGATCTCTCACATATACTCTGTATGCCTTTGAGTGAGTAGAATATCCAACAAAGAAACAATCTAGTGACTTAGTTTGAAACTTGTTCAAATAATCTCTAGTGTTCAATAGAAAATATTTGCAACCAAAGGGCTTGAAAAATTTGATGTAAGGCTTTCTGTTACTGAAAATTTCATATGGAGTCTTGTTATACCTTTTGTTTATAAGTACCCTGTTATGAACATAACATGTTGTATTGATTGCTTCAGCCCAAAAAGTGACAGGCAGATTTGCATCAGCCAACATGGTTCTGGCAGCTTCTATCAAAGTTCTGTTTCTTCTTTCTGCCACACCATTTTGTTCAGGAGTTCTAGGAGCTGAGAATTGTTGAAGTATTCCTTTCTGTGTGCAGAATTCTTCCATAACTCCATTCTTGAACTCTGTACCATTTTCACTTCTCATCATCTTGACTTTCTTATTCAGCTTATTCTCAATCATTGTGACACAACCTTTGATCAACTCAGCAGTCTCATCCTTGGTACTTAGAAAATAAACCCAAGTATATCTTGAATAGTCATCAATGATCACCAGACAGTATCTCTTCTTTCCAATACTTGGCACACTCATTGGATCAAAAAGATCCATGTGAAGTAACTCAAGTGGTTGATCAATTGAGTTTATGAGCTTTGTCTTATGAGTAGACTTGTGTTGTTTTCCCTTCTGACATGAGTCACAATGATCATCTAACTTAAATTCTCTTGTAGGTAAACCAATCACATGTTCACCCTTGACCAGTCTATTCATGTTCTTTAAGTTTACATGACACAGTTTCCTATGCCACAATTTTGACTCATTTTCAGTGGCTTTGGAAACAAAACATGCACCACCTCTTGAAATAGCTTCTTTCATATTCAACTCATACAAGTTGCCATTTCTTGGTGCCATCATCATAATCATTTCAGGTGGGATCACAAACTCAGGTTTTAAGATGAAACAATGAGAATCATCAAAACTGACTTTGTAACCCTTATCACACATTTGAGATATACTCAATAAATTGTATTGTAGTCCCTCAACATGAAAGACATTGTCAAAAGACACCTTCCCATTTGTCAATATCCCTTTACCCACAATCTTTCCACCATTTTCATCACTCCCAAAAGCAACAGGACCTTCATATTTCTCTTCATAGTTCACAAGTGACCTCTTGTCACAAGTCATGTGCCTAGAACAACCACTATCCATATACCATATATCATTCAATGGAGTGGCATGTTCCTGCACAAAGAGAGATTTGATTAGTTAAGTGATGAGGTGCAAGCTTCATCAACTTGCAATTTATCAGTGTCAATTTCAGTGGCAGCTTGGGAAATGAGTGTAGTAGGTTCAGGATCTTCATGAGTGATCTCCAGATTATCAGACTTGTCAGTTTCATATCCACACTCTCTTGGTGTCTTGACAAGTGAAGCTGAATTGTCAAGCTCAATTGAGGCAGTTATCTTTTCTTGTAAGACATAGTCCGTAGTTTCTGAGAGATCTCTTACATCATTCACAGCTTCAACTTTAGCTTCAGTTCTAGGTTTCCATGTGAAACCTTGTGCTTCATATCCATGTTTTAACAAGAACTTTTCATCACCAGTGAGTACAGCTTGTTTCTTTCTTTGATATTCAGTTTTTCTTCTTGATTTCTCACTGCCTGATGATTCTTGTGACTCATCAGACTTGACTGAATGAGTATTTTGGTAAATTTCAATGACTGGTTCTCCATTATCACCTGCTTTTGCTTCTGAGGTGATTTACTTCTTCTCACATTCTCAGTCATTTGCTTCTTCTTCTTTGTCTCAGCCTTCACTTCAACTCTTGTCTCTATGCTATTCACATTTCCCTTTCCCAAATACATGGCATACTTCTCTTTGTACAAAACAAAGTCTTGACCAAACTTTGTTCCATTTGGGACATGAAATGGCTGAAACTTGAGTCTCTCATTACATGAATCAGTATGGTGTCCATATTCAACACACTTTCTAAACCACACCTTTCTTTTGAACATCTCATGTTCTTTTGGTCTCCTGAATCTTTCACTTGGTTTGGGCTCTTTTATACCAATTGTCTTTTTGTTTTTTAGATTGTCAAAATCAATTGAGAATGGAACAAACTCAGCCATTCTGAAGTCACTTCTTTCCACATTCCCTTTAACAAAGACAACCTTTTTCAAATTCAGTGGTTGATCATCTTCATTCTCTCTATATCTTGACTTCCTTATTTCATATTCCTCAACAGTTTCTACCTCACCCACATCAAAGTCTTCAACACTTGAAAAGATATGATAAATAGGAGTAATATATTCTATATCCATTTCTTCCTTATTTACCTTCTTTTTCTTGTTCTTTTCTAATTTTTCCAAAAACTTTTTGCTTGGAGGTCTGACAGCATTGTAACACACATTCTTCTTTTCACCAATGTCAAAAGAAACATGTTCTCTTTTCATTTGCTCATTCATTCTTTTCATTTTATGTGTAACTGGAGGATACTTTGGAAGTTGATCAACAGATTCAGGCTTTCTATATTTTCTTCCCCTTTGTGATGCCTTTAATTCTTCTTCAGTGATTTGATCACTTAAATCACTCAAGTCATCTAGATTTAAATCAATGGACTCAAGATCATCTTCTGATACTTGAACACCAATTGACTTTTCTTGCTTTAGTTCTTTCTTCATAACAAATTCACCATCTTCACTCACCTCAACATTCTTGTACAAATCTGCAACATCTTCTTTGTCTTGAAACACATCTTTGAATTGTTGTAGATAAGCACTTCTCTTCTCTTTGTCAACATTAGGCATAAAGTTGTTGTTGAATGGTGGTGGAACAGCCTTGTACTTTTCATCTTCTTTTACTTTATTCAGAATTCCACAAATGTTTCCAGTTGAAACTAAGTTCTTTAGGAATTCATTTTCAGTTTGCAGCTTTGTATTCAGCACCTTTTCATCAATCATCATCTTCTTCAACCCACTAATCTCAGTTGTGAATCTTGTCTGAGCTCTATAGCTATTCATACAATCCTCTTCCAAACTTTTCATTCTTTCCTCACTAACAATCTCACTTGCCTCATAAGCATTGATAATGCTTTGCTTCTTAAAACACTCACTTTCCAGCTTACCAACCTTTTCTTTTAATTCATTGACAAGTTTAGGTAAATCAGCATTAGGATCAGAATGTACCTTAGATGAAGATGCAGAGTCTATGGCCATGAATGCCACATTAGCTCTTCTGATATCATCTGCTATATCTTCCTCATGGTTACTCCAGTCAAAGCTTCCCTCATGCTGAGTAGTTACTGCCACATTGCCTTGATTTCTTGGTTGATTTTGGTTTGCTGGAATGTTGTTAGTTGCAGGGTTTTGAACAGCTTGATTCTGATTGTTGTTCATTTGATATACTTGATTCTGATTCATACCCTGCTAGTTGTTCATCTGAAGCTGATAGTGGTTGTTAAAATTGGGATTGAAGTTGTTGTTTGGATGGAAGTTGTTATTTGGGTAAAAGTTGTTGTTGTTGGGATTGAAGCTTTGGTTATTGTTGAAGTTCTGCTGGCTGTTGTTTCTTTGCACATTCTGCTGGTACTGTTGTTGGTTTCTAGGCTGTTGGAACTGATTGACTTGAAAGTTCCTTGGCATATTGCACTCTCTTGCAAAGTGTCCAGGCTGTTGACAGTTGTAGCAGATAGCCTTGGACATGTCAAATCCTATTCTCTCATTTGGACCAGAAACTAGTGATCTACCAGTTCTATTGTACAGTCTCTTGCTTCTTAATGCCAACATTGCAGCTTGCCATTTGAGATCCATGTCTTCAAGGTCATCAGCATCTATTTGTTCCAAATCATCCTGCACTACACTTGTGTGAATCAAGTTTTTGGCCACAAATGCATTGTAAGATTCAGTAAACATAGACAACAATGCTTGTGTTTCATTGTTTTGAACATGTCCTATTCCAGGGTTAGGAACATTTCCATTAGACACAGAGACTGAGTCAGAATCATCAATTAATTGCACATTGAGCCTCTGCTGATTTCCTTGAGTACTTGTACTACCCCCAATGAAAGACTTTGGAGTTATAACATTATGTTCAGCAGGTTCTTCTATGATGGGAATTTGTTGTTGGTTCTTTGTTGACAGGTTTCCCATAGGTGCAATTAATGCATTTGAAATACTGAAGCTTGGTCTATCTTCCTTTATCATTTCATTTTCAATCATTTCAAGTTCAGTAGCTTGAAGAAAACATACCACATCATCCAATTTCAATTCATTGAAATTCTGCTTTTGAAGGATGAATTTGCAAGCAGTATACCATTCTTTCGGCATTGAGTTGAGCAACTTTGTATTCAAATCAAAGTCAGTCATTACATAATCAGTTGTTCTCAACTCATTCACAATACTCAGAAAACGTTTAGTATTGATTTCAACCTTTCTCCATCTTTATACTTGAACCTTTCCAACTGTTGCTTCAATCTTTGTTTCTTAATGTTCTTCAATTCAATGTTCCCTTCATACATCTCAAGGATTGCATCATACATTGCCTTAGCACTTTGATGATGTGCAACCTTTGTGAGGATTTCCCAAGACAGACCAAGTTTGAGCATAGCCAATGCTTTGTCATCAACCTTTCTCATTCTCTCTCTGACAGCAGCAATAGCATTTGAATTAGCACCTTCTTCAACAGCAGCTTGTGGACCATTCTTGATAGAATTCCACATATCCACATCATTATAACAAACAGCAGCCTCAAAAAGCACTTTCCACTTGGTAAAGTTCTCCTGACCATACAATCTAGGTATCTCATTAGTAGACACCTCTTGTTCCTCATATCCAGACATTTTCTTAAAATAAAAGTTAAGTTCTTATCAAAAAGTAGAGTAAAACAATCAGATCTGAGAATAAATTCTTAGATCTGAGGTGTCTGATATGAATAGAACAAGATTCAACAATAAAAATCAAAGCTTTAAGTGAAATAAGGAAAAGAAAACACCTAAAACTTGTAGATCTGTAAGAAAAATGAAGAACAGAGCTTCTGACGTCACAAATCAATCGAACAGTGCTCTGCTTACATCAATCTTCTTCAAAACTTAATCAGCAACAATCTTTCTAAAAATAGCAGCAACAAGCTCTGATACCACTTGTCGGTAGTCCCAACTATTGAATGTATGGTCGATTCGGATCGGATCTTCAATCAATCATGTCATAACTCACACAAAATTAATCGTGTTGACAAGCGAGTTAATGACGGGTTACTATGTTTAGAAAGATGACCGTTTGTTAAAGGCGGAATCAATAACAAACATACGGTTGCAATGAATATTCAATGACAGAAGACACACACCGGATTCACTCAAAATATTTCCATTTATACAATGTTAATCATACAAAAGGATAATCTATTAGGGTTTAGAAGGAATCCTAGGACAGCCGTCACACACAAAATATTCTCTCAATTAATGTGTCGGTCTTATCCGTATTGTGCTCTCGGTCCTCTTCCCTCGCCTCCATTTTTGGTGGCGTGCCCTAAATATTCTATTTATAGGCCTGCCAACCTAAGACAGCTGTCATTCCTTCTAGAAACCCTATCCGATAGTACATATTCAAATTACATATTCAAAAATAAACTAAGTGTAAAACAAGTCTTCCGGGTAGGCTTTTCATTAAACTTCAGTCTCCGAGTACGCAGTGTACTCGGCCTTCCTTCAGACTTGGTAAACATAGAAGTGTACTCGGAATCAGTTTCCGGGTAGACTTTACTTAAAGAATATCGCAGTGTACTCGGCCTTCCTTCAGACTTGGTAAACATAGAAGTGTACTCGGAATCAGTTTCCGGGTAGACTTTACTTAAAGAATATTTTACCAAGTAAAATATTCACCGAGTAGACTTCAATCTTCTTGGACTATCAAACTTTGCTCGACAAATCCTTACGAGCAACCATGTTCTTTCTATGATCCTGTTCGGCTCATTATCAGTTGAACAACTTATTGATAAGGCGTACTCGGGAGTACATACCTTACTTGAGCAGAACCTTACTCGAGATAACTTAAAGATATTCTATTAACTCATCATGTATACTCGGACCATAATTATTAAAGAATACCTTGCCCGGTCTTCCAATTACTTGGCTTCTTGGACTTGGTGACCTTACCTTACTCGGAAGAGTAAAATACTTGGTCTTAAAGAACAACCCTGCTTGACAAAGTGAACCTTGCTCGGATATGCTAAATTAATGAAACTTCCTCGGGAAATCACCAAAAAGCATACCTTGCTCGGATATCCACTTAAGAAGACTATTTGAAGTAAACCTTGCCCGGAAGGAAAAATCTCGTACTCGGCTAAGTAAAAACTTGCTCGAAGGTCCAAGGTGTGCTCGGATTCAATACTTAGCAGTTTCTGATGAGGTTGAGAAGATTCCAATCTTCCAAATTCTTCGTTTTTAGCTCAAATCTCCTCATTTGGGTCAAACTCTTGACCCAACAAATTTATCTTCTCCCACCCTCTCTCATCTCCATCTTCATTTTTTTTGTATTATTCCAATTCATCTATTTTGTAAAAAATTAAGGTAATCTAGCTTATGTAACAGCAGTTATAATTGTATTGTTTTTTTCCTTTTCTATTAACATGGTTGCATAACCATCGTATAATCATGTTTAGGATCCCACACAATCTATGCACCATGGTGTATGTTGTGGAGGAGACAAAGAACTAAATATTTTTAGATGATCTTCAATGGTCACACCTCAAGCCCCTGCTATGCAAATTCAACCCATTCAAGCTATCCCAAGTCAGTCTATCTCGACTGCTCCAACTCCTATGAATGCAACCCCTCATGGTGCTCCAAGTCACGTCAATTAAGTTACCCAAAGACCGTGAAGACTTTCGAAGTTCCCTTTATCTATCTTAATTTAGTTTGTCATTTTTTTAATTACGTATCGTAACGCCTCTTTATGGCTTTAAATTATTTCCCCATTTGAACAATTTATCTTCTATCTTATGAATAAAGTCCCCTTTTGTTTAAATAGATTGTTCATTAAAGTCTACTCCTATCTTATTTCCTTACCTTCATTAATCTTAACTATTAATAAGTGATCTTTTCTTTAACTTTAAATACTTATATTTTTGCGATGTTTTGAAAAAAAAAAATTCTTGCTTTAGTAAAATCCATTGCAACTTTTGGAATTGTTTTATACATTGGTGTTTTTCTAATTAAAACTCCTTAAAAATTTTGTTTCCTCAAAATCATGTTTTACTCAAATATTTTGTAACCCACACAATGGGACGGGTTATGTGAACAATCCGACAACCTAAGTAATTATGGATGCATGTGTAGTTACCAAAATTGTCACATGGAAATCATAATCTGAATAATTGTCATAATGAAGAACCGAAAGTTGTTGAGATAACGGTACAAATGCATAGCTGATAACGACAGGGTGGATACGCCGATGGTACATTATATATATAAGTTCCCTTGTCTGATTTTCATTTGGAGCATTACTTCAACTATCTAAAGTTTTGTATTATGTATTTTTTTTAATGGTGTTGTTATTGTATTCCTTAATTTCGGTACAAAATTCCCTAAAATAGGGGAGACTGTAACAACTCGGGTTTTCGAACTTATACGTTTACCCTAAATTTTATTTCATTTATCGAATTAAATTGATTATTCTAATAATACTAATTATTTATTCGTAATTATATCTTTTATGATTTGGCATTTTTAACCCAAACTATAATATTTATCATTCTTGTATCCATCCTCAAACTTCAGGGTCCTTTATGTAAATATTATTATAACCCATATCACAATCTAGATACCCACGAACCAAACCCGAATCCATATTTATTTCTTGAACCCGTATTGATAATTTGTTAGTTTGAACCATAGTCTTTGTATTATAGATAAAGTTTATCTCGTGTTTATCAAATCTACATTATTTACGGCCTAATAGTCCTTAAACGTTTTAATTAAATTCAAAATTGATATATTATCCGAAATATAATTCAAACCGTAATCCTAATAACGGATTTCTATATAAACGATCATGCATCTGCAATTAAACTCACACCCACCTTCCCTCGGTCGTCGCCTTCAATAACCCCTTAATCAATTGCATTGTAGATTCGATTCTGTTAGCTCTCTGGTGTGTTTTTTGGCCAGCGATAATCAAGTCTCGTTCATCTTCAATTATAACAATCTAAGGTAATTATGATATATGGTTACGATTGGATTTTCTAGGGGATTAAAAGCACCAAACTTAATTAGTCATACATGGACCCGATTTCCCAATTTCAAGATTAGGGTTCATGATCAAACTTTGTTCAATCTGTTTCTGTTTATAATGTTTTGTTTCCGGGTTATATCGCACGTCGCTGGTTAGTTCATATGAGTCATAGGGGGTAGGTCGCGGGTTCGACCCCCTGCCACCCCGGATTTTTAGCATTTTTTCTATTATTTTGTTTTAAATCATTTAATAAATATATTAATAATAATAATAATAATTAACTAAAACTATTTTATTGAAAACCGACTTAATAATACTTGTTTTCTCACGTTTTCGTTCGTGTATGTATGTATATATATATATAACATATACATACATACACGAACGAAAACGTGAGAAAACAAGTATTAACATGAAAAAAATAATATTATGATATATATATATGTATATAACATGTAAACTATATATAAATATATTTATAAAACTAAAAAAAATAATCTTTTCAAGATGTGTTTTTATATAGTAAACTAATGATTTACATATTATATCTTTATATATATATATATATTATATTTAAAAAAAGGGTAAAATATTAATTTAATAATAATTTATCAAGTTTTCATAATCAATCTAGTTCATTAACTTAGTGTATCCGTATTCTATTTCCTTTATAGGCTTTGTCGTTAAAGCGTGATTCCGCGAATCGTCACTCTTCACCTTTGCTCGTCTATTGAGATGAGTACCACATTCCCCTATTTTATTGCTTTCAATGTTTTGGGGACATATGCGTCAACATATTATTTCTTGTTTATATTCTCAAACTACAACTATTGTCTTATGTGTTAACAATTTTATACCATACTTGTTACGTGCTTACATGCTAATTGTGAATCGCATTCAGAGAGGTCCAATATAATCTCATCTCAGAAAAGTATGATCATATCATAGTAGTAATAGCTTCGTGCTTTTCGACATCTCATTTATCTTTGCTCATTGGTTAAATTTCTTATCTCATATGACTTGTAGCAATACTTATTTTTATTATTAAAAATGGAGTGTTGCTCACTCAACCTTGTATTGACAAAATCTACTTTATTTTTAACGCATATGATGGTCATCGTGTAATGTGAATTAGTTCAAGTTTGGAAGATCACTTAAGAATAAAGATAGAGAAAATTAACAAGACATTTGTTTTATGGTTTATGTTTGTTTGGTGAACTATTTGTCATTTGGAATGTTGTATTGAATAATTTGTCTGAATCAAATTTTATTAAATAGATATTGAAATTTAAAATGTTGCATAATAGTAGCTTGAGAGCTATGGACAATCATCTCACTCCCCGACATTTCCGCCGTATGTTGGGTATCAGATCCGAAGGTTTAAGATAGGTCGTTAGTGGTGCCATAGTAACATGCTTCGGAGCCCCATACATGCTTATCTGTTTGTCTTATGTGTTCGATTAAATGGTTTACAGCTTTCTTAGATAATTATTTAATGATTATTTGTTATTGTATTGTTATGTACACAAACACACAAATCCGAGGCTATGCCTCAACATTCAAAGAAAACTTTTCGAAATTAGATTGCCTTTTTATTTTTGGGAAATCCCTTAAGAATTCCCTACTTTTGTTTTTACTCTACACCTTAAGGCTTGGTAGTGTGACAAGTTCCAATAGTAACTAGTAGGTGGAGAGTACTGTGAGTTGGGCCTTGGCAAAACGGTTCCGAGAACCCAATGTAAGACGCTATTCCTTATCTGGAGGATAACCTGGCCATAGTACTCAAGCTTATAGGCTAAAGCAGGAACATAACTGTCATACGACCGACACCTTAGGTTATTTTAAACCGAATTCATGGTGGTTCATGGCTAAACTCGGGTTTTCTGATTATTGTGTTTTGTTATTTAAATTGTTAGTTGGGTGAAAAATCAATTGAACCCATGGGAACTCCTACTATCCATTTCTCAGTTTGTTTTACGTTTTTGTTGGAGTCATCATACGTGGTGGTTCACGGGATGCTCCAACTACTCATATTTCTATCGTTTGGTCGTTATTTAGTTTGGTCGGTTAAAACGCCATGTAACATTCATTGGGCCGACAAACTTCATTGCATTGTTAATTCGTTAATTTGTTGGGACAATCAAAATGCCATGTAACGCTCATGGGCTGTCCAACTCAGTTGTTTTTATTCGTTAGTTTCGTTGCACCATTCAAATTTCCATGGAAAGCTTATGGGAGGCCAACATCCACAATTTATATTTCGTTAGTTTACTTGTAAACTTAATCAAATAAAAATCTAAACTTTAAATTGACTTATCTCCTCGTGTAGTCATCACACATTAATCATATTGACTACATCATCTAATAACTATCTACGCAATGTACCCACTAATCTTATAATCTTTTATTTTTATTCCTTATGACACAAATCCCTTTATTTCTTAAGGCAACGTTATTATAAGTTATATCCATAATTAAACATTTTATTATTCGAATGATTTCCTCAACTTATCCTTCATCTTATAAATCCTCATTTTTGGTCCCTATAGAATGTCGTCTCTAAGAAACCATCGTCGTCATCAACGTTCATCTGGTTCACGCGATCGCCGCTTGGCTGGAAGGATCACAAAAGAATTCGCTGTTGTAATGCCCACGATTGTCACACAGATCCAAAGCCTTAGCTCTAACGGATCCGCCACTTCGGCAGCACCAAATATGATTTCCGTAACCTTTTGAGCACCAAACCTCCGTCCTTCCATGGTGAGGAAAATTCCACCGCTTTGCTTCAATGGTTCGAGGAAATGGAAAACATCTTCATCCACTGTGAATTTCCAGATGCCAAACGGACCAAGTTCGCCTCAAGCTGATTCGAATGTCGAGCTATCATCTGGTGGAATGCTCTGAGGAATCACCAAGAGTCTGACTTGGTTGTATCCATGCCTTGGGAAGAACTTAAGGAGGCAATTTAAAAGGAGTTCTGCCCGGAACAGGAATTGCAATGACTTGAGACTGAGTTTTGGGAACTTAAACAAGTTGGTGGGGATAACTCTACCTACTCGAACCGTTTCCGTGAACTTAGCCGAATTGTACCTCACCTTGTTACCCCCGACAACCGCGGCATTCAGAATTACATTCGCGGTTTACCAAGCATTTTCCGTGATGCTATGACGAATCGTGATCCCTTAACCATCAGTGAGGCTATGGACCTAGCTGCTTACCTCACCAACAGTCATGTTAGGGATGGAACCTTGTCTCGCAAGGATTCCAAGCCTAATCCCGACAAGACTGAAACTGACTCATCATCTGATGCTAAAACCGAACCCAAACTTGTTTCCAACAACAACAATCACCGCAACGACAACCACAACAACAAGTGTAAAGCCTATGCCGTTAACCAACCCAATAACCAACCTCCTCCTAACCAAAACCAAACTTCCCCGAACAAAAAGATTTACTTTGGTCCTCATCCCCTATATGCCAAGTGTAACTTTCATCACTCTGTCCAAACCCCTTGCCGACTATGCACCCAATGCAACCATTATGGTCAGCTTTCTAACACTTGCGTATCCCGCCTAATGCACAAGTCACCCCACGTGCTCAACCCGGTGCTCCTAATACCCGTGCTCGCTATTATTGTGGAGACCCAAATCATCTTCGTAATATGTGCCCTCAACTCATCCATGCTCATTAAGCCCAAACTATGACTTCACCCGCTACTTGACCCATCTTCACCAAGTTCAAATCCACCAACCCCATATCTTTCAAGCCCATCCCATCAATCAAGGTCAACCTTACCTAACCCAACTCTACCAAGCCCCGCATCCGCAGGCTCAAGTGTAACAAGCCTACTATACTCAAGCCCTTGCTATGAAAGTTCTATCCATTCAAGCTATCCCAACTCACTCCACCTCGACTGCTCCAACTCCTTTGAATGCAACCCCTCATGGTGCTCAAGTCACGTCAATTAAGTTACCCAACGGCTGCTCCAACTCCTATGAAAACTATTTAATATATTGCTCCAAAATTTGTAAAAGAAGGTGAAACTTGTAAATGCTCTTGCAGTAAAACAACTAAAAGGGAAAAAAGTTAATAGAGATCAAGCAGGTTCATACAAACACATGAGACAAGGAGTAGACAGTAATGGCTTTTATTTGAAGAAGCAAACCTGCTACAACTATGAACTCCTGGTCCCATAGCCAGTAACTATCCATATGTTCCTTATTAGGGACAAAGACAAAGGAGTATACCTAGGCAAGGGTTTCAAAATCAGTTTAACTGAAAAACCTACAAGGTAAAATCCTCTTAGGGTGATTGGAACATCCGTAAACATGCAGATCAGCGATCTAAACATCATAAACCATCAATCGCAAAGAAACCTGATAAAAGGCCAGGTTAGGCCCCATAACCGAAACCGAGTCTGAATCGGCTAAGGAACCAAGAATTCGTTCACCATCAGTTCCCAGTTCCCAAAGCCGAAGTAAGAAAACCCATCTGTGTTGATAATAAGGTGCTCAAACCTGACTACAGATGGTTGCCTAAAACTGTAACGAACCAGTCCCTCAAACCTCCTTATGTTAACCCTAGAAATCTATTTGAGAACATGGAAGACATGACATGGCAACATGTGCCTTGTATAGATACTTTAGGTTTACCCAATGTTACTATGGACTGGGTACCTAAATCTAACTAGTTCCTCACTTTATGTAGGAACAACTATGAAGGATTACATTAGACCATGGTATGTTGATAGTGGTTGTTCCAGGCATATGACATGAGACATCACTCAATTGCATGACATTCAAACTATTAATAGTGGGTATGTGTCCTTTGCCAGAGGAGATAAGGGAAAGATCACTCAAAATGGTACTGTAAGTAATGGTGTGTTAAAATTCGACAATGTGAACTATGTCCCTGAGTCGAAACATATTCTGTTAAGTGTATCTTAGATTTGTGATAGAGATTGCTACGAACAAAAATTGATTCATTTAGAAGAAGTCCCCACTGATAATAATGTGGCGGACTTATATACTGAACCCGTTGGTACATCTCGGTTTAATGTTCTTGTAGGGTTCCTAAAAATGTTTCGTTTCGATGATTATTTTTGAATTTAAATTTGTAAATACAAGTTTTCTTTAAGCACAAATTTAGGAAGAGAAAAAGGAAAAAAAAACAAAACAAAAATAGTGTGCATGTGTTTTTATTGTTAATAAAAAAACTTTTAAATTAAAAAAAAAAGAAATTGTTCCGTTGCATTGGGAAATGGTATGAATCTTCGTGTGAACAGTAACATCAACACACGTAAGGTACTATAGCAGAAACGGGCAAACTCTGTAATCTATGTGTTGGTAGGCTCAGCCCAAGAGAATGAAAAGTTGGTCTGACCATTGACTTGTTGGAATCTAATTGAACTTGTTCTATGGGGGACAAATCTTAGGGTCTTGTGAACTTAACTAAGTCTTGTGTAAGGAAAGGGTTGAAAGGTCGGGTCATACACAAGCCCGTTGGTGTTTGGTCAACCAAAAGATCCAAAAATTGTTGAAAAATATTCCAAAGTTTGTATAAAAATAAATAAATGCTCAGTCGTCAAAAATATTTTGGCCAGCATCAGGGGGTTGGATTCAAGATGGGCGACTCGGTTCGGTGAAACTATAAATGAAACTTGGCTAAGTGGTTTCTAGGCTTTTAAGTATGGGTCCCACTAGATCATACAAACCTAAATTGTGTCTGGTCTTGTGCTTCTAACTAAGTATTAAGGGCATGAGCTTAAGTGGACAACAATACCGACAATAGACCAGATCTTACAAAGTATGTGTGTGCTGAAAAGTGTTCCTTGATTGAACCTAGAACGTTTGATCCCTAAAAGTCAACAATATTGTTAAAAGTTGGTATAAAATGTCGCGGCCCAGTTAAGTTCGCGGGCTAAATGTTTACTCTTTGAATCAGGCCCACCGAAAACCAAGGTGGACTTGGCATGGTTATTATCTATGTGGTATAAAAGGGAATTTTTATTTCACATTATCTTAATAAAAAACAAATCAGAATATTTTCAAATCTTGAACTCGTCTCTTAACCTCGGCTAAAATGTTTTTCAAGATTGAGCAAATCTTTGACTCATTCGAAAGGTAATCAATTTTCATGATGATTCATTTAAATGTTGTAGTTGGATAGGGTTTTTGTCTTATTTTCAGTGGATTATCGGCGGTTAGGGTTTTGAAAACCTAATGCATATGGTTAGATAAAAGTTCAGGAATGGATGTAATGTGATTGACATGTCGCTCGAAGCGTTTTTGATGGTTCTTGAGTTTGTTGCAGGTTTAATGGCGGTATAAAGTATTGTAGAAGATGACAGAGTAACCATTGAGGCTTTCGAAATTCTCTTTGCGTTTTTCGGTGTGGTCAACATTGAAAGATCGATAACAGATCGATTACTCAGTGCTTATACCGAATACCAATGTTTAGACCGAAAACATTAAGAGTTGACCAAAATCAACGATTGTTGACCGAAAAAAATATTCAGTTCACCAAATACAAGATACGATTGCTACATATCAACTTATTGAATAAAATGTATTTACTATACTATACGATATCACGGAATTATATCACAAAGGAATAACAACACAATCACTCATAAGCTTCGATATATTGATACAATAATGAGAGTACAAATGTGATCAGAGTGTCAACAACTATTACAAAATGACATGAAAGAACCTATTTATACAAGATTCTATGAACCGTATACGTCTAATGTAGCATATAAGACTTATACGCTCCGTATAACTCTTACACGTCCCTAAGAAAAAACTAGAGAAAGGGAATAATTTTTATTTTTTTTAACGGCTTTTTTCCGTCACCCACGGGATTTGATCTCCCATCACATGAAACTAAAAGTCTTATCCAACGTCTTGTTTAAACTAGGTCAAGGACCCTTTTGTAAATATTTTACACTAAAAAAAAAGTTTCTGGCACTAGGTAACAGTTTAACATAAATTTAATTCGTATTCTTGTATTACTAGAATTGAGTGAATGGTATTGAAAGATTTGATATTGGAAGGATTTTCAACCAATTCCAAAACTAATACGGTTAATTTATCTGCTTTAACAAATTTTAGTTTGAAAAGGTCTAACAAAAACTCTAACTACAAGAAACTTTATTTGTGTCTTCTGCTGGTATATGTTTACCATTAATTTATTTGTAGAAAATTTTGTTAGAAACATAATTTTCACCAAGTTTGGATAAAGATATTAACTTATATATGTTAATAATGTCCGGGTTTGTGTTCTCTTTAATGAGAGTTTCACAACAAATTAATATATTTGCAGTGTCAAGTTAAAGTGAATGAGATATGGATTATCAAAGTAGTGTGTTAAACATGAAATTGTTACCAACTATGAAATTTTCATAGTTGGATGAACAAACCTTGAACTGTCTTATTAAGAGGGAATATGTTTGATAAGCTCGTTAGTTGAAGGGGCAAATTTTGGTTCGAATGGACTAAAAATTTTGAGCCGGTGCATGTCCACGTCTACAGACTGTTAAACCTTAGACAAGCGAATCAAGAACATCAAATATGATATTGCATAAAATGTTTATGCGACTCTTTCCATTAATAAGAAACAAGAACAAAATACTTTCTACCACACTAAAAATAAACCTATTGATGAGTTTATATAACACCCACAATTATAATCCTACACAAACTATGGAACAATAATCATACTAGACTTCTACTTTATCTAATAATAAATAAAAGATAACTATGACACCAAGTTATTCAACTTGGTCCATAAACTTTTGATCTTCACCAAACCGCCATTTGAGATCTTCCGTACCACCCTTATACTTTTCGTATTAACCATTCGGGTCCTTCATGTTGATATTGCACCAAGTTTTACACAGACATGCATATTGAACAAAAATCACGGATCCCGAATCTGGTTTTGCTTGCCTATGAAAAAAAAATGATTTAAATGATATTAAGATGTTCAGGGTTTTTTTTTGGTTTAGCTATATTAATAAACTCACTGACTCATTTTTATACTCCCGAATGTCTAAATAAAGGTTAGAAAATAGAGAAGATAACTCTCAAAATATTGTTTCCTTCAAGGAAACCAAGAGATTGTGGTCTCACAAGTAAACATCGACTTCATATTGGGAATTATCGAGCCAGTTTCAGTGAGTTGGGCTAAACCGAGAGTTCGAGTTATGAACAAGCTCGTTCTAATATTAGGGAATAAATAAACAAGTTGGTTTATCTATTTAAGAATATATTAGATAAAGATAGTTTGTATTTGAGTTCGAGTAGAATTACAAGTTATCTAGTTCTTATATATACTCGATTATGCAATCAGTTATTGAGTAGATTTCTGATTAATTAAGTTTGCAAGTTGGCAACGTTTCTTTTGTTCTTTGTTTTTGTTTGCTTTGTTACTGGTTCCAAATCATACCAGCCTTCATTTCTTTATTTTCACAAGTGATCTAAGATACACAAGGACAACTTAGTACAAGCTAGGGGGAATCGTGGTTTACTTAAACCGTGAGGCTCTTTTAACTATTTTTCACACCCAAAGGCATCTTAACAAGGTAATTGTCACATAGACAACGGGAGAAGTCTTTATTTTTTTTTTAAGATATTTTACTGTGTCATCAAGCACACTCCAAAGTATCCAACAAATAGTTGATACTTTTAGTTGGAGAATAACACTCCTTTGACCGTCAACAGTGAAGTAGTCTGTTTCAAGTTTTTAAGAGACCTATATTGGCAACTTTAGCAACACTTGCGAAGATATTGACACTAAGGGGGTGTTTGGGATTGCTTATTTTCACTAACTTATAACTTATTAACTTTTTGAAAAAGAATAAGTGTTTGGGATTGCTTTTGATGTAATAGGAAAAAGTTAATAAGTTACACTTTTGTAACTTATTAACTTAATGAAAAGTTATAAGGAGGTAAAATAAGGAATCCCAAACACCCCCTAAGCACCATAGATGATATTTCTATTGGATGGTTACTAGTTCAAGGTAAATCGCCTTAATTTGACTCCTTCAAGCATCCTTGAGGGGAAAGGTTATCAAGGATTGCATGTCGGAGGATTCGGATCATACATGAACATAGACAGTACAATTATCATGTTTGCAAAGATGTACTTTTAATTTCAGTCAAAACAAAATGTAGCAAGCTATGTGCAAACATGTTTAGGGTGTGAAGAAGGTAAGGGTTTAGGGGACTCTACATACCACTGCCAATCTCATTAAGACCCGGCGAAGACATCTCAATGGACTTTGTGTTAAGCATCCCCTGGACTCAGCATGAGGTGAATGGATCGTTATCAAAAATTTCCACTTATTTTCTGGCAGGAACAGTTCTGACGTTGTTGTTCATGTCTTAAAATTGTTCTTTCGGAGGTGGTTTTTTTGTGGAATGCCAAAATCCATAAATTTTAATAGAGATGGCAAATTTCTTGCTCATTTCTGGTTAACTCAATGGAGGCACTTTAACATGGATCTAAACTTCAATAGTATTGACCACCCGCAAGCTAACAATCAAATAAAGGTGGTCAATCGCACAGTAGACAATATGATCCGTTGTTTGTGTGATGTTAGTAGTTAAAGCCATCTCTTATGCTTTATTCATTAATAATCATAGCTCAGGGGCTGGTTATGTCAATATTCATAGTTGATAGTTTATAAAAGCAATTGAAGGTTTTCTAAAGTTCAGGGGTAAATGTGACAAGATGGTGAAAGTTTAGTTAGAAGACGTTGGTGTCCAGAATTGGGGATATATAGTTTGTAATTAGGGTTCATAGATTAGTTTTCAACTTCAGTAATCGTTTTTCAATTCGTTTGTATGATCATTCGTTTCTTGATTTATAATAAGTTCGTTTCATTTTTGTTGTCAATTTATGTTTCTACATATCAACTTATTGAATAAAATGTATTTACTATACTATACGATATCACGGAATTATATCACAAAGGAATAACAACACAATCACTCATAAGCTTCGATATATTGATACAATAATGAGAGTACAAATGTGATCAGAGTGTCAACAACTATTACAAAATGACATGAAAGAACCTATTTATACAAGATTCTATGAACCGTATAAGTCTAATGTAGCATATAAGACTTATACGCTCCGTATAACTCTTACACGTCCCTAAGACTTATACGCTCCGTTAACAAATTTCAACTAATGATATTTTTAGCCATTTACAATACAAAGATGACATATAATGTCCACACGATCTAGCATTAGACATTAATGCTCCAACAAACTCCCCATTGGATAATGCTTGGTCTTGATATCTAAGAAGTATACGTTTATGCTTCAACAGACCCTCCCCTCCAATATTGCTAGACTCGGTTATCAAAATACTTCGAACATTAAATCATTTTCAATAATTCTCTCTCTGAAGTCTTGATAGTCTAACAAACTCCTCCTTCTTTAGTTATTTTCCGAATCTTCAGACATATATCTGAATTTCCAGAATTGAAATGTACAACCGTTGAACTTTCTGAACATTCGGATTTGACTGATATTACATTGTTATCCGAACTTTTAGAACATGACTCTCTTTCAACGCATACTTGATCAGACGAGTCATTTTTCTTAACGATCCAATGATATAACATTGAGGTGGATCTTTTCACCTAAAATTTCAACTTTTCAAACTTCTTTTCATTACAATCTTTCAAATCAACAACCTCAACATTTGGTTTCCTCTAAACATCATTAATGATATTGTCTTTTATTCTGAACGTTTGTTTCGGAGGACCCTTTTGAATATTTTATTTAACTTTTGAGCTCGTATTTTTAGATTTTGAATTTTGAAACTTTTGTTTTTCGAACATCTTGGTTGCCCACATCTAATTTTGGAATGTAAGCAAACTTAGAACCATTCTTGTAACAACAAGTTTTCTTAGTTTGTTTACGTTTGTCTTTTTGAACAAAAAAATCCTTATTGAATTGATTCCGGTACTGGATTTCTTTATTGCTCTCAGGTGCCGTACCATGTACAAATTCAACCTTATTAATATGCTCACGCTTAACAATATGTAGTTCCTGTTTAAGTACCACATTCTCGTCAATATGTCTGTTTATGGTTTTCTCATTTCGATCAATCTTCTCCAAAAGCGCCTTTTCTCATTTTAGAAGTTGATCATAAGCTTTCTTAACACGTTTAAGCTCATCTAGTAAAGAGTCGGGGTGAGTTTTTAACAATTTGTAATCCACATCTTTTTCTAACCATTTTTATAAAGTAGCTCACATTTGTCACACGATTTTTCATGAGCGTAATCTTTCGTTCTATTATTTCGGAAGGACAAAATATGATTCTTTATCTTCTCGATGAATTGGAGAAATTACATGTGTTGGGGTTTGATTGAATTGATATAAGACATGTACCCCAAACTTCAGGTGACGTTTCAATGAGTGTATCAGCCAACCTATCAATGTAATCTAACTCTTGTTTCTCAATCCCGACATGTTCCATTTCTCTTACAAGTTTGCAAAATCTTTCGATTAAACAATCAAACGATTCTCCATCCAACATATCAAAATCAACAAATTCTTTCTTCAAAGCTTTCCTTTTGTTTCTTCTCAAAACCTCTTTTTCATTAAACAAACTTGAAAATTCAATTTTTCCAAAATTGCACGTAAATTGAGAAAAAAATCACTTTATGTGGCGTATAAGTATTTTTCACGTGTAAGTACTTGAAAGGTATATGTCTTACACGTTGTTTACTTGACTTATACGTTGAGTACACTTATATTGTCAAAGATGATGACTTATACTAATCAAACTTGAAACAACTCAATAGTAACAATAGTCTGTGTATAACCCCATGTTGCCGTGTAACATTGCATCAATCAATATGCTTCCCAATATGTGAAAACTTGTATATGTAGAAGTCAACACAAACAGCCGTATATATTGAATCCAGCTTATAATTCTCATGCACATACACTTATGTGGAAAACTATAATACAGTCAATATATATGACACGACATGTGCACTTCAATTTAAGCCACATAATCAATCAGCCGTTATGTTTGACCAACACTTATACGTTCTCTAATATCCACGTATATGTTTTAAATTATCCGTGCATGTCTATCAAACTTTATGTAGTAAAAATTCAACGTATAAGTTTTTCTAGCAGCCATAAAAATCCACAGCCCATGTGCATCTTTTAATCAGTATGCAGAAAATCGTAAAGGTAAAAATCAACTCATTCAGCCGTAACATTTGACCACACTTATACGTCCAATGGTAAACAAACTTATACGGCTAAATTCTTAAAACTTATACGTGGCTTAAGAACGAACTGCCCAAAACTTCATATTCTTGAATTTGATTATCCGATTGAATTAGATGAAATCACTCGTTCAGAAATAATCAACAGGTGTAGACGAACAAAAATCTAAATTGAATTCGATTTTGAACCGTAAACGAGTGAGAAATTGAAGAGTTAGTGTTCGGCTATGACTTTAACTTTTATATCTTCAAATCTTCAACTTTAAACCAATAAATGTGTTGAAATCAGTAGCAAATACGAGCCTATTGCTCTGATACCACATGAAAGTCCATGCTCCGGATCATGCATAACATCATGTACGTGTATAAACGATATGATACGGATCGAATTAAATGTATTTACTATACTATACGATATCGCGAAATTATATCATAAACGAATAACAACAAAATCACTCATAAGTTTCGATATATTGATATAGCAATGAGAGTACAAATCTATTACAAAATGACACGAAAGCACCTATTTATACAAGATTATATGAACCGTATAAGTCTAATGTAGCGTATAAGTCTTATACGTCCCTAAGACTTATACGCCTCTTAACAAAGTTCAACTAATGACATTTTTAGCCCTTTACAATACAAATATGACATATAAAACCCACAAGACCTAGCATTAGACATTAATACTCTAACAGGGTTCAACAGTTAAAGGATTTATGATGAATTACAGAAAAATCATTCATCTACAAGAATCTTATTGTAGATTTCTGTAATGCGAAAGTTAATGCAAGTGGTGCTGGCGAAGCTGGTACCATTGAATCAGTAGTTCAGAAAAAGAAGAATGTGATTTCTAAGGCGTTGATTTGAGAACCTCTATTGTTTGGAGATCTGTGTGATCATTCTACTGTGATCATTCTACTGAGTATTCCAAGAGTGTGGTGATAGAGGTTTGGCAAAGAATGGGGGTATTAAAGGAACTATCCATTAGCTATCTAGAAGTTATTTCATCCGTATTATAGGTTCCTCATTCATACATACATTATGTGTATGGATGGGAGGAATGGAGGCTCATATTAAATTAGTCAAACTAAAATGTCAGCTATTGTGGCTCTAATTATGGATTGGGAGTACAAATATTCGAAAGTTGTGTTGAATGAGATGTTGAGTAATTTGCAAGGTAAGAAGAAAGAGATGTTTATGATGTATTTGAGATTTCTCCAAATGTTCTTTGATGTTCATTATCGATAATTGGAACGCTGATGAACAGAGTAGAAAGGGTGCTAAGGTTGTATACCAAAGAATTCATATGCTAGTTAAGTTTGGGAAGTTTGCTGAAACAGAGGATGTCGATGAAGCTGTCGATCAAGTAATGGTGGCTGAGGAACATGTTGTTCCACCTCATGAGCTTGTGGTTGTTTATGAGGTATTATCCAATAACGAAGCAGCAAATCCTTTACCACAACACGTAGAGGATTCACAACATGAAGAAGTGCAAGAAATCATACCTATTACTGAATAGAATGATGCTTTGAAAGAAAGACTGCAGCGAACTGCTTTGAAACCTCCTCAATCAGTTTCTGTCATACAATCTGAGAGTGATGCTGAAATTGACACCATTCTTATTCCATTTAAAAGAGGAAGAAGAGATTCTCGACCAGGTGTCTTGTCTTGATTATAGAGAATGTGAGTGTGGATACACTAATGAATGATATGCTCGTATCAGATGAACCAGTTATCGGGTCCAGTCTAAGAAAAGCCCGAAAATTGGAGAAGAAGAAGCACCTCAAGTGGCTTTTAATATACATGTTGAAAAATCATGCTTATCATTTCAACATGCACCTGAAGGTTCTTGTCCATCAGAAAACATATCTCATATATTGTCTATGCAAGATGGATACTTGCAATAAAAAGGGATACTTGCAATAAAAAGGGAAAGGTCCAGCCATTGAAAATTTGAAATGGAACTTGTTGATGATCGTGGTTTACAACGTAAGGTATTTTAGTTGGAGCATGATTCAGTGTTTAAGGACATATGGATAAATGATCTTGAGACTGATAATACTAAAAAAGACAAGAAGATTTTGGAATTACAGACAAATGTTGGTGATTTGACAGCTCAATATTTCTTAATGCAACAAAAGCTAATTAGACGGTTTGGAAATGAGTTCAAGACTTCAGGAGATGATGATGATGATGATGATGATGATGTCGCTGGTACCGGTGTTACTGGTGGTGATACTCAAACACCAGACGCTACTACTACTACTACTAATACTACTACTGCTGCTGCCGTTGATGAAGTTGATTCACTTGCTGATCCAGAAACAGGTGTTCCTAATATTGATATAACTCGTGATATTATGGGTACTGAATGGCTAAATCAGTATGCAGCCAAGAAACGGAAGACTCCTAAAGAGAGACAGACAGAGGGATTGAAACAAAAATTGCTGATCATGAAGAACTCAAACCAAAATGTCACTGACTCTAGTCGTCTTGAAAGATTTGCTATTGAAATTGGGAAGAATTACTATGATAACTATACTACTCGTTCGGGAATAAAGGCTTGGGGATATGATGAAGATAAGGAGATGTGGTGGGTTAAGAGAAAATCGGAGACACCGGGTATTATGTAAAGTAGAAAGACTTTTAGTCGTGGACTAAGGTTGATCTTAGAGAATTGACTCTATCTCCATTTTATGATCCTCAAAGTGTTGGAAAAGCTAGGAAGTTCTTTGGTTTTCTAAAGAAACAAGTTGAAAAGGGGTTTTCTGATATGCAAACTGCTTAGTCTTTTATGCAGAAAACAAAAGGTGTTCGTGATCCACGTACCAATAAGAATGTGGCAAGTGTGATGCGGCCTCCAGCTGACTAGTTGAAATATGTGCTTATTCCTAAAGCTTATCCTGATGGTTCTTTGAACACAATGCAGTTCTAGGCTTATGATAGTGAAACTACAACTATTGTTATCAAGTTGGTTGATAGCCGGATCAGAATTATTGACCCAATAAATTTGCTAAGGTTTGGTGAGCAAGATATCAAAAGATTGTCTTTGTTCCAGATTCGGGCACCATCCTTGTTGGAAGAAGCAGCAAAAGAGTACTCCTGAATGGTTGCATATATGATCAGAACCAAGTAATGGGCAGGTGCGTTAAGAGAGACTGATGCAGAGATAATCGACAAACCATGATGAAGAAAACCTATAAACCAAGGGGAAGATTGTTGGGCTGTATTTTTTGGTATATAACTTGTTAGGGGATAAATTGTAATATTTGGTTTGTTTGAGTGGTGTGAACTGGATTTTAATTGTGCTTGGGCCTAGTAATCGATTACGCTAACCTATATAAGTTTTATGTTTATCATTTCATTGTTAGGTTAGACACTTTGTTATTGTCTCTAAAAGTGTAACCAGTTTTGGTATTGCGGGATTAAGTACCCGAAGTTTATATAAACGTGTGCTTTGAATTTCGTGTTTGTGTTCCTTTCATTTATTTCTTGATTCATCACATGTTTGGATTCCACCCAATCACGTGTTTTTGTTTGATATTGCGTTGTAGTGGTCCATATTCGGGACTTACACGAATGAGTTATCCATTCATTTCTTAGGGTTTTGTATAATGTACAGCTTGTCCGAATTCCCACGACAAAACGAAAAGCCAATTCGTTATCATATCTTAACAAAAGACCCTTCATACGTTATAATGGTAATAAATAACTCTTTATCCGTTTTTCATTCGTTAACAGTTAACGAATAAGCCTTCATTCGTTATAAGGGAAAAGAATAACCCTTTATTTGTTCTTTATTTGTTAACAGTTTAATGAATAAGCCTTCATTCGTTATCAGTGAGCGGAAACAAATGTGATTGTATAACGAATGTAACACATTCTTTATTTGAATTTAACAAATGAACATTTATTCGTTACATTGTAGTAACGAATGAACCATTTGATCGATGTCGAAAGGTCAATCAAAAATATTTATAAAAGTTACTTCTACTAGCAAGGACAAGTAAGGTGTCGAATCCACATGGAATTAGTGGTAAGTGCGCATCTAGTTTAATGCTTTTTTTTATTAATTATATTAGGGTGGATAAACGATGCCAAGCAGTTTATAAGTGATTTGTAAAACAATAATGGGAAAATAACCAATCTCCAGGTTTTGAAGCAAGTTGGACAATTTAATTAAACCTATTTGGAAGTATTTTTTTTAGATAAGTAAACCAAAAGACTATATATTTGGCTATGTTTAATGTCATAACCTAATCCAAACGATTGGCACAGCTTAAAATAATCTAATTGATTATCAGTTTTAGGTTTTGATGCACGAAATCAATGATATGGTTAATGATAAACGAGTCAATGATGATAAGGACTCAATCCTAATTGTTGATGACCTCAAATCAATTAACTAATAAAATATTAAGCGTTCAATTACAAAAAATTGTTTAAGCAAACACAAAATTATAAAGATTCGACTAACCGAATGATTAACCAAATCCAAATTCAAAGTTGAGGTTTAAAATACCAAAAATCCAAAGTACAACTCAACCCTACGCCCATAGATTGTTATGAGATCTTTAGCCTTGTAACTTGATCTTGAATCTCTTGATTATTATGTGGAAGGATGAAGGCATGAACGATTATTATTATTAGGAGGTGTTACGATGGTGGAATATAGCCCAAAAATAGCCCCTTTGTGACAGAGGACGAATAAAGATAGATAGGGTTTTCTTTTTGGCTTATAAATGGAGTAAAATAATAAAAGATTCAATATCCCATCAGGCCCACCATAGCTTACGGTCAAACCACCATAGCTTACAGCGAAGCCGTAGGCTACGACCTTCAAATTCTGCTTTACGGTCACCTTGATGCCACCCAAAACCGTAGGCTACGGGTTCATCACCGTAACTTAGGCCTGCTACAGTACCAACATCAATATTTTTCATTCTCTTTAACCTTTTTCATCGTTCCGCTCCCCAGGTTTCCTCATTTCTTCCAAAAGTCAACACCATATCACTCTAAGAGCTCCAAATTAGTTCCTTTAAGCTCGAAGCACCCGCAACAAATAAACCAATCAAATTACTCGTGTTCAATGCATATAAACAATCGAAATGCACAATATCAAACACTTAGAACACATTCTTTTACCCGTACATCACCATTACTTTAACAAATGGGATTTTTTACCATTCAAAATCCATATTAACCATCAAAACAAACCTTTTGATGTATTTTACCTTAAAATACTTTACTTTTACCTTAAAAGGTCTTAAATTAGCCTCTTTAACCTAAATTCGAGGGTAAAAATCTTTTCTTTTTCAAACTTTAATTCACATAGTTCGGTAATCAAAAAATAAAGCAGAAGATTAAATCTTTTTGGATTTTTCAAAAAAAATTTATAAAACACAAAACTAAACGAAAATTAAAATTTAAACTACGAAACCAATACATATTTTTGTGAATTTGAGTAGGGAATCATATTGAACAATAATTCCGTCTATCACAAATTTATATTTCGGTTTTATTATGATTGGTGTTAAGTCTGTCATTGGTATTTTTGGTTCCCTAAGCCTTATAACAATTTTTTCAGAAACTTCTATGATATGCTTTAGTGTTCAATTAGGAACTAGAATATTAGAAACTACCAGCCTCTAATGTCGATTCAGGCTTATTTTGATTTTTACCATGTAACCCCAACTTGACTTAAACCTTGAACTCAGTAGATCAAAATACTTTGATTTCAGTTTTTTACAATAACAAGCTAGCAAATAATCCACACTACAAGATATACCCCTATTATCATGCAATATCTCGAGTTCCTTTCCTATGGATGAGTATTCTTGATTTCATATGTATGGGTTACATTCATTGTATCCCTTGTGGCCAGTTTTTTAATGGTAATAAGGCGCGAGCAAGGGGACAGCGTATGACTCACAACGTGGTGTGATCAAGTCAGTAGTAAATTTGTACAAAGTACATTAGTGATCAAGTATAATGACTTAAAGTGTTAACCATTAACTAGAAGCTTTAATCAATTAAATTTGTACCGATTTTGGTGATCAAACTGATTTAAGGCTTGAGTATGACATGCTATTACATTTTTGCCTTCATTACCAAGACTTTGCAAGATACTAACACCTTTTTCAATTTGGAAATGTTTATGTTTATATCACATAGTCTTCCTTACTTGTTTGAACCTCAGATCTAAGATCTTTAAATACGATTAAAGGATCTAGATCATTGATTACTCTTAATTAGGTTGTTATGTATATATATATATATATGATATATTATTTGTATTATGTGTATTATGTATAGATTATATGAAGTTTGGATCGAGAGAGAATCGGACAGAGTGTTGTTACGTTAAAACCAAAACTTAAATTACTCTCAGGTATGAACCTCTATATATAGAAGATGGAGCTACTTCGTTACACATTCCGTAACGAATTAGACTCCACTTCGTTACATTACAATCAAAGATAAAATACATAACGAACTATATCCCATTCGTTAAACATCCTTAACGAATGGGAGGAACATTAATTTAACAGTCTAGTTCGTTAAACACACTTAACGAACTAGACTTGCTTTAACGAACTGGACTATAATATTAATAACTTTTTCAATAATAAATACAAAACGATAAATACAAATATTCGAGACGCAAAACCATGCACTAACAGACACCCCCTCGTCTTGAGCTCTTTGTCTTTAACTTATTTGAAGAAGTTTGTCTGCCGGTCCCGACAGCTGTGAATTCCATACTCGTGACACACATGAACGAACTGCATCGCTCGGTCATAGTCTTCACGGCGCTCGATCAATATCTTATTCTTGAAGAGCACGTCATTGACAGTCTCAGTCAGATTCAAGAGCCACATTGGATCAATAACTTTAATCAGCTCAGTCATTAAACCCTTTCCCAAAACAATAACAGCCTCGCAAGTACGATTGTCATAATACAAATGGTTGAAAGATAAATACATATGTTGATTAAGCTTATTGACTGGTACACGCTTCATCGTCTTTGGCGGTTTAACTTTAATCAAGATCTTCCTCCAAACTGTTCTTGGATCTATCTCGTCAATACGTTTACGGATTGGAATCTGCGGCTTAAAGAACTTAAACCCGTGGTTGACCTCGAAGAGAAAATGTTGATGAAACCATTATGCTCGACGATTTCCCCCACGGTTGATGAAAGGTTGACTCGTGAGGGTTCGCACATCCCAACGCGGTAAAGAGAGAACTTTAGTGATGCTTTCATAGTACTGGACACCGTTCTCCCATTTGACTATACCGACCTTTGAATCAGAATCGTAAAGCCATGAAATAATGTCACCTCGCACTTTGGACATGACTTTAAATGAAGTAATCTGATTAGCTTGAGCACGTACAACAGCTTCCACTTTCAGCTCTTTATCTACGTACCTGTATGCATCAATAATCTTATGTGCCCGTTTGAAACGGTACTTGAACCATTCAACAATATCATCAACGGATGGATCAGGATTTGAATCAAATCTTCTGTCAATGCTCTTGTCCTTTGATACTTTCTCCAATTGATCTTCGGCTGCTTTGAGGTTTTCTTCAGTAAATACAAGAACACCCTGATCATCGTTTGATCGTTGAAATAGATCAGGGTATTCCTCAGCCGTCACGTCCTCAATCTCAATCTATTCATCTTCATAAATAAATGACGTGTTCATCTGAATTGTTGGATCATTCAAAATATCCTCGTCATTCTCAACCTCAACAACATTCTCAGTCTCTAACATGTTCAGCTCATCTTCATTCAAACCCAACAGTATAGAGATCTGCTCTCGTGTTAAGGACCGTTTCATAAACTGTACCACTTCTATTTCATTAGCATTCACAATGCTTCTGACCACCCCCGTACCATCAATAAATTTAACAGTATTAGCCTTTATCGACTTAATTGGCTTAGCATTCGTCCAATCTTGATAAACGACCAATTGTTCATCAGCATTACAAGAAACCCTGCTCATACTTGCACCAGAGGATGAGCCGTGAGTTTGTTTCAGCACACTTCCCCCTACACCTGACTCATCTGGATCTTCATCATCATTTCTGAGCTTCTTTAATTCATCTTCTTTACATGTAAGCTACAGAAACATGTCCTCTTGTTCTGTTATCTTCACCCCTGAGACATAACAATCTCACAAAGGGCTTTAGTCTCCTTTTGGCAGAAAGAGACATAGCTCATCAGCTTTCTTTGTTTTTACAGCATACGATCTAGATCCATACAATCAACAGCCATCTGATTCTCATATAGATGAATCAAACTCAAAAGCATGTACATCTGATTCTCATGTGGCATAGCATGAAATGATGGAGGAATCGGCTGAACAGGATCTTGTGGACGATTAAGTCTCATGAATGAGATATCCATAGGTGGTGGAGGCATCATCGTCGGTGTTGGTGAAACCACCGATGTAGCAGTAGTAGGGCTTAGCAATGTAGATAAGACGGATTGTGGAATCATGCCAGGCTTAGGATCCGATGTGAGTGTGGTCGTCAATGTGAGTTCCGTGGTGCTAGTAGTAAGCGACATCACTAGACGATCTTGGAGGCTGAACTCCAAAAGAGACACCAGCTCCTGCAGTCACCCGATGTTTAGATGGCTCACGGCTAGCCACCTCCTTTCCTTTTATTTTACGTTGAGCAGCTTGAACAGCAGCTGCTTCAACCTCATCTTGTCTTTGACCCGTATCACCACCATCACCATCATTGCCATCATCATCATCATAACCATCGATCCCACCTCGACCCTCTTCACGCTCAGAATCCGAATTGCCATGGATATAGCGATCATTAGAAGGACATACATAATCTGGATCAACTAGATGACCAATCAATCTCTTTGTTCTTGGATGTGGATCCTGCCTATAAATATTCATTCTTCTGACAGTATTGGCAGTCATATGTTCCAGTGGCAACACATCATCCTGTATTGTCTGATCAATCACCAGATTTGGAATCAGGTCTTGAGTAATAAGCTGAATAAACCGAGGATACATTAAAAATTTCTTGCGTCTATTCACCACAAGACAATTCTCCTTGAGATGATAAAAGATCATCTCAGAAAACTTGAACGGCTTGTTTAAAATCAATGCTACGAAAGCAGATTGTAACATGATGCGACACTCATCAAAGCCGCCATTCCGTCCACCAAGGCAGTTTCAGCAAATATTTGTATGTTGGACACAATTAGGCCTTGTTATACATGGACTTGCCCAACTCACCAGAATAAAATACACGAGCAAATATACCCCGAATCAAACTCACACGGGTTATCCATAGTGTCTGTAAACTTTAGCACTCGTCTAATTACCCCAGGAGTAATAGTAATAGACTTCCCGTTGATGACAGCTACAATGTGATTCTAGGATTCAATGTAGCGTCCCGAGTTCAAGAATTGACGGTTGATACTAAAATGAACAGTAGGATTGGCAGAGATGGCATAATAAATGACAGAGCGTCTGAGATAAGTCAATAAATCACCAAACACGTCCTCGTCAGTGAAGTTCGTACTAACAAAAGCACATATGTTATGCTTTTTGTCGAACGACAACAAAGAAAGAACTTGTTCTTGTTGTTGTGGTTGTTGTTGTTGTGGCTCAGCAGCCGGAGGAGCTTGAACATTCTCATTAGCCATAACTAAAAACATACAGAAGAACCCGAGATTTAGTAAACACGAAAATTAAATAAGTATAATATTAATACTAATAATATTTATAAACTTTTAATTTATAATAATTTAAAGTATGTCATTCGTTATAACGAAATGGTGGTGCGTTATAACGAATTGACTAATTCGTTAGCAAGTAAATAATACGAATTAGGTCTAACGAATCAGGAGTGAAAGAATAACAAATTTAATCTTGATTCGTTATCAATTATGATTAAAATACTGATTCGTTTGACCTTTGTAACGCATTGGACACGAATTAGTTCCAATTCGTCACATCAAAACGAATGGCCATTGTGAGGCTTAATGTTTGACTCATTGAAGTTCAAGTCAAAATTAGCAAAAACCATAAAAGTCAAAATACCAATCTGGATTCAATTAGCACATGATTAATGATGTAAGGCCAGATAAATTATATCAAGGATCTCAGAAACGCTTCGTATTATGGTTTGTATTGTCCATTTGGACCAAATCGTTGATTAACTTAGATAAATAGCAAGTTATATGAATAACTTAAAAACCGATTATACAATCGATTAATTAACCCTTAAGATGTTCATCAAAATTGACGAAAATCATTACGCCATTATCGCCATTACCTTACGATTCTGAAATAATGAACAACTTACAAATTAGACGATGCTGAGATTTTCAAAAAATTTTGACAGCGTAACTTTGCTTAAGGAAGACGAAATGAACAGTGAAGACGAATGGGTTTTCACTCTTCCCTATATATCATTATGTGGCACATTTTCCAAGGCAACAAATCATTTGATTCGTTCAAATTTGAAATAACGAATCAACTGATTCGTTATCATATTTAAAACACGTGGTGCACGAATTAAATTTAAATCGTTAAAACTTAACACGAATCGAATTAGCAGTAATTCGTGCATAGTTCGTGCTTGATTCGTTAACTTAAGTATAACGAACTAAAGGTCATTCGTTACAGAGTAGCGGAAGCGAATTAAGTTAACGAATTGAAATGTAATTTGTTGTAAATTACCCTAATTCGTTATTCATAAATAACGAACTAGATTTATTTAATTTTAAATTGAATAAATAAATCAATTAAATAAAATGTATTTAAAAGAATATTCAAAATAAGAAAATCAACGAAATCCCGTATCCCGATGATCAAATAAATTATTAATCTTTACCGTATTCGGTAAATGGTAATACCGTAATGTGTTTTACAATCAAACACTTCACTTAAATTCGATTAAGCAAAAAAACTTAACTTAAATACGATTAATGTGTTTGCTTAAGACCTACAAACGCAATAGTAAAATTAAGCACACAATCATTTCCACCTATTTCTTACTGGATATAGGATATAAATGATCATTCATTTTCCCTTTTTTCTTCAAAACTCATTTTGAGGAGCATTTTTCAATGTTTTTGACTTCTCAAAATATATGAATATTTTTAGGTTTTATCTATACAAATTGAAAACACAATATTTTTGTATTTTTCCCATTATCTCCCCCTAAAAAATATTAAAGAAAGAAAATAACCAAAACAAAATAGTATAAAAACCAAATAAAATGATTAACCAAGCTTTTGAATTTCAGCAAGAGATTTTAAACCATTTGAACCAAGCAAAAAGTTAAATCTTGTTTTATCAAACGCTTTGGTAAAAAGGTCTGTCTTTCGATGATGCGTATATCTTTTCAATATCAACTACCTTATTTTCATAAAAATCATGGATAAAATGATAACGGATTTCAATATGTTTCGTTTTCGAGTGGTGAACGGGATTTTTCGTGATACAAATTGCAGCAGAAATATCAATAAATATGGGAGTAGTAAGAAACTTCAAACCGTAATCTCTCAAATGTTGTTGGATCCACAAAACCTGTGAATAGCTACTCGAGGTTGCCACATATTCAGCTTTGGCGGTTTAAGTGGAGACCATTGTCTACTTCTTACACTTCCAGGATACAAGTCGGTTTCTTAAGAATTAACATCCCACTGTAGTAGACTTAAAGTTGATCTTGCATTCTCCATAGTAGAATCTAAAAAAGCAGTAAGATCAAAACTATCACCCTCGGGATACCATAACCCGTTGTCAGGATTACCCCTCCGATTGTGGAAAATACGCTTCACAGCCGCCATATGAGTCACTCGGGGACTCGATTGATACATGGTAAATAAGAAAACATCAAACACTATATCAGGACGTGATGCAGTTAAATACATTAAAGAACCTATCATAGATCAATATAGAGTTGGATGAACAGTATCCTCCAATTCGTCCGGTAACAATTTGTGACCCACAGGAAGAGGAGTTGAAGGGACTTTTTCGGTAGTTATCTTGAATCGGCTCAAGACACCGTTCATATATTTGATCTGATGAATAAAGATACCCATATCAGATTGGTGAACCTACAACCCTAAAAAGAAACTTATCTCTCCCATTGAGCTCAACTCGAACTTGGTTTGCCTTGTGTTCTTGAAGTCCTTACATAAATCATCTGCATATACCTAGACTAGAAGGAGATCATCTTCTACAATCTTATAAAAGTGAGTACAATCTGTAGTCCCCTGTTTGAAGCCACTATCAATTAAATGTTCAACAAGTGTGCTATACCAATCTCTCTAGATAATCTGGATCTTCAAAACCAGGAGTCTGCTTCACATACACCTCCTCATGAATTTCCCCGTTAAGAAAAGCCCTCTTAACGTCCATCTGGTATAATCTGAAATTCTTGTAGGCAGCATATGCTAAGAAAATACGTATAACCTCCAATCTCATAATCGGAGCATATACTTCAGTGTAGCCCACGCCTTCTTGCTGATTAAATCCTTGAACAACTAACCATGCCTTATTTCGCACAATGACCCCACGATCATCTTTTTTCATTTAAATACCCATTTAGTCAGGACAACCTTTTTCACCCGATCCGGTATATCAATAAGATTCCAAACACCTAGTCTTACGAATTACTGCAACTGTTCTTGCATTCCTTCTACCCAAGATGGATCTTGAAGTGCCATCGGAACACTTGTCGGTTCTATTTCGGATAGAAAGCAGGTGTATCATGTGACACTCATGATACCCGATGCATGCATTTCAGCGTATGCACACAATACGTTACATTCACATACATTAGAAACCTGTCTTCTTGTACGGACAACCTCATTTACATCACCAATAATATTGTCATGACGATGAGATGAATGAATCCTTAAAGTTGGATTCTCAAGAACTTCAACATTATCTTAAAGATGGATGATGTTTTCTACAGCTGATTTAGTAGTCAAAGGTTGTGAAGATTCCCCAACTTGTATCTCAGGAATATCTTGAGATTTAACTAGTGGTATTAAGGAAGAATCTTCATAGTCGACATCATCAGAAGACATAGAAACATCATCCGATGCTTTTGGTTGATGGTGTACAACATTATCTCCAAAATTAGAAGATCTTGGTAAGGAAAACAACTGTTCTTCCAAATAAGCACGAACCAAGTCTTCGGTTTTTACATCAATCAAGGGAGTAAACGAATTAAATAGACCACCAGAGTCGAACATCCCATGAGGTCCCTTGCCGGTCGGTTGTGTAGTGTAACTCTGACTATCATTATGATATCATTTTTCTACATACCTATAAGAGAAATTAAATACCCGTTTCCTAGGTGTCGCGCACCCAAGAAAGTATCCTTCAATAACTTTCTCTTCAAATTTTCTAGCCTCTCGTTTCAACATGGTACAAGGACACCCGATTGGTTCTAGATACTTGAGGTTCGACTTATGGTAATTAAGCAACTCAAAACTCGTCTTCTTGAGGTTCTTAATTGTTTGAACACGATTTAATGTATAGCATGCGGTATTCACACCCTCGATCCAAAAATGAAAGGGAATCTTAGAATCTGCCAAAATTGTTCTAGCCGCCTCAATCAATGTCCTATTCTTCCTCTCAGCTATACCATTTTGTTTTGGTACATACGGAGCACTGTATTTTAGATGAATTCCCTTTTGAATTAAGAAAAATTCAAGCAAACTATTCATGGGCTCCGTGACTTTATCACTTCGAATACATCTCACTTTATGTTTATAAAGCGATTCGATCTTAGAGATCAAATTTTGCAAAAGAACTGAAATCTGATCCTTCGTTCTCATAAATAACACCCACGAGAATCTTGAATAGTCGTCGATAACAACTAGACAACAAAGATCTCCAGCAATACTCGGACAGTTCACTAGATCAAACAAATCCATATAAAGTCATTCCAAAGGAGTATCAATAAAGTTGATTTGCTTCAACGGGTGTGATTTCTTCTTTTTTCTTTCCCTTTTTTCACGTGACATTGTGACCCATTCCTCTGTGCCATAGGATCGTGCCCTTCTCAGTTTCTTTAGAGACGAAACACGTTGTTCTTGAAGAGGATGTTACTTTAGATGCCATATCTAGCACATAAATAACATTTGATCGAGGTGATCGCATGACAACCATTTCTTCAAGAATCACGAAACCCACTTGAAGCATAACACATTCCTTATCTGTGAACAAAGTGGTATATTTTGAAACGCTCAACAAATTATGATCCACTTTGTCACAATATTTTACTTTCTTGAGTGTAATATGACCATTCTAGCTTCTTCCTATTTTTCAATCAATCCTCCCTGAGTACCAGTAGAAGCGACATAACCCCCTTAAATGTCTTTAAAATTTGAAAGAAGATTAAGATTGCCAGTAATGTGTCGAGAGCATCCACTATCGATGATCCATTTATTGTCTGAAATAATCTTGGATGAACTCTACACAAACAAGTAGATGATTAGTTCAATGAGGCTGCCTAAGCGTCATGCTTGTGATGATCCTTTGTTTCGTTTCAGTATACATTAATATTAGGTTTTCAAGTTGGAATAACATAAACTGGAACCTTGATTTATTTTGATTTTTCTTTTAAGTTATTCAAATGTGATTGATGAACTTGACTATAAGTCAAAGGTTTCTTTGACTTTCATTTCAGATATTCATCATGAATCACACCTGAATCCTCATTTTTAGAAATCGGTTTAACAAGATCAACCGGTTTGAAATTTACATTAGAATATTGAAAATTAACCCTAAACCACTTTTCTAGGGTTAACATCATGAAACATGATATGTGAATCATCAACCTTGACCTGTGAAGGTGGTCTTTACAAGATACTTTTCACCAAAGGAACTTGCTTCTTGATTAAAGATTTTTTCATTCTATTTTACCTTATATACACATTGTTTTGCAACATGCCCGCGTTCACCACATGAGAAGCACATTTTCATATCCATGAATACTTGTGGTGACACAACAGGTGTGTGTGAAACCTTAGTTTGAAAAGATACAACCTTTAAATTAGAACTTGAACTAGCCATGTTGTTTGCCTTTCTAATTTTATAAAATTCTAGATTGGTGCAATTTGTAATACTTGGAAGTGTGTCTAACCCAGGTGATTTCACAAATTTTATTGGTTTTATCAAGTTTGGTTTCTATTACACTTGGGATTTATTAACCATTTTTGACTTGTTAAAGGCTCTTTCCAGTTCTGTCGAACTTGATGTCTCATCATAAACACACTTTCTATTGGTTCAAGTTTCACTAAACTCAAAGGGATATCTTTTTCATTGAATACTTTATCCACCCCTTTTATTTTATAAACCCAACCTTTTGAGACATTAACATTCTTAGTAGGATCGATAAATCCTCATCAGTAATCATAGGCTTTTCTGATGGTTTTTTTTGCACATGAGAAATTTGAATCATAAATCACATTTTCAAACCCATGTGGTTCACAAAGAATATGGTTTTCACGAGAAATATTCTTATTCTTGTGAATCACATGTGGTTCCTCAACTTCTTAAACTAAACCGTCACAATCATTTTCGGTGAACACGACGGTATTTTCAATATGAGATATTGGAATTGATTTTTCATTGAAAGGTCTAACAAGTTCATCTTTCGCCAGATGACTAACTTTATTCTCAGTAACAGGACGATCAACGGTTAACTGAACATCAATATCAACTTTCTTAAGATCTCTAGTTTCTGGAATACTTGTATAATCATTATGGAAAGGAGGTGAAATTTCCAAAAAGCCTAAGAATGCTTCGCCACCCTTTTGTTGATTATAATTTACTTCAATGATTACATTTAAAAGAAAAGAAGAGATTGGTTCTTAGTTTTAAAATCTCTTGAAATTTATTATCAATCATGATTAACTTTACAAACATCTCTGCCTTTAAGTCATGATTACTAACCGACAAAGCATTAATATTTTCTTTTCACAAAACTCGAGCCCCAATGCGGAAGTGTGAATATTCGGTAATAACGGAGGAGATAGAATCTAATGTAGAATCGAATCGCACTCGTATTCACCCTTGAATGATATTTGGACGGATACGATGTATTGGGAGAGAGCCTGATTCGATTAACAATAATCAATAAAATAGGATGAACACATATATGTAATCGAAACACTAACAAGATAGAAATGGTAGTATGATATCATTAGTCGAATGATTCTCATAAAGATGAACCACTCATACATAAATTCATACATACACAAGAAATATCAGTCACCCCGGGGGAACTCATCCCAGGGAGGAGACTCTCTCATAGGGATAAAACCCTAGATCTCAATCAATACACAATACACTCAATCATACTAGACAAATGAATAAAAACATCTATTTATACTAGTCTAACATGACGTGGTCTTCAAGCCATCCACCCTTGGCTGAGACCAAATAATATATTTTTTATCCACATATTAATTTGATGCGTCGGTCAAAAATAAAAAATCTTCCCCTTAGACCGATGCCATCGAATTTTCTTCCATGATTACTTCATAACCCGTTGTCTTTCATTTACATTCTCCCCTTCACTTTAGGCAGATTTGAACTTCAATGATCAACATCAAGTAACAAGGTCATCATAAAAGGAAATACACTCAATGTGATCATCAAATAATCTTCAATTTTTCAATCCCGTTTGTGTTGTGGATGTTGAGACGGCAGATTCCATCTGATTACGTCATCAAGATCCTCCACATCTTTGAAAAACCTTGAATTATTGATCTTGATCAACTTTTCCTTAACTTGAGGCTTTTACTTGGTTTGAAGCAACCAATTTGCAATGAAATTCAAAGAATTTTACTCCCCCAATTTCGTTGCAATATCTCTAAAGAACGTGTCTTCAAATCAAGTGCGGGTGAAAACATGAAACTCTTCAATTTCGACAATATTTGGCTTGGTCAACTCATGAAATGATCCGGAAAATCAACCATCTTGATATTGTAAGCACCTTGTTTAAATGGTAAAGTTTTCGTGATTTTTGCCCAAGTTTTGCTCAAACATCTCTAAAAATGACCAAAATGCCCCTCGTTGACCTGGTTCTAGTCAACAACTGATTTGACCAGAAAAATCTCTTCCAAATAGTCAATCATACTAGCGCAAACATCATTCATTTAGAGCACATGGTCATAAAGTCAACGGATAAGCAAATCTTAAATCTTTTCTCCATCTTGGCCCGTTCGACTTTAGAAAGTCAACTGCATCAAATATCCCAAAAATTCTTCTAACAATAGATATATTTCACATACACAAACTTTTTGTTCCTGAGCATACATATTTCCCTTTACGAGCATGCTAGACCATAGTCGTGCTTGTGAGTAAGAAGTGTGCTCAAGAGTACAAAGATATGCAATGATTTGACAGAAAGTTTTCTTTACGAGCAGCAAGCATGCTCGTGAGCAAAAATTTTGCTTGAGAAACAAACTTGAGATTTCATTTCACGAGCACGCATGCTTTGAATATTTTCAAGTAAGATATATGCTCGAGACAAACTTCTAATTGTTCTTGTCAAAACAAAGTGTGCTCGAAAAGATATGCTCGAATAAAAATTTAGATTTTCTCGGGATAAATAAATGTGTGCTCGGGGTAAACAAAGATATGATCGGAAATGAACTTGTACCCGGGATAAATATTACTACTCGAGGATTTCAGACACTTAACTTTTTGAGCACGTTCCACGTTTCAGCATATGATTTTGTTTCAGCATCAAAGTTTACAAAAATACCCCTGCTGCAGATGCTTGTATAATCTGATTTGGGAAACAAATAATCATCTCAGCAGCTAGAGTGAACTAACAGATGCAGCAAACTTGTTTCAAATTAATAACAAAGTGAAATGCATTCTGATTTAGCCCCATTAAGCCCCTTTGCAGCTCCAGATTATTACCATTCTACCATAAAATGCCCTTGTGTTTACCACTAACTATATCATATCAATAGCTACATTTGGAGCTATATCAGCATCCCCTAAGTGTTTGAGAAAGAGTGCAACAACAACAGCTAATCCTCGTGAATAAGAGTACCAAAACATCATCAATCGTTTTCATAAATGTTCGAGTATAAAGTATAAACCTATCAGCTGTAATCACGTGAATCTTCTCCATATCAGCATATGTTCAAACAATAATCGTAACAGCTTGTGACAATAATCTGTCAAGTCAGTAGTTGTTCTTAATAATAATTTTTTGGGGACCTGCAAAGGAAACTACAGAAATATCCCTGCATTAGTTCTAACTACTCGAGAAATAATGGCGCAGCAGCAAAAATTGTGAAGTGATTGTTCGTATGATAGTAGATACAGCAACATCTTCTTGTTTATGCATAAATCAGCTCGGACACATCATAATTTTTTACCCACATATCAGCAACACCATACATTCAAACACATATCATAAACATACCGCTCAAACACATCCTCATAACAGCTCGTAAGTAAACAAATATAACAACGATACTAGCACGGACAGTTAACTGTTTATGAATGCATCTGAGGTAGCTCAACTCGATAATGTAGCATCTCATTATTACTGTAGCAACTCATGAACAGGGCACGAAACACTGCAGCAAGCCAAATTTCTCAAAATAAGTGTTCCTGAAATGATCATCTTCTGCTCGAACACCATAATCATTTTCCCCAAATTTTCAACATATGAACCCTAACTTTTTACATTTGAAATTGAGCACTCACTACACGAAATTGAACATTGTAATCTCATCAAACCATCTAGAAATCAACATTCTATCACCAATCCATCATCAAATAATCTGATCTAGAACATCAAATATAAACGAGTTTGACCTAAAACGAACCGAAATCAGTAGATCTGGATGAAACTAAACTATAAACATGAAATCGATGTTGAATCTCCAAACTTATCATCAACTCAAACATCCTTTCACACAAATCATCTTCAAATAGTCAAATATAATCCAAATCCTTGCAAAAACCTAGAAAAAATTCAACGAACTTCAAGTTTAACGTCAATGGCGGATTCAAGAGAGAATTGACTCGAATTCAGCGGTTAGTATGAACGATTCGGTAACCCGCTCTGATACCAACTGACAAAACTCGAGCCCCAGTACGGAAGCATGAATATTCGGTATTAACGGAGGAGCTCGAATCTAGAGTAGGATCGAATCACACTCGTATTCACTCTTGAATGATATTTGGACGGATGAGATGTACTGGAAGAGAGCCTGATTCGATTAACAATAATCATTAAAATAGGATGAACACATATATGTAATAGAAACACAAACACGATAGAAATGGTAGTATGATATCATTAGTCGAATGATTCTCATAAAGATAAATCACTCATACATACATTCATACATACACAAGGAATATCAGCCACCCCGGGAGAGCTCATCCCGAGGAAGAGACTCTCTCATAGGGATAAAACCCTAGATCTCAATCAATACACAATACACTCAATTATACTAGACAAAGGAATAAAAACATCTATTTATACTAGTCTAGCATGACTTGGTATTCTATCCATCCACCCTTGGTTGAGACCAAACAATATATTTTTTACCTACATATTAATTCGATGCGTCGGTCTAAAATATAAGACCCAACATCTTTTGATTTTCTTCTATATCAACTGCTTGTCAGTAGCTATCACGAATAATTATTAAACCACAAGCAAGTTGATCATTGTGGTGAGGTAACGAATCAAGTTTAGACTTAAATTCACCACAACGAAAATACTCATGTTCATTATCAACAGATGAACTTACATTAACAGAATCATACGACACAAAGTTAGAAGAGTTAGAAATAACCTCTCCTAATTCTGCCATGTAAGCAAAAGTGTCTTGATGCTCAATGCCTGAATCTTCTGAATCAGTCTCTGATTCTGATACATCACTTACAACAGTAAGTTGATCAACCCTTGCATTTTAAAATTGCTTAAACAATGCCAAATTTCCTTGATTACCCTCAACATATCCCAATAACCTTTGAGACTAGTCAATTCCTCCTTGAGCATTCAAGGCTTGTGTTCCACTTGGTTTAGGAGACTAAACACATTTAGGTTTCTCTTTTGACTCATTGTTACTATACCTCGTGTTGTTATTGGAGTTTCTATCTTGAGTTCTTGATGAAAAAGAATACTCCTTTTTTGGCTTGTCACATTCCTTAGTAAAATGACTAAACTCTTGGCATTTATAGCATTTGGCTTTCAACTTATCAAAGCCAATTTTCTTGTTCATTGTTGGCAAGTCTTTTCCTTCCTTTGCATAAACCTTTTAAACTTCCTCAAGATCATTGCCATATTTCATTTTAGATCCATCAATTTAAGATCATCCAGATCTCTGATCTGATCAAAATCTTCACCAATTGCTCATATGATGTCATGAAAGCACACATGAAGTAAAATTGTTGCTCAGTCTCCTTCATGTTTACATTTGGTGGTTGTGAAGTTTGAGGAGTTGAACTAAAAGAAGCACCAGATCCAAAAGACCTAAAGGGTACATTAAGACCAGATTCAGCACCTTGTGAAATCTCATGATTAGTCCGTGTGTAAAAAGTAGTGATTGGGACAATTATACTACTCAAAGGAAGTGTTCCCCCATACAGAGTTAGATCTTGATTGTCTTCTGAAGAATTCTAACATTTTCAATCATACTCTCTTTCTTCCATTTTCTGCACAAACTCCACTACAATAAGATCATCATTCTTGAAGAAATAATAATCTTTAAGAATTAGCAAATAAGTGGAACATGAAGAAAGTAGTGCATTCTTCAAGGTATCAATCTGATCACTCTCATTAGGAGGCATTGAGAAGGTGTTCATTTCATCAATTAAATGACAAAATATTGTCAACATTTAAGTCACCGTCTCCCCTCTTCAAGAGACAAAAGTTTCTAAAATGAAGCTTCAGCGTAGATTTCTTGTTGTCTTTTGTGTTTCCCACACTTCTTATTTTCATACGTTGAAACAAAGAAGGTATAGACTACAATGAGACATTTGCACTAGTTTATCATTCATCCACTTAGTTCCTATGGGATGTACAACACTCGGAAAACCACTAGGTATGGGAAACACAAAAGACAACAAGTTGATTAAAAGGAGAATGACATGTTCATTCATCATACTAGGTATGCCCATGACATGCTTGAGAAATTTAACATAGAGGACATTTGTCACACCTCGACTAGGTAAATGTGGAAGCGTAATACAGGAATCTAACAGACACCTCTGGTATAAACTATGTTGTTTATAATGAAATTTAACAAACTAATTTACATCATGTTACATCATTTTATATTATGTTACAGATTAAGTGAAATACACATAACCGGTTCTCCAGGCCGTTTATTCTTTAATATTGTACTTGCATCTATCTACAAAGTGTCGGTCTCACCTGAAAAGCACATAAGCACGTTATTCCAATTTCGGTTCACCTGAAAAGCATGTTAAAACATGTCAACTACGAATAGTCGGTGAGTTTCATAAGCTTTTACGAAATCAGTATACGTAATCTAGTATTCACAGTATATATGTATGTATGTATGTATATGATGTATGATGCTAAGTCACAGGTGAACCCTTTACGTGCTATACCACGTGGCCTCCACTGCCCACGCACTCCCCGTGGCCTCAACTGCCACATGCCCTAAACGGTACTACGTCTAACACCACATAGCAAGTGACAACAGGCTTATATGGTCATGTGAAATTGTAAAACATGTCCCGGAATACCCCTCCGGCCCTGTCAATTGGGTTTGTCAAACCAATAGTACTATTCACATGCCACCGGTTCAAGATTAATCACCCGTGTTTGTGTGGACTTTCAAGTGTTAGCACTTAAACAATTCACATCGCAACATGTTTCCAGATAGATAGACATATATAAACATGCTTTCCACCCCAAATGTTCGTAAAACAGTTTAAATATTGGGGTCATGAAACTCACCTTAACATAATATCGTTCGGGTAATACGTTGCAGTAAATAATATGCCTCGATTATAGCTCGTATATCTAGTACAGTCTTTAAAATGAATCGAGCTGTATATCTATTCTGGGTATGGCTGTAACGCCCAGAACATGTCAATAGTCTTAGATTGTGACGTTTTACGATATCTAATAATCAAAACTGGTTTTGGCTCAGTTTCACCCTTTTTCGTTCCAGGCCAAGTTGGTTGTTTACGCGTTTCGTAAATAGGTAAGATCACACAAACTTGAGTAATACTGTTTGATAAAATGATTCAATTTATAAAAGAAAATTAGGGCTTCAGTATCTGAACTGGCCGCATGGTTCGTTTTCCGTTTTCACACGGGTTTGATTGTACAAAACGCGTACAATTCACCGTAATTCTCTATAATCTCTTAAAAAGTTTGTTTTTATCAAATTCATTTTAAACTATGATATTTAAACAGTTTTGATGTTTTGATATACCAGTCAGTTCGTTAAACAAAATGTTGTCAGTTTTATGAAAACATATATAAATTAAATCTTCAAATTATTTTAACTCTTTATATAAATATATATAATTTATGAGAATATTTATACTAATAAATTAAAATATGTAGACTTTTGTAAAAATTATTTCAGAATTATTAAACTTGTTTATTTATTTATAATAATCCGTATCATTATTTTATATTTAACCGATAAATGGCCCGTTTATACCAAACGATTCCCGAAAAATCCGATAAATTTTCTTACTGGTCAAAATAACATCAAATAATCGCTGTAAAATTTCCAGTACTTATCTCTTTTGCTAAATTACCTTTTTGCTCATAATTCGTCTGTTAAAACACGATTAAACGAGAATGCACAAACCATATCCAGACTTCTCCAATTGACCCAGAATTTTCTGTGTGATCTTACAATGGCATTCCTGAGTTCTCCACAAAATTTTAGATTTTTCTAAACTGTTTAACACAAAACCAAGCATTTCTTGGTTCTTTAGTTAGTATATCTGTAGGTCATATAAGACAAAACTGTTGGAATTACGTATGCCCGAGACACATACTTATATTAATGTGGCTAACTGTGTTTGATCCAAGTCGGGTCATACCCAATAACAAGCTAGACAACACCAAATGTATTCTTTTAGTGATTTGATCATTTAAACGAATACCGAACACTACGTGTTTAGAAAATTGGTTTTCTAAACAAACACACTTGAGGATTTAAATAAATTATCTGGATAATTTGTTTATATAAAATAATTATTTAATTGGTTAAATAATTACATAAATGTATGTGCATTTTATAAAAATGAGTTTTATAAAATAAATGGAGATGTTTTTAAATGTTAAAACAAAACAACAATAAAAAAAATAAAAAAAAAAAAAAAAAAAAACCGGCCACCCCATGTGGGTGGAGGTTTTGGTCCAACCAAATGTTTTGTCCTTTTGTGTTGACCATCCCTTTATATCTCCATTCAAATTACATGCATTTGGGTCTTGTCCCCTTCTTGGATTCTCAAGTAAACTTTTGAATTTTTCAAACTCTCTTTCTCTCTACACACCCCACGGCCAACCTTGGCATTTTGGGAGAGCTTGGTGAGCTTGTTTAAGTGTTCATAATTCCTAGCAATCAAGTTGGTGTTGTTGCAAAAGCTTGGGGTATCACACTCTTGAGGTCTTCTTCCTTGGAGGCTTGCCATTCATCCACCATCATCTTCAACATCTTGCTTGTTCTTCTAAAGGTAGAAGAAGGTACACTTACATTTTGTGAGCATTATGTTCTTGTAATTTTGATCCTTGTTAATTGGGTTTTAGTTTTAACATAATGGTATGTTCATAACAAGATTTATAATCTAAGCTTCCGTTGCGTTTTCTAGTTAAATATGGTTAACTTGACTTTGATAAACTTGTATAAACCCCAACAATGGTATCAGAGCCGGTTACAAGGACTTATGCTCCTTGCATGTTCATAAATTTCGGGTTTTTTCATGGGTGAAAAAGGGGTCCGAAATTTTGGTGGATTTAACCCCCATGGTTTTGTAAGATCTTGACATGCATGGAAAGATCTTAGGAAACCATTATTAACATTTGCATGTTGAAAATTGTAAAATTTTGGGGGGGGGGTTTGGGCCGTAGCCTCTTGGGGGGGGGGGGGGGCCGATTCCTTTGATGTTTTTGGGCAATGGTTGCTTAGGTTGCATGCTTAGAACATTTGGTATGTTTGGATGTGTCATAACCGAAACCGAGACCTTGGATGTGTTGATTGTTGTTATGTGTATGTTGGTTATATTTATTATTCAATATGGTTGTAATAATTCATATTTTAGGCTTGTGTAATTTATTTATTCATAAGTTGGTATGTAATAAATAGATTAGTTGCATTTTCTTTGTTTTAGAAAAATATGTATTAGGATACATTTTGTAAAAATTGAAGATGCAAGAATTGGTGGATTTGGGCCTTGGACCAAATTTTGGGCTTGTTGGGCCTCACCGGCCCATCATGGGATTCAAGCCCATTAGGCCCATAAATTTCACTCTTGGGCCCAAGAAGACTTTTGGAAGTTTGGAGCCCATTTACAAGCCCAACAAGAACACAACAACTTGGAAAGGATACTTGAAGCATTTGGATGCAAGATCAAGTGGGAGTCAACATTCCATCCTTGTGTCATGTTTTGTCCCTTAGGTGAGACTTATGACCTATACTTGTTTCGGCTAACAAGTATGGTCAAACTTAGCGGTTCTCGGTTATGACTATATTTTGCATGTATGCTTGGTTGTTTGTTTTACTTTATGTAATGTGTGGTTGATAGATATTAGGATATCCAAACCGTCACATAGGAACGACAACTAGCATAAAACGGGTTCTATATATATTTGGTAATATCGCGTCAATTAGTTAATAAAATGGGTTTATTAAAACTAAGCGATTACTCACATATAATAAAATTGGTTTTATTATAATTTGAACCTTGAAAATTGGTTTTCAAAATCGCCATATTACTAAATGCATGTTAGGATATGGCATAATGTTTTTCAAACTAGAATATTGGAAAACTTAAAATCCCTTTTTCATAATTACCAAGGAAACAAGTCTAACACCATCCTTTTGTAAGACACTTAACGTATTAGGAAACTTTAAATGGGATAAAGGTCACCTAACCATTTTAGAGCAAACTAATATACTTAAGGTAATATTAACATATTTGTGGGATAAAGGTCACCTAACCACTTGTATGTTAATCTTACATGTTTATACAAGTAGGACGACTTGAATTGGAAACCATGTGATAAAGGTCACCTAAGCATGGGGTCCAATGGTGTTGATGGGTTAAACATGCCAACACGAAATAAGGATTTCGAATGGTCCCATACCTCTAGAAGTTGCAAAGGGTTGCAATTGTCAAGGTTGACTACCTTGTTAAATCAAATAACGGGATAAAGGTCACCTAACCGAAATTTGATTTATCGTTGGATTCTAGAATTTAATTATTATTTTAAAATTTGGAATAAAAGGGTATTAATAATTAAATTGTTTATAATACTAAAATAAAACTTTGTTAAATTTTGTAGATGGCCGCTAACAATGCAAACACCTCTACCCATAACACCCGTAACCTATCCTTAAGAACCATCCTTGAAAAGGATCGTCTAAACCATAATAACTTTATGGATTGGTATCGCAACTTGAGAATAGTTCTCAAACAAGAAGAGATATCATATGTCTTAGACGATCCCATTCCCGATGAGCCTAACGTGGAAGATGAGGAGGCGTATAACGATTGGGTCAAGTACACCAAAGATTCGGTGCAAGCCTCTTGCCTCATGTTGGGGACTATGATTCCCGAAATCCAAAAGGATTTCGAGCATCATGGGGCATACGACATGATAACTCAATTGAAGGAAATGTTCCTTCAACAAGCTAGAGCGGAACGTTTCGAAACGGTTCGAGCGTTTCATGCATGTCGTATGGAGGAAACCCAAAGCGTCTCATCTTATGTCCTAAAAATGAAAAGCTACATTGAAAAGCTTCGTAGGTTGAATTGTCCCGTCTCTAATGAGTTGGCTACGGATTTGATTCTCAACTCTTTGACCAAAAGGTTTGAAACATTTGTCATGAACTATAACATGAACGGGTGGGACAAAAGCATTGGTGAGCTTCACGCAATGCTAAGAACGGCCGAAGCGGGAATGGGTAAAAGGGTTTTACCCGTTCTAACAATCAATGAAGGCAAAAGGGGACATAACTCCAACCCCAAAGCAAGTGTTGCTAAGGGCAAGGGCCACGTCCAAGGAAAGGGAAAGAGAAAAGCCATCACGCCCATCAAACCGAAGGAAAAGAAGCAAAAGGTTGCGGCGCAAGATCCATGCTTTGAGTGTGGAGAGATAGGTCATTGGAAAAGGAATTGTCCGACCTATCTCAATGCGTTAAAAGATAAGAGGGATGCGGGGCATACCTCAGGTATTATCTTTACTATACATATTGAACTAAATGTTATTTCTTCAAATACATGGGTACTTGATACCGGATGTGGAACTCACATTTGCAATTTGTTGCAGGGGTTCAAAAGAAGTAAACAACTCAACAAAGGGGACATTAGTCTCTTTATGGGCAATGGAGCAAGAGTTGAAGTCCAAGCCCAAGGAGACTACATATTAAAGCTTCCAAGTGGTTTGGAAGTAATTTTGAAGAATGTTTTGTATGCTCCTAAGTTAAGGAGAAACATTATTTCCGTGTCTCTTTTAAAACAATGTGGCTTTGATCTTAAGTTTATTGATTATGATATTCATGTTTTGATGAATGGCATATTTTATTTTAAAGCTATACCCATGAATGGTATATATGAAATAGATCAAAGTGGTATGTCACATAATAGTTCAATGTATAATGTCAACACCAAGAAACTCAAGAAGGACTTGGGTGATTCCTATCTTTGGCATTGTCGCCTTGGACATATAAGCAAGAATCGCATGCAAACTCTTCGCAAGAGTGGTATTCTAGAAACCAATGAGTTTGATTCATTTGATGTATGTGAATCTTGTTTACAAGGCAAAATGACAAAGCAACACTTTAATAAAACTTTTGAAAGGTCAAAAGAATTATTGGGTATCATACATTCGGATGTATGTGGTCCTTTTAGACCAATGACTAGGAATGGTGAAAGATACTTCATTACCTTTATTGACGATTATAGTCGATATGGTTATGTGTACTTAATGAAACACAAAGATGAAGCTTTTGAAATGTTCAAAGACTTCAAAACTGAAGTAGAAAGGCAACTCAAAACCACAATCAAAGTACTTCGTAGTGATAGAGGAGGTGAATACCTAAGTGGTGTTTTTCAAGATCATCTTAAGAGTTGTGGAATTATTTCACAACTTACTCCACCTGGAACACCACAACATAATGGTGTGTCTGAAAGGAGAAATCGTACCCTATTAGATATGGTTCGATCGATGATGGCTAGAAGCACTTTACCTCTATCATTTTGGGGCTATGCTTTACTTTCCGCTGTTCGCATATTGAATATGGCTCCAACCAAGAAAGTGGAGAAGACACCTTTTGAAGTATGGCATGGAAAGGCTCCATCGCTATCATTCTTAAAAGTTTGGGGTTGTGAAGCTTATGTAAAGCAATACACCCCAAACAAATTAGAAGTCCGATCCACTAAGTGTATCTTTATAGGTTATCCTAAAGATGATTTAGGATATTACTTTTACGATCCTAGTGAGCAAAATGTTATTATTGCTCGAAAGGGTAAGTTCTTGGAAACTAAGTTCCTTGAGGAAGGAACTAATAGTAGAACAGTGAAATTTGATGAGGATCAAGAATCACAAGATGATACACAATTGGTTGATACTAGCACTCAACAAGAGGTTGTTGAAAGTGATCAAGTGGTTGATCAAAACACACAAAACGTTCGCAGATCTGGTAGAATTAGCAATCCACCTGAAAAATATGGATTTTTTGTAGAAGGTTGCTACGTGGTAGATTCGGATGAACCAACCACATACCGTGATGCAATGTCCAAGAATGATTGTGACAAATGGCTTGAAGCCATGAACGTTGAGATGCAATCCATGTATGACAACCAAGTTTGGGAATTGGTTGAACCACCACTCAACTCCAAAGCTGTTGGAAGTAAGTGGGTTTTCAAAAGGAAAACCGATATGCATGGAAACTTGGATACTTATAAAGCAAGACTTGTAGCTAAAGGTTTCACTCAAACTCAAGGGGTTGATTATGATGAAACTTTTTCGCCTGTGGCAATGCTAAAGTCTATTAGGATATTATTTGCCATAGCTGCACATTATGATTATGAAATCTGGCAAATGGATGTCAAAACCGCTTTCCTAAATGGATATCTTGAGGAAGATGTCTATATGGTTCAGCCTGAAGGTTTTGTCGATCCAAAACATCCTAATAAAGTATGCAAGTTAAAGAAATCAATCTATGGATTGAAACAAGCATCTAGAACTTGGAATCATCGTTTTGATGAAGAAATCAAAAGTTTTGGGTTCATCAAAAACGCTGATGAGGCTTGTGTGTATAAAAAGGCTAGTGGGAGTATAATTACATTCTTAGTATTGTATGTCGATGACATTCTACTATTTGGAAATGACATTCCAACCATGGAAAGCGTTAAGGCTTGGCTTGGAAGTAGATTTTCCATCAAGGATCTAGGTGAAGCTGCCTATATTTTGGGAATAAAGATCTATAGGGATAGGTCAAGGCGCTTGATAGGTTTGAACCAAAGTACATACATTGATAAGATCTTGAAAAGGTTCAAGATGGAAAACTCCAAGAAAGGTTTTGTACCTATTCAAAGAGGGACCATATTGAGTTCAGCTCAATGTCCAAGCTCAAAGGGTGAGCAAGAGACGATGAAACAAATCCCATATGCTTCTGCTATAGGATCCATCATGTATGCGATGATATGTACTAGACCGGATGTGTCATGCGCTTTGAGCATGACAAGCAGATACCAACAGAATCCAGGAAACAGTCATTGGATGGCTGTTAAGAGCATATTGAAATACCTTAGGAGAACTAAGGATATGTTTCTGATATATGGATCTGGTGAGGAGGAACTCGCTATAAAAGGTTACACGGATGCGAGCTTCCAAACTGATCGAGATGATTCTCGATCACAATCTGGGTATGTGTTCACTCTTAATGGAGGAGCTGTCTCTTGGAAGAGCTCAAAACAGGAAGTGGTAGCATTGTCCACTACAGAATCAGAATACATCGCCGCTTCATTGGCAGCTCAGGAAGCTGCATGGTTGAAGAAATTCATTACTGATCTAGGGGTGGTCTCTTCCATTCAAGACCCCCTAGAAATCTTTTGTGACAACGAGGGTGCGATTGCACAAATCAAGGAACCTCGTTCGCACCAAAAGACAAGGCACATAGAGCGGAGATTCAACTACATAAGGGATGAAGTTGAAAAGGGAAAGATATGTATTCGCAAAGTTGGAACTGATCAAAATCTTGCGGATCCATTCACAAAACTCCTAGAAAGACCGAAACATGAGCGTCATGCGAGTGGCTTAGGACTTCGATATTCTAGTAATTGGATTTGATCTATTTTGTATTAAAGTTTAAAAGACTTTTGTAATTTAACTCTTTTATATGATTATGGAATCTTGAGTTAAATTCTAATTTTGCATGTTTAATCCATGAATAAGTTATCTTATTCTAAAAGTCCGTAGTCGATCACATTTGTGGGAACAAATATGAAGCAAGACTATTATGAACTAGGTTTGGTGGATATTCATAAGAAATGAATATGGAGCATAGGTTTGCTGCCAAAGTTCATAGATATTTGTGGGATACAAATATTGGACTGACCCGCTCTCAATATTACTACATGGAGTCGATTGACTTGATCATTAGTAATCTTGAGTAAAGGAGAATTTCATATTATCCTTAGACCTGAGATGTATATTGGGTCTTGATTTTCACCGAGTATTACACTTTGACTCTCCCCTTCGCTATTCGTAAAAGATGGTACATAAGGATGAGCTCAGGTGGAGTATAAAGTGATAGTGAGAGGCGTATACAGTCAAGACGGAATTTGTTCCTCTTATGTGTTGAGAGTTTAGATGTCTAAGGCCTGATAAAGTTGAATTGTAAAGAGAATGATCACCTATGTCTCTTAGATTCAACATGACATCTAGTAACAAAGGGATATAATGATAGATTCACCTAAATCATATCAAGTAAGGGACTTGAAGGGATGATGTTATTGAATGGCACTTCGTCAAACACATTAGGGGTGGTGAACTGTTGTTAGGCGGTATTCACCACTTGCATTAATTTTCTATGTATCTCGTGCAAGTGGGAGATTGTTGGAATTACGTATGCCCGAGACACATACTTATATTAATGTGGCTAACTGTGTTTGATCCAAGTCGGGTCATACCCAATAACAAGCTAGACAACACCAAATGTATTCTTTTAGTGATTTGATCATTTAAACGAATACCGAACACTACGTGTTTAGAAAATTGGTTTTCTAAACAAACACACTTGAGGATTTAAATAAATTATCTGGATAATTTGTTTATATAAAATAATTATTTAATTGGTTAAATAATTACATAAATGTATGTGCATTTTATAAAAATGAGTTTTATAAAATAAATGGAGATGTTTTTAAATGTTAAAACAAAACAACAATAAAAAAAATAAAAAAAAAAAAAAAAAAAAAAACCGGCCACCCCATGTGGGTGGAGGTTTTGGTCCAACCAAATGTTTTGTCCTTTTGTGTTGACCATCCCTTTATATCTCCATTCAAATTACATGCATTTGGGTCTTGTCCCCTTCTTGGATTCTCAAGTAAACTTTTGAATTTTTCAAACTCTCTTTCTCTCTACACACCCCACGGCCAACCTTGGCATTTTGGGAGAGCTTGGTGAGCTTGTTTAAGTGTTCATAATTCCTAGCAATCAAGTTGGTGTTGTTGCAAAAGCTTGGGGTATCACACTCTTGAGGTCTTCTTCCTTGGAGGCTTGCCATTCATCCACCATCATCTTCAACATCTTGCTTGTTCTTCTAAAGGTAGAAGAAGGTACACTTACATTTTGTGAGCATTATGTTCTTGTAATTTTGATCCTTGTTAATTGGGTTTTAGTTTTAACATAATGGTATGTTCATAACAAGATTTATAATCTAAGCTTCCGTTGCGTTTTCTAGTTAAATATGGTTAACTTGACTTTGATAAACTTGTATAAACCCCAACAAAAACGAAGCATTTAACATCAATCATCAAGCATTGAAAATTAGGATTTTGGTTAGGGTTTGATATCGAGTTTTCAAAACCAGAAAAACACGATATAAACGTCTTAATTCATGTTTTTGGACAAAAAACCATATGTTTCAGATTACTAACCATGTCTACGATCAAAAGATGTATTTGGATCATTATAAGGGTTTTTTACATGGATAGTTATCATTTTTACAAATCATAATATAAGTTTCCATTCTTAAATTAGATTAAACAAGTTAAAAACTCTTGAATTTCGATCTTACTTGGGGTGTTTCTTAGCTAGAAATCGAATAAGGTCAGGTGTGTTAGAGTTGATTTGAAAGAGTTTGTACAAAATATATAATGTTAAAGCACATTTAGGAAGTCAACATAGGGGGTCCCACCCCTATTGCGGCCAGAATAAGAGGGGCCATTGGACCTCTCTTTTGGCCCATCATGACTCATTTTGTGTGTGAAAGGTGAAATCTTAGTCCAAATTTAGTTCGGTTGTGGTTTTTGATGCGAAAAATAGTTCGGATTCGACAAACAACGCAACAACGTGTGTTTTACGACTCAATTTTGTAAAATAAAAAAACATACTAGCTCGTTGATATCAATATGTTAGTCACTATAATATATATATATATATATATATCACTTACATATAACCCCCAATATATATACGGGTCATAACTAGTATAGTTTGGTTAATCGTTTATTCGCTATGAAATAACTGGTTAATTCTTTACTCGTTACGTAGTAAATAAGGTGTACCTCATTTTGTCACGAATGTTACATTCTCCACCCGTTAAGAGATTTAGTCCACTAAATTCGATGTACCAACACATTTGTTTTTAGGGAAATGTGGTTATTTCTTTTGGAATTAATCCTTTCATTCCCAATTGTATTCGGGTCCGTGTTGTGAGTTCCACCGAACTTTTACTAATAAAATTTTGTCGTGTCGTAACTATTTGGTTTTCTAGTCTACTATTTCTAAAGGTTCCTCTACAAAGTTTAGCTTATTGTATACCTGTACATCTTCCAGTGGTACTATCGCTGTTTTTTTGTAAGACACTTTTCAGGTTCGATACGTGAAACACATCATGAATTGTACTCAGTTCCAAGGGTAGTTTTAGTCGATAGGCTACGGGCCAACTTTAGAAATGATTTCGTAAAGTCCAATGTACCTTGGTGCTAATTTACCAGTCTTACTAAATCTTATAACACCTTTCGTAAAGTCCAATGTACTTAAAGAAACACTTTATCGCCTATTCAAAAGATAATGGTTTTCTACGAACATCAGCATAACTCTTTTTTGGGTAACTGGCGACTTTCATTTTTCATTTAATCTTATGAATCTTATCATTTATTTCCTGAATCAAAACGGATCTTGAAATCTGAGTATCGCCAACATCCGTCCAACAAAGTGGCGATCTACATTTTTGCCCGTATAATGCTTCATATGGTGTTGCTTGTATACTACTGTGATAACTATTATTGTAAGAGAATTCAATGAGCGGGAGGTATTGGTCCCAATTCCCTTTAAAATCCAATACACAAGCACAGAGCAAATCTTATGATGTTTGAATTGTTCTTTTGGATTAGCCATCTGTCTGAGGGTGGTCGGCGGTACTTAAATTTATACGGGTTCCCAAAGCTTCTTGCACTGCTTGCCAAAAATGAGAAGTAACATGACTATCCCGGTCTAAAATAATCGAAAGTGGTATACCATGTCGAGATTCAATTTCATTAAAGAAGATTCGAGCTAGTTTCTCAGTAGTGTAGAGTTCTTGGATCTGAAGAAAGTATGCATATTTGGTTAATCGATCAACAATCACCCAAATTGCATTATGCCATCGGGAGGTTTTGGGATGATGCGTTACGAAGTCCATGGTAATTTGTTCCCATTTCCACTAGGGTATTTCGGGTTTTTGTAACATTATCTAAGGTAATTGATATTCCACCTTAACACGTGCACTGATCAGACTTTACTTACATACCTGGCTATATCCTTCTTTATACTAGGCCACAAATAAAATTCTTTATCATCTTTATACATATTATGGGTACTGGGATGAAAGGTTGGGATCCACATTCAGTTTTTAAAATAAAGTATTTCATCAGTTTTCTTTTCAAAATTCTTCTCGTTCTCATGCAAGTCTTCTTTTTCTAAGAAATCTTCTTTAAGGCTTCATTTTGGGCGATACGAATCTGCTAGGTAAGGATGCTATGCACAATCATTTCAAGTACTCGTACCCTCAAAGGTTTAATTCAATCTTTTGGACTAAAGGAATTGGCTACTATATTAGCTTTTCCTGAATGGTATTTAATTTCACAATCGTAATCATTTAACAGTTCTACTCATCCTCTTTGCCTCATGTTCAGTTCCTTTGATCTATGTGTTATAGGATTTTGTGGACCGTATAAATTGTACACTTGGTACCATATACACAATGTCTCCAGATCTTAAGTGCAAGATAACTGCTCCCAATTCCAAGTCATGAGTGATATAATTCTTTTCGTGTACTTTTTTATTTCCGGGAGGCATATGCTATTACCTTATTTTTTTTGCGTTAGTGCACATCGTAAACCTTTACGAGATGCGTCACAATAGACTACCAAGTCATGAGTTCTTTCTGAAAGACTTAATATTGGAGCTTCATATAAATTTTGTTTTAACACTTGAAAGGCCATTTTTTGTTCTTCTCCCCGGTCATACTTTTGGTCTTTTTGAGTTAGGAGGGTTAAGGGTTGGGCAATGCTGGAAACGCTTTTAATGAAATGCCGGTAATATCCAACTGATACCAAAAATTATGGGATTTCTTTAGGTGAATTAAGCGTTTACCAATTCTTAATAACTTCTATTTTGCCGGGATCTACCTAAATTCCATGTTGGTTTATAATGTGTCCTAGAAATTGTACTTCTTGTAGCCAAAATTCACACTTGGACAACTTTGCTTACAGTTTCTCCTGTTTTAACAACTCCCAAATTACCCGTAGATGTTGCTCATGTTTCTCTTTACTTTTTGAGTATATCAAAATGTCATCAATGAATATTATTACGAGCTTATCAAGTAAGGGTTGCAGACTCGATTCATGGGATCCATAAATAATGTCGGTGTATTGGTTAATCCGAACGGCATAACTAAAAATTCATAGTGACTGTACCGAGTTCAAAAGGCTGCTTTTGGGATATCTTCCTCTTGAATTTTCAACTGGTGATACCGGGATCTAAAATCAATTTTAGAAAAATATGTCTCTCCCAGAAGTTGGTCAAACAAGTTGTCAATTTGAGGTCGAGGGTACCTATTCTTAATAGTCACTTTGTTCGATTCCCGGTAATAAATACACATTCGAAAAATTCCGTCTTTCTTTTTCACAAACAAAACTGGTGCTCCCCAAGGATAATAACTAGGTCGTATAAAACCCCTATCCACTCTGTTAGTACACCATTTTGGTCGTCTCGGTATTTTTATTTAATGTAATTTATCCTTATTAATGTAAAGGGCATTTTGGTAATTCACCAGTCCCATTCGTTATGTTTATATGCTCATTCGTTATGGATGTTTAACGAATGATGATATACATTATATTATATGTCCATTCGTTAAGGATGTTTAACGAATGGACCTAATCGTTATGGATATGTTACCATTCGTCATGGAATGTTGACGAAAGAGGTCTAGTGAATGAGTCATTCGCTATACTACTTAAGTTATGTAAAGAATGAAGACGAATGAATCCATTTGCTATGGGATGTGTAACAAATGGACATCATCTTCTATATATAGGTTGTTCATGCCTTGTAATTTATCTAAGTGTTTTAATTATCTCTTTGTGAATCGTTACTCTGCCGAAATTCACTACTCACACACACTTCCTTCGATCTAAACTATTAATCACCTTACACATATTAAGAACTAGATCCTATATCATATACCAATAAGAATTGAATTTTGTTAAGCTCAATCAAGCTCTCTTAAGTGGTATCAGAGTTGAGCATTCAATTGTGTAAGTGAATTAAGGTGTTACAATGGTGAATTGTTGAGAATTCATTAGTTAATATTTATATATTTGAATTTGAAATTGTTTATTCTGATTTTGAATCAATTATCATGTTAAGATTGATAATTGAAGCTTATTTGGATTATTATCAGTTCGTAATCAGATTTGTAAGTTTTGATTTGGCTTAATAGGGTTATTGTGTGGATAATTTAGTGGAATTGGAATGGATTGAGTTTGATAGAAACTGAGATTTCTCTTTGGTAGTAATTTGGATTTCAGACTTGTTTTGGATAAGAATTGAGTGTCTGGATAAGGTTGGGATTGTTCGCGGGGATTAGACGAGTATTTATAACTTTAGATCGTGTTATTTGGTTAATTTTAAGACGAGAAATCCATGATTTAGTGTTGGTTTGGATCTAAAAATACAGATCTAGGAATTTGAGTTTGAAGTTTTGAAGATTCAAAGGCTTCTTTCGTTTCGATATAACAAACCATTCGTTATACTGTAGCTACCCATTTGTTATTAGCCTATAACCATATTTGGACACGCGACAGGTTGTTACAACATAATAACTGATCATTCGGTACTGTAGTTCGTTCGTTATAACCATTCTTCATCACGTTCCTGATTCGTGGTCACTCATTCATTACGGAAACACAATCATGATTAGCTACTCTATTCGTCATCAAGTTCCATTTGTGATAACCTCATTCTATATAGAAAAATTACCCTATTCATCACTTCATACGTTACCCTATTCGTTACCTTACTCGTTATGCTATCCGTCATGCCATACGCTATAATATTCATTTGATCATTCGTGTGTTGATTCGTTACCATTGAATCTTCATTCGTGATATTCATTCGTTATAATCATTCATGAAGACTATGGTATCATTCGTTACTTGATTCATGAAATCATTCGTTAACATAACCTATTCGTTATACTGTTTACCATCCGTTACCATTTACCATTCATTCGTTACAAATTTCACCCATTCATTAACAAAAGTTACAACTTGCACCCCTAAGTTTTAATATTGGACAATTTTAATCTAAACTTAAAATTGTTGATCTTTTAAATCATATTTTTGACATGGCTAACTTCTATGCGTTAGCTTCTCAAAACATGATGATGCAACAAATGCTCCATTTAGACACTAAGACCGGGTCACATTCTAAATGTCCTCGATTGATGAAATTTAGCGACATTGCTAAATGGGAATCGAGATTCTAAGCACATTAGGATCCGTACGTACTGATTGTTCGAGATGTCTTGACGATGGGTATGTTGCACCATTAATTGGTGATGTTACGACATGTTTTGAAGAAAAGGATTTTTCTTCTATACTCAAGAGGAGAAAAAGGCCTTATAAATTGAAACAAAAACCTATTTTACTTTGACTATGGCTTTACCCGACAATATTAAGATGAGAAGCATGGGCAATACTCAAGAAAGAAAGAAAGTTATGCTAAAGTTTCAGTTCAAAAAATTTAATTATTGTATGGTGATAAAGTCAAAGAAATGCTGACTAGGTTCAATCATCTAATTGCTGAGATGAATAAACTTAAAATGGAACCAAATAATTCATAAGATTGACACAATCAAGAATGCTCTACCTGTTTCTTATTCAACTTTTTTGATGGTGTTGAAAGAAAACAGTTTCTTCAAAAATGAAGATCTTACTGCTATGGAATTTATGCATAAAATTTAAGAATGAGAATATGACATGAAGTGTCAAAAATCGACAAAAGAAAACCAAGATCCGACATTATATGGAGGATCTTTACCATTGAGCCGTTCTGCAACTCCAGTCACTACTTTCTTATCATAGAATTCACAGGAGATGCCATCTTCTGTTAATGAACAAATTGCCAAATGTTTGTTTCATGGCATCTGGGTCAAATACTCATTTTGGTGATGCTAACACTTCAATTTCTAGTTTTGGTTCAACTCAACCACCAAACGTGAACATGAAGGAAGTTGAACAGAATTTAGCTTTCCTAAGTTCTTTCATGAGTTCTTATGAGAATATGGTGAGTGGTAAAATTGCCACAAGGGAATTGACAGATGAAGATTGTGACCGAATTGATCCAGATGATTTAGAATTGATGTATCTAAAGTGGAACCTGGCTATGATAGTACGTAAAGTTAAGAAGTTCATCCAAAGAACTAGTAAAGATTTACCGACATTGAACAAGCGGGTTGGCTTCGATAAGCTTAAAGTGAAATGTTACAATTGCCAAGACTTTGGTCATTATGCCAAAGAGTGTGACAAGCCGAAGAAGGTATACAATGGACCCCGCAATCAAGATAGAAGCTTGGGTAAAAAATATATTGAGACTAAAGAAAAAGCTTCTAGGGGTGAAACTTCAAAACCTTCTAGTTCACAAGCTCTACTCACAGCTTAAGGGATTGACTTGAATCAACAGCTGCTGAGTAATGGCAATCAAGCTAACCTTGCTATGTTTGAACAAGCTGAAAACTTTCAAGACACTCAAGGTGATGGGTTGACAACCGAGAGCGAACCAGAGACTAAACTAGACTCAGATATCTCACGCAACATGCATCCAACTACTTTTGCATGTATGGCAAAGGTTGACGAGATTAGTCCTATTCTTGATTCTTCTTTGTCTGAAAGTGAAAATATTTAAGCCAAAACTGTTAAATCATCTGAAATTTCTAAATGTGATACTTGTGAGGAATCTAAGTCAAAATACGACTCGATTCATGCTCAAAATGAATCACTACTAAAAGAACTGGCTTCAATCAAGGATAACTATAGACAATCATCGGATTTACAAAGGAAATCTAAAACCAAAATAGATGAACTGGCTATTAGTAATCCTGACTTAAAAGCGGAACTATTAGGAAAACTGACCATTAATGATAAACAGTTCAAAGAAATCCTCAAGCAAAGGACAAAAATAACTAAGCTTAAAAATGTAGTACTGGAGTTCAGGACTAAGCTAGACAAATTTAAAAATTCATCCTTTTTGTTAAGTGAAATAATCGAAGTGTCTGGTAAACAAAAGGGTTCAAAAAATGGCTTAGGATTTGTTGAATTTCCTCCACCGTTTCATGATAACTATTCACAAAATCCATTTTATGGAAAAAAAGAGATTGTTATTTCTGACAAATCTTAAAATGTTTCTTCATCTAAGAACATTGAACCAGTCAATCATGTGGAGAAACCTTAACAAAGAGAAACTGAAAAATTTAATTCTCAGTCATCAACTCGAGGACCATATATTCAAAGCAATAAAGTGTTTGTTGAGTAGGTCATCATTGAGGATGTAGTTGAACCCAAAGTAGTACACAAGGAATAGAACATTCCATGTTCAAATCACATCTTATGTGGATCTCAAGAATTTGAGGAGCCCGTGTACGGTTCAAACACATCTAAAATGAACAAGTAAATATCTTCAAAAGCTATACCGAAGATATCAGAAAAACCAAAGATTTCTGATGAGGATTTGATGCTAATGTAAACACTGGTCGTGTGTTTAAATTAAAAGGTCTTAGCAAATTGTTCAACGAGAAAGACATTCCGTTTAATTTGATCAAACCAGAGTTGATTTAAAGTGTCTTTCAAAATAAAACATCGAAATTGAATGAACTTGAACAAGCATTTGCTAGATCTAAGTTATCAAACATCAAATCTTCAAATGTTAATCTTAAACAACAGCTTAATCTCTGTTTGTTAGTTCTACGGGAACTTATACTTTGAAAAGTTTTTCAAATTGTTCAAATCTTGACTTTTACATGAAAAAAAAAGCTGTAACGTTTGATGATTTGGATATAATAAATGTATCGAATGATTCTAGTCAACCTCCTCCTATTGTAGAATCTTCTATTAAACCGCAGTGCGCGTTTTTTGATATGAGAACATGTTTCTTATGTTGCGAACGAGGGCATGTTGTAAGAAATTGTGGAGTTAGGAAAGTTAAGAATCTTAAGCCTGTTACTAAGGAACAACAAAAATTTGTTCCTGGAGTAAAATAGATTCTTAAGAGACCATTGTCTCAGGTTGATGAGACTCAGATCTTGTTTCAATATGTAAATCCACGCAAGGTGGTTCATGTTAAGGAAACGTTTGTTAATTTTAAACCCGAATTGTTTGTTCCAACCCAACCAATTTGTAAAACTGTGAACACAAACATGGTTCAAGCTGCATATCTTAGACGAAAGTCTAAAAGAACTGTGACCTATTCACAAGCGGCTAAACCACATTTGGATTCAATTAAGTTTAAACCTTCTATTGAAATTAAAGAGGTGCCTTTTTGGACTAATAATTTTTCGTATATGTGCTTAGTTTATCCAATACTATATCGGGTGAAAATTGGATCTTGGATAGTGAATGCTCTCGTCATATTACCGGCAATATTAACCTACTAACCAATGTCAAGAATATTAAGGGGGGTTATGAAGCGTTCGCAGGTAATTATGGGGGAATGATTCATAAAGAAGGGGATGTATCAAACGGTAGCATTACGTTTGAAAAAGTTAATTATTGTGACAAGGTGAATCACAATTTGTTGTTGTGACAAAAAGTATACCACCGTGTTCACCTACAAAGAGAGCATAATACTCAAACCAGGATATGCCATTCCAGAAGACATGATTGTTATGCGGTCTCCTCGATAACGATATTTATGTACTAAATATGAGTACTAAGGTATCGACTTCTACGTCTGTTGAAACATGTTTTATCTCTAAGGAAACTGAGAAGGACTCGATTCTGTGGCATAGGTGTATGAGTCACATTCATGTCAAGAAGATGAACCATCTTACAAAAAATGATTTGGTGGGGGGTTTCCCGAAAATACTTTAAGTTGATCGATCACTGTGTTGCATGCAAGAAGGGAAACACAGAAGACGAAGTATCACCCGACGAAGTTATTTAATTCCATTGATACTCCTCTAGAACCAATTCATATGGACTTATTTCGTCATGTGAATCGTGTGACTATTGCAAGAGATTGGTACTGCTTAGTTATAACTGACGACTATTCGAGGTACTCGTGGGTGTTATTTATGAGTTCTAAAGATTAAACACCTGTTTTTGTTCAAAACTTAATCACGAAGGTCAAATCACTTTACAAACATAAAGTGAGATGTATTCTAAGTGACAATGGTATGGACTTCAAAAATATTATATTGGACTTTTTGTGTCTTCAGAAAGGGATCCTTTTGGAATATAGTGCTCCATATGTACCTCAACAGAACGGTGTTGCTGAACGGAAGAACCGAACATTGATTAAAGCTGCAAACACAACGCTTGCAAATTCAAAGCTTCCTGTCCAAATTTGGAATGAGGCTGTGAACACTGCTTGCTACATGCGCAGTCGTGTTATGATGGTTAAGAAGCTGCAAAAGACAAGCTATGAGATTCTAAATAACCGCCAACCAGACTTAAAGTTCTTAGAACCTTTCGGATGTCCTTTCACAATGCTGAAACTAGATGTGGGAAAATTCAAAGAGAAGGCTATTGAGGGTTACTTCTTGGGCTACACGTCACCTAAGAAACATGTCTTCAATTTTTCTTTGGGTTGTGTTGAAGAGTGGTACCATGTTGACTGCGAAAGCTATATAACTCCTCCTGCCGGCAAGGGTCCTGATTGGGTGTTTGACTATGAGTATTTATTTAACTCATTTACTCCCATAATTGATCTCCCTAATGTAGATTTGGTGTGTGCTTACGTGGAAGATCAATTATTTTCTACTCCAAGGGCTTGTAATTCTAATTATGAAGTGAACGATGATCATCCTGAAACTTCAGATACATTTTATGTATCATCGGATGATGGTCTCTTTGTTGACTCTTCTTTAGTACTGTCAACTGATAATCCAGACCGGGGGGGGGGGGGTTGAGTCATCTCATACTGTTGATTTGGTTGCGGCTGAAGAGAATGTGACTAATTTAAGTAATCATGTGGTTGTGCCTGAAAATCCGACCATTCGGATTCATACGTATCATCCACAGGACAACATCATTGATGATCTTGATGACGGTGTTCTGACATGTCATCATATTGCTATTGTAATTGATTATAATATTGTGTGCGTATGCCGATATGAATTCATCGGGAATCATGAATCTCGTGAAATACACTTTCTTTCTTAAATGGAACAGATGAGTGTTCATAAGGCGCTTGAAGATTCTTCTTGGGTAGAAGCAATGCAAGAGGAATTGCAAAAGTTCAGTCGGCTGGTGTATGGGATCTCATTGATAAACTTTATCGGGTTAAGAAACCTATCCCGACAAAATAGGTTTTTAAGTGTAAAAAGGATTATCGTGGGGTCATCGTTCGGAATAAAGTGCGTTAAGTCGTGCAAGTGTTTCATCAGCAAGAAGACGTAGATTACACTGACGTGTATGCTCCTGTTGCGAGCCTAGAAGCTATACGAATATTCTTAGCCTACGCAGCCTACAAGAAAATTATGGTTTATCAAATGGACGTTAAAAGAGCTTTTCTTAACGGGGAACTTCATGAAGAGGTGTTCGTGAAACAGACTCATGGTTTTGAAGATCCGGACTCTCCAGACAATGTTTACCATTTAAACAAGGCTACTTATAGTGGCTTCAAATGAGGGACTATGGATGGTACCCTATTTTACAAGACTGTCGGAGAAGATTTTTTCTTTGTCCAGATTTTTGTCGAAGAAATCATATTTGGCTAAATAAACGACAAACTATGTAAGGACTTCAAAACGTCGATGCAGACCAAGTTCGAGATGAGCTCGAGGGGAGATGAATTTCTTTTTAGGGTTGCAGGTTCTACTGTCTGAAGACGGAATATTCATTCATCAGATGAAATATGTGAACGATGTTTTGAGCCGATTCAAGATAACTACCAGAAAAATCCCTTCTACTCGTCTTCCAGTGGGTTATAATTTATCACCAGACGAAATGGAGGATACCGTTGATACGACCCTATACCGAGCTATGATTGGTTCTTTAATGTATCAAACTAAATCGCATCCTGGTATTATGTTTGTTGTTTGCTTGTGTGCCAAGTATCAAGAGAGTCCCCGAGCGACTCATCTGGCGGCGGTTAAACGTATATTTCACTATCTGAGAGGTAATCCTGACTTCGGGTTATAGTATCCCAAGGATGGTAGTCTTGATCTCATTGCGTTATCTGATTCAGATTATGGAGGATACAAGATCAACTGCAGCGAGTTGTCAATTTTTAGGAAACCGGCTTGTTTCCTAGCTATGTAAGAAGCAGATAATGGTCTCCACTTCAACCTCAGAAGCCGAATACGCGGCAGCCTCGAGTTACTGCTCACAGGTTTTATGGATCCAGCAACACTTGCAGGATTACTGTTTGAAGTTTCTTACTACTCCAACTCTGCTACTAGTTGTATAACGAAGAACCCCGTGCACCACTCTAAAGAAAAACATATTGATATTCGATATAATTTTATTCGTGATTGCTATGAAAAGAAACTAATCGATATAGAGAAGGTGCACACGGATTATCAAAAGGCTGACCTTTTTACCAAAGTGTTTGAAAAACGAGATTTCATTTTTTTTTTTGGTTTAAATGGTCTGAAAACTCTTGGTGATATCTATAAGCTTGGATAATCAATTTTTGTTTGTATAGTTTTAGTTTGCTTTTTATTTTATTTAATATTTTAGTTTTTAGGGGGGGGGGGAGAAAAAGGACAAATACAAAAATATTGTGCTTTTGTTTGTACCGAGAAAAACCAAAAACATTAAAATATTTCAAATCCAAAAACATAAAAAAATTTATGTTCCTCAAAATGAGTTTTGAAGCAAAAAGAGAATATGATAGTATATTGGTCATTTTATTCCGAAATTTTAGTATAAAAATAAGCCTAACTGCATTGGTGCATTGGTAGATCTTAAACAAACAACTAGGGTGAAGTAAGTGATATAAATATAAGAATTGCCAAATTGAATTAGGTGTTAGTCTCTTTCAAAAGTCTTGGTAATGAAGGCAGAAATGTAATAGCCCGTCATACTCAAGCCTTATGTCTGTGTGATAACCAAAAACAAAAGTTCTAAATAAAATGCATCTAGTTTATGGTTACTACTTCAATGGTGTATGGTCTTATGGCCTAAAATCTTGTATTGATGGGATGCATCAAGTTTCTTGACACTTTAAGTTTTTATGTTGCGTATTATCTGGGCATTAATAATCTGAATATTTCAAATACTTTAATATCATTATGTTAGTAACTATAATATATATATATATATCACTTATTTATCTTAGGGTCCTAATATCAATATGTTCTAGGGTCCTAATATCAATATGTTAGTCACTATACTATATATATCACTTATATATAACCCCCAGTATATATATACAGGACATAACCAGTATCGGTTGGTTAATTGTTTAATCGCTTCGAAATAACCGATTAATTCTTTACTCGTTACGTAGTAAATAATGTGTACCTCATTTTTTCACGAATGTCACAATATTGCATGTGGATCCAACCTAGGACCTGAGGCAGACAACATGAAGATGTGGATCCAACCTTGTACCACTCAAAAAAAGGGGTCTTTAATGTATTTAACTGCTTCTAAATTTGACACTATGTTTGTAGTTTGTTTTTGTGCTCGCTTTTAGGCTAATCCAAAGGAGTCACACTTGAAAGTAGTAAAGAGGATCTTGGGTATGTAAAATGGAAACCTAAGTTGGGTCTATGGTACCTTAAGGGTAGTGATTTAGATCTGAAGGCATACACAGATTCTTATTATGGAGGTTGTAATCAGAACATGAAGTTTACTTTGGGAGGTTGTCAATTTCTAGGAGGAAGGTTGGTGTCATGGCAATGTAAGAAACATACCTTTGTTGAAATTTCCACGTGTGAAGCAATGTACATTACAACCTCTAGTTGCTGCCCACAGGTTTTGTGGATACAACAACAAATGTGTGGTCTGAATTATACTATACTCCTATTTTAATTGATAATACTGCTGCAATATCTGTTACTAAGGGTGTGTTTGTTTTTGCTTCAAATGTCTGCAGGAGGGTTATGTCTGTGGGCGCGCAGACATAAGTCTTGAATACAGTTTGTTGAAAAAAAAAAGTCCAGAAAACTGCTTATATGGTCTTAAATAATATGCTAATATCCACTATCTTCACACTTCTTATCATCCTATCAACATCCAATGTCCACCACCACCACCACCATCCACCGTGTGCCGCCACCACCCACCGTCCGCCGCTACTACCACCTACCACCCACCATCCCCCCCACCACCACCCACCACCACTACCACCGTCAAGGACCCACCACCATCATCGTCCATCCCCACCACCACCCACCATCGACCACAACCCACTACCACAACCCACTGTCTGCAATCACCACCACCCGCCACCACCATCCACCGCCACCACCACCCACCACCCACCGTCCACCACCACCGGTCATCACCACCAACACCCACCGTCGGCCACAACCAACTTCCACCACCACCCACCGTCCACTACCACCCACCACAACCACCATAGTCCACTGACCACTACCACCACCCACCGTCAGCCACCATCGCTGTCCACCACCACCGTTCACCGTCTACCACAATCATTTACTATCAATCGTCCACCACCATCCACTTCCATAGTTCGTACACCACCACCACTTCCAAAGTTCGTACACCACCACCAACTATTTTAGCAGTCTACAAAGGTTAAATGATTTCTATCTATTGTGATATATATAAAGGTAACTAATTTTCAGCTTATACAGACGATATCCAGTTTATAATACACACTGTATTAGTAGGCTCAGCCAAAGAGAATGAAAAGTCGGTTTGACCGTCAACTTGTTTGAATTTAGTGAACTTGTTCTACGTGGGATACATCTTAGGGTCTTGTAAATTTAATTAAGTCTTGCGTAAGGAAAGGGATGAAAGGTTGGGTCATACACAAGCTTGTTAGTAAGGAGGAATCTGGTGGTGCTAGAGATGATGATATGGTTATTGTTGATGAAGATATTTGTGCTCTTTAGGACTTATATGAGTTTTATCTGAAGTCAGATGAAGGTGAGGAGTTAGAAGAAGGAGAGATAAGACAGATTGGTGAGAAGATTGTAATTGATGATTCCTTGGATGATGGTGAGATTGCTGGGAGGGGGTAGAGCATGTTATACCATCTCTAATTTATGAAAAAATTTGGGTTAATTCTGATGGTATAGAGTCAGTGGATATGAACAAGTTTTCCAAACTTACTAAGGAAGAAAGTGATGTCTTTAAAAGGGTAGAGCAACCCAGATGGAAAGAAGGGTGTGCTGAATGGTTTGTGAAGAGAAAGAAACCAGTGGTTTCTCATGCGTTCAAGAAGTTTTTTAACATAAAGGGGTTTAATGAATCAAATAAAAGAATTATTAGCTGGTTGTATGATGATAAGTTGAAATTATTTGTGTTGAAGAGATATGATGGGATTCCGTACTTTCCAATTTTCTTGAGATCTTTTAATACTTTACCCGAGTGTGAGGTTAAAGATTTGGCTAGAATGAAGTTGTTAAACAGGGGTAAAGATAACTTTTCAAAATTGGGTCCATAAGATTATTTGGAAGGAAGTGGTTAAATAGAAGTTTACTCTGCTCAAGCCTCGAAAAAGAAAGTTTGTTGAGGATATTGAAAGAGGAGTGAGAACTAACGGGAGACCATGGATGATGGTAAAATACAAACCCATTAGATGTTTGAAGAAGATACTGATGAATCCGATGCCTCAAGATGTATTGAAAAATATGAAGCTTTGGGGTGTTGATAGTGAGACGGCTGAAGCGATGATGGATGATGAAGACGAACAATTGTTGTTGAGGGTGTATGATCATATGTACTTGATTAATCTGTCTAAATTTGATTTGCAGGTACTCCATGATATCAAGATTTTTTACATTCCTGCATGGAAGTCAGAGGGGAAGAGCTACCGGAGGGTTGTTTCACTTTGTGTGAAACATGGAGTGAATGCATGATCGTTTTCATGAGTGAAGATGGCGTCGTTTATTATTGCAGACTAAAGAGAAACAGGAAACAAATGAAACTACTTACAAGGGGGAGTATGATGGTGCATTTTGGTGTGTCAATAGTTCATAGGTTTATTGTTAGTCTTGTCGGTAATAAAAGATATATTTTGGTGATTTTTGTTTAACGGTTTAGTTAGAAGAGAAGTTGTGATAACTTCGCCTATCTTGTAATAAGGGAGATATTGGTTTATAAACATATCTTCGGCCTAGGGTTTGAGAATTAATTCTGTGTTTCACAAAACTTGTGAAGTACTTTGAAGTGTATTGAGAAGTACCGTTTTATTATTCAATACAAGCCATTGGTTGGCTTATTCATGGTCTACTATTCTTGTTATTCTAATTCTTGTAATCAAACACTTAGGGGATTCCTCACCCTTTGAGTTTGAGATATATTTCCTATAGTGATATGGTGCGTGTGATATAGTATATAAAAAGTTGTTAACTTTTCAAAGGTTTTATTCACAAAATTTCTAGTTTTAAATTTATAAAAATTATTATTATCTTAACTAAACAACACACAAATAGACAAGTTCACCTATCGTATATGTAGTAAACTATAAGTAAGAATCAAGTATAGATCAACAGACACACTTGTTGATTTTTACTACTAAATCGTTGTATTTATTTCAACCGGAAGTGAATATCATTTTGGTTTTGGTTTTAGTTTTGGTTTTGCTTTTGGTTTTGTTTTGGTAAATGAGTTTAAAGAAATTTAAGACATCAATTAAAAAGGCAATATTTTTGGATTATTATACTTTTGGATTGAAAGAAGATCAAAGATAAAACCGTATCATCTTGGTTCAAACTCCTCTTAACTTTGTTTAATAGTTAATTAGTAAACATTTGACATGATCTTGCTATAGTGATTAAATGTGGGAATAACATCATTAGTCATGTTATTCCATGATTGAGGATACCTACCAAGGATCTAGCCGTGTCGATACATCAATAAACACAAGATCGATCAATACTTTAAATACATACTTTATTGATAAATATGGATGATTACATAATGGTGAATAATAATAAGTTATGGAGAGGATAATAACTTAGATCTAGATCACTCTCTCACTATGTTCACCCTCAAATGAGGATGGATATGCCTATATATAGGCCATATGCTCTAGTTCGTTAAGTTAAGTCTATTTCGTTATATCTTCATAATGAATTAGACTCAATTCGTTATGATTACATAACGAATGGTAATAAGATTAACGAACTAGTCTAGCCTATAACGAATGGGCCTTATTTGCTATACAATCCATAGCCAATGGGCCATGTTACAATAAATATACATTAAATACACAGACTAGACAACCTATAACTTATTCGATCGCTACGGACATCAAAACCATGCACTAACAATAATAATTAAAGAAAGAAATAACTATTGATCCCTTTTACTAAGACATCATTTTATATAACAAATGTTTTTTGATAAAGATAAGTTAACTTACATTAAAGATGAGACAATCCCTCAAATTACTAAGTGAATTGTCCTTGATATTTTAGTAAGAATAACACTTGCATTATACATAAAACACCAATTAATATTAGTTGATTTGTAAAGGATTAACCTTGAATTACCAAGTATTAACCCACGCAACTCTGGAACAATTAGAGAACTCATGTAATAAACACTCAAGAGGTTCTTAAAATAGGTTATGTTGCGCACTCATTAAACAAGTAATTAATCGATTTTAGGGGTTGAACATCAACAATCGATTTTCACAACATTGTTGATGATTCCTATTTTTAAATGATTAATCACTACTAATATTCCTTTTGTTCCGTGTTAATATTAGGATTCACATTTTTCCCAACTAGCCCTTACAAGAATGGTGATTTCTCGACTTATCATCAGGATCAGAATCCTGGCGGCTTTTTTTAAAGAATTTTAAGTTATTCCCCAAAACCTCACAAGAGTAGAAGTTCCCTGTCTTATAGTCAAGTTCGGTATTTGGGGGTTGATATTAAGGATTCTTAATTTATCAACTAAGTCCTCACAAGAATAGCGATTTCTCGACTCATCGTCAAGCTCGGGATCTTGGTGTTTATTTTAAGGTTCGCCAAGGCTTCGCAAGATTAGCAATTTCTCGGCTTATCGTTAAACTTAGAAATTCTGGTATCTTTTATGAGTATTTTATATTTCCTTATCAAGTGATAATTGCAACATAACCATTAATTATTAATAACCAATCACATGTTTTACTATCATTATAAATAAGATTCATTATAAATCAAGATGATACTTTGGAAGTTTAGCTAGTAATAAGCATAATGATGAATATCAAACTAATAGACACAAACATGATCAAATTGATACAATCTAACCATTTTGGATGACTAGTTTTTGATGCAGACTTCTCCCAAAAGCTTAATCTTCTTAATCTTCAAGGGTTGGATGGATAGGATTAATTCCCTAATGAATGTTGGTGAAAAGAGGTGGATGGAAAGGAGTAAATGAAGTGGAAAGTCTATTAAATGTCTCTCGAATGTTTATTGAATGAAGTAGATGGGCATTCAATTTATAGGCTGATCAAACCCTCATGGCACGGCTGTGTTGAGTGAGGCACAACCATGTCATCATTTTTGTCCTGCTGCATTTATTGTTCTTTCTCAGATGGTACAACTCCAGCTTAACACGACCATGTTAAGCAAGACATGGTTGTGTTGAGTGCCACAACATTCCAAATTTCAGCAGTTTTGTGTTTTCCTCATGTACTTGAAGACATGGATGCGTCTTGGGAAGGAATGCCTGTGTTTTGCTTCAGAATCTTCTATTTTGCCTTTTCTTCTTACTCTTGATAACATGGGGTGTGTTTTGGTTAACATGGCCATGTCTTGTTTTCCTAATTTTTGTCTTTTCTTCGTATGCTCTAGGCATGCCATGCCTTGATTCACCGTGTGGTGTGTTGAGTCTGTTTTCACCGGTTATCTCTGTTTTCTTCGTATTTCAGCTTGTTTTATTCCTTAGGACTATATTTACCAATATATAGAAATTATAAACATTAGTGGTTATTTATTCTAATATAGTTGCATAAATTACACTTATTTGGAGATATTTTAGTGTTGAAAAGATGTATAAATATTTATACATCACGATCCATTCCAGGGACCACAAACTAGCTTAATAAAAAAAATAGACGACCGATCGAGATCTCGCAATGGTCAACTAAATCATCTAAGGCATATAGATAAACCGACTCTTAATGTCGCGGTCCAACTATAAGGAGGTGAACTACCAGAATAAACACAACTAGAGAACAAATCATGTGGCTAGCTATGGCCACAAAAACAATCGACATCACAAAGATAACAGTTTCACAAGCAACCTAAAAGACACGAAAATAATTCATGCAAACAAGATCACACGAGATTCAAATCGTCATTATCTAAGTATCATTCACATAATAAAATCCTAAAAATCAAATTTGACAATAGAAATCCAATCTTATGCCGAAATTACACTTATTTGGAAATATTTTAGTACTGAAAAGATGTACAAATTATTATACATCAAATCTCCCCACACTTGAATCTTGCTTTTCCTTAAGCACATTAACTAAAGCTGAACATCCCGAGAAACTTCAGAATATCCCGGTAATCCATAAGAGAAAAATATGCTAGTACATGTAGTGATTCATAAAACTATGGTTTGCTTTTATGAGCTTCATTTTATGCAAAACGTCACCTGATGTTGTATGTATATGTCAAGATACAACATACAAAAAATATGTTTGTCGAGAGATCAATTCTCTACCCACTTTGAGAGTTGCTGCATATGTCAAAAGATATTATATTTCCAATGGTTTTGGTGGGGGATAGGTTTTGTTTGGTGTTTTGGCAAATGATTTTTTCAGAGGGGTATGACTAATCTAGCTTTTCTTGAAAGTTGTATTCTACTTCTCCTTCTCCGTTCTTCATCCAGAGTGTGGTAAATCAGCAATTTTGTTTACAATCCTAATGACTCTTTTAAGGTCAGATCGTCAAGACCGGTTTTATCCAAAAATTGGATCAGTTCTTTCTCAACCCTGCTCTAAATATAACTCCCAACATTAATAGATCGTTCGACATTGAGACTAATACCTCCCACCATCATTAGTTCGGTATATTCATATTGTGATTGAGTTTGATTTACTCTACATCTTCCCTTGTGAGACCAGTTTCCGTAGCTAAAACATTGTTCATAGAGTTTTGCTCGTCTTTTAATAGTGCTTTTGGAAACCTCACAAAATTGTGGCCTTTGCTCCTTTTCGCGCCACTTTTTCCTCGCCTCATTGCTAAAGAGAAAAATTCTCTCGCTAAATTCAGGAGGCAACCTAGGTTTTGCGAATTGTAGGAAACAAAGTGTATTTAAATCACAAGAGTGCATTCCAGTTCTTTAGAGTCTGGCGGTATAAGCCCAATGATGAATTCTACCGGTAAATGGGTATCTTTGTAGGATAGGGTTTTGGTGATAGGAATAGGATGTGTTTTGGTTGTGGTTGTTTGGAAATATATGTCACACCCCGACTTAGGGCCTAGGCGTGTGACCACAAGTTATTACCTGTTTTGTAAATGTATCAGAGTTTATGGGTTAATTTTAGCGGAAGACTTTAGGTTTGAATATAATATTAATTTACATTGAAAATTTACTCGGGAATTAAATACCCGAGTATTAGTTTACAAAATATAAGCTTCATATTACAAGGATTTTGTTTATCAAAAACGGAGCCATCTTGTACGCGCTTCTATCTTCATTTAAGACTCCAATCCTTGTTACTGCTACTTATGCTTAATTACCTGCAATGGGTTGGAAAAATACATCAGTTATATGCTGGTGAACACGTATGACTCAATAAAACATTTTGAATGACAATTACAATACAAACATAGTTTTCTAGACAACTCAGCGGAAGAATTACTATTTCCGGTATATGTACCACTGCCCTACACACACAACGGTATTCTCCGAGCAACACGACCATGAACAGAGAACCGGTCATGACCGTTTAAGCTCGCGTCTTCATTGCCTTTGATTGATTGATTGATTGAGCTTTAACAGTTATGTTTGGATCCATACAAATGCGTATTCGGTCTGAGTTGATTTTATTCTCTACTTTGTATTATAAAGTTTTAGAGATTACTCGATCTCATGTAGACATTGATTGACTCGTTAAGACAAACACCAGTTTGTCACATTGAGTATAAATATGTTTGACTGATTGAAAAGGTTAACTTATTCACCTGTACCGTCGGTGTTAAAAACCTTGACTGATTGATTGATTGATTGATTTTGAATGATATTAATCTATACACAAATAGGTTTGTTTGAATGTTTTGAATGATTGTAAGCTTAACCTTGAAATTGTTTATCTTTGATTGTGAATGAAATTACTTGTTTTATGTGACGTTTGATATAGCATGCTTTGGCCTAATAGGTTTTAACACATTGGTAAGTTTCTCCAGGTAAGTAAACGGGTACCTCGGTTGATTGGGATTTATACAAATTACTTTTTCTTAGGCAAGAAACTTACTACTATTGATATTCCCCTTCCAATTACTACATGGCCGTCAAAATATATCTTTTGTTTAACATTACTTAATCATGAAGTAACGTTTTATGAAAACTTGATTGTGAACGAATGTTTGTAAAATACGATCAAGGTTAAAGGCCATAGCCTCGATTGATAATCTAAGCTATAATGTAAATAACTTAAACATAACCCCTACCTTAACGCGGATACTTAGATTGATTATAAGAAAAAGGCAGTCTTGATCTACTCGATTAAATGATTGCTACTTGATTTATAACTCTTTCCTTGCACGAACTACGAGAAAATGGCACGTCGGATTGTTACGGCAATGGGGCACGCATTTCGAGGCTAAATTTGCGAATGTGGAGGTGTGTTTGGGATGAAATAGTTCAATACCCGTCACCCCCTTTATAGGCTGATTCTGAACCCCATCGTGATACGCGATGGGTTCCTTGTGACCCGTCGCGTATCGCGACGCTGCAACAAGACGCCGCCTTAGCTGCGCGTGACACGTGACCTGTCATATCGTGTCGCGTGTTGACACGTGTTGGACACGTGTCCAAGTTGCTCAACGTGGTCATCGCGCTACGCGATGCTCTCTTGGATTGAGCCATCGCGTATCGCCAAGCCGCCCACATCTGGGTTTATGTGCAAGGCCATCGCGCTACGCGATGGGCTTATGTTTGCCCCGTCGCATATCGCGATGAGTGAAGTTTTTAGATTTTTCATTTTTGGTTCTTATACTTTCTAAGTTAGTAATTTAAGCCTAAAACTTAAAAGGTAAAAGACGCGGTGTTACAATATATTACCTTTCTTTTTATGCAGCACTTCATCTGATCTCGAATAGGATCCTCTGGAAAAATTCTAATACGCAAGTAGTACCTGATTCCCTCAAAAGTATCCAATATTTTAGTATTTTTCTGAAATTCGGCATGAAGGCTTAATTCTCACAAACGGAAGGATTTGGTGAAAACGCCATATTTTGCATAAAGTTAGTTCTTAATATTACAAATCATATTTATAGTTTTGTCACATTTTGAAGTGGGATAATCTTGCTTAAATGTTTCTCGTTATTTCTTAGTTTCTCGTTTGTCAAAATAAAAAAAACGTAGTTTTTAATGCTGCAAAAACAGAATTTTGAAAAATTTGCTAAAAATTTTTGCTTTTTAGACTTGGTTTGGCCACGCGTAAACCCCCTCTCCACACTTAAATATCACATTGCCCTCAATGTGAAAAGATTTAAAGAGAAATGGAAATGAGGAAAAAAAGGAATTTAAATCCTACCTGCATAAAATATACAAACACAACCACAAACATGTTGCACATAACATAAAACTTAGAATAAGTATGGGTATATATTTACCCATACTTCCGTATAAACTGGCACCATACATAAAGTTAGATAAAATGTCTAAAACATCCACACGATGAAAATAGAAATTGTTCAACAGTACTAACTACACACAATCTAACAACTAAATATACTACAAAGACCCTATCGGTAGGCAGGACGAGATGAGGATTCTTATGATAATCATGAGTTTTCCGTGTCCTCAGTTAAGGTTGAGCAGTTTACAAACCTCACTATGCGTGGTTCGTCAGAGATCACATTAACCATTTCCATCCAAGAGCAGTAATCAAGGTTTAAAGGGAAGGGAACTGGTCTTGGTATGCCTTAACTCTGCATTCAATATGTCCTACACAATCTCACAATCCATCCACCGCCGGGACACCAACCTTAGGTTGAGAATTCTTTGAAAGCATGGAGCATAGTAGGTAGGCTATATTACAAGTCTACATGTTTTTATGTTATAAAGAGCCCAAAGATCGCATAGATTAACTAGTGCCCCATTGGTGCCGGGTTTAGTGAGTGTATTACCTAGGAGACGATGTATGTATCGCATTAAAGGATCTTCAAGTTTAGTACTTTTTGAGACGCTTGGGCTATAATTATCTCCAAAGTGTGGTGGTAGTAATTGCCAAGCTTGTTTCCTCATCAGTCTTATGAAAGAGTTCAGTTTCTCTACTTCATCTGGAATGTTTTGTGGGACCGAACCACATGTTACTATTAATCTCATACTCCGTGTATATTCCAATGTTTACCCTGAAATTGGTTAAGTCTGAGTCATTCCGCACTTCCCCTAGACTAAATCTCAATATGTTCATGTCCCAAAGACCGGCAGGTAGGCGATTTTTTTTTAACTGGAATGAGGCTGAAAATTCCATTGTTAACTCGATGACCGACTAATCAGTAATGGAAAAGACCACATACATGGTCCTTCGACCATGCTCTTTAAACACTACCACTCACCATCTTCCATGGTTGTCCTGGTACACCCGTACAACATTGGTTTCTCCAATGTTAGCTTAAGTATTTCTAAGCGATTAGCTGTTGTCCTTTCCTCCTCTAACCTGTCCGAGAACCTTATGTATGGGTGATTTTCATTAAATCGTGCTACTCTAAATGATTAGAACAAAAAACAAGTCAAAATAGTGAAAATGAAAACTTTAGAAATTAGTTCTAGAGTCAAAGCACGACCCGTACTGAGTTGAGTGATCCTTTGGTAGACTTTCTTTGTTGACCACGGTTGTTCGGGGTAGAACACGACACGTGTTTTTCAGGAATTTGTGGTTTTTTAACTCATGAACGTGCGTACCAACCCGGTTTATCAAACTTGTCAACTTGTTTCAGACTTGGGTTGGTCAATAGGGTGAAACCCGACTCGAACTGAAAGTTAACCAAAGGAGACCAAAAATCATGTTAAACTTGGTTTTCAAATTAGTGACTTTTCAAAAAACTTAAACAAGTTTAAACATTTCAATTTTGGTCTAAATCTCACCCAAATTTGGTGGAACTTGAACCTAGGGTTTGGATTATACCGAAATTAAGAGTGAAGTGGGTATAACTGAGGCCTAGAACGAGACTTGAACAAGTAAATTGACATACCTTGATGATTGAAAAAAGTTTTCGGTGGAATAATGGCCAGAAAATTGCCAGAAATCACCTAGACCCGACACAGTCGTATCCACAAGGCACGACCGTGATGACACAGCCTGTCATGAAGTTGGTTTGGGTTGCCCTCTCGGCTTGGTTCTAGTTAAAACGAGCCAGCTTGACCGTTATTTGCTCGAGGTTGTCTTCTATTTTAGCCACCCTTCGCTCTACATGATAGTGTTCGAAACATAGTTTTTCATCCTTATCGTGACATCCTAAATAATTAGAACGACCAACGAGTCAAAATAGTGAAAATGAAAATTTTTGAAATTAGTTCCAGAGTCAAGGCACGGTCGTGCTAGGCAAGCCACAACCCATGCTGAGTTGGGCGATCCTTTGGTTAACCACGACTGTTCAGGGGAGATCACGGCCAATGTTTTGCAGGAATTTGAGGGTTTGAAGTCTTGAACGTGCATACCAACCCGGTTTATCGAACTTATCAACTGGTTTCATATATGGATGAGTCAATAGGGTGAAACCCGACTCGAACCAAAAGTTAACTAAAGCGGGCTAAAAATCACGTTTAAACTTGGTTTTGAAATCAAAGTCTCTTTTCAAACAAGTAAATTGAGATACCTTGATAATTGAAAAAAGTTATCTGTGGAATAATGACCGGAAAATTGTCGGAAATCGCCTAGGCCCGACAAAGTCGTGTCTGTAGGGCACGGCCGTGCTGACACAGCCTATCATGAATTTGGTTTGGGGTTCCCTCTCGGCTAGGTTCTGGTTAAAACGAGCGAGCTCCACCGTTAGCTGCTCGAGGTTGTCTTCTATTTTATCCATCCTTCGCTCTACATGATAGTGTTCGAAACATAGTTTTTTAACCTTGTCATGCAGCTCTCGGTTTCTTTCTTTCGCCGCCTCGTTAATCCTCACTAAATCGTCGATTCTCTCGTGTAAGTACATTAATTCCCTAAAAACATCTATAGGCACCTCTCCTTGTATTTCAAAAGAATAGGAAGTTGTAGCCAATTATAGACACATCGGAGGGCAAAACATGGTCATGGTGACATAAAAACAGCCATGGTAGATGATTGTCATAAATGTCAGCTTAGAATTTGGTACTAATTGAATAGAAGATGAATTGTGAAAAGTTTGAGCAGACCATGGCCCGTGCTTAAGAAAACACACCCTGTATTTGCGTTTTCCATGATTTTTCAATTTCTCTCTCAAATCTCAGTCGTGGTTTGGACGGTAGGTTAAGTGTAGGAAAATCTTATCCCTAAAACATAATTAAACTTCATTCCATTAAAATTCCTACTATCACATTACTATTCCTAAAAATCCATTACATAAAATCATAGAAAAATAAAAAATAGGAAATCGGGTTAAGCCCGATAGATCCTAACAGCTATTCCTTAGCACAATCCCTTGTATTGTCAACAAGCAATTTAGGATAGGTTTAAGAAAGGGTCTCCAAAACATCCTCCGGAGATGTTCCCGTCAAATGAATCACTCCCACCGAAAGGTGGTGGAGAATCCTAGTTGGATAGATTGGATTTGAATTTGCTCGTTGATGTCATGGCGTTCAGTCTTCATTCCCTCCACTATCTCAGTGAGAGCTAAGATCCTTTAGGTAGAGTGGTGGCAGGGTTTTCGGCATTAGATGGTTCCATTGGCATCTTTGGAGGCTGTTTAATTTAGAGAATTTTGGCTAGAAGGTGTGCAAAACACTCAAGGAGGTGCTACGCATTTATAATATGCCAGTACCTCTCAGAAATGTTGTGCCTTGCTAGACAAGGGCCATGTTGACAAATTTTCTCTAAAACTGGACAATTTGAGCTGGAAATAGTGCAAGAAAATATCAATGCAAGGAAATTGTAGTAGGCACGACCGTGCTTACCTAATTGTTTTTAACATATCCCTTTGAAGCAGTATAATCTAACCTAAACATGCTAATTTTTTTGTCGGAGTCGATAACTTGATTCATGGTTTTGCCAATTTAGTTTACAGGACATAGGTGAGGCACTCCGATCGTGGTTTCTATGGGTTCTCCTTAATAAAGTTTAAGCATGTTACAATTTACCTTAAAAATATGTCCACCCTTTATGACTAGTTCAACGGCTCCATAATCAGAAACTTCCTTAACCATAAAAGGACCGAACCATCTAGACTTCAACTTTCCAAGAAATAAACGAAGGCGAGAGTTATAAAGGAGTACCTCGTCGCCTGCTTTAAAATGTTTTTCACCTTTTAGTCGTGCATCATGAATTCTTTTCATCCTTCCTTGGAAATACGTGAGTTTTTGAAAACTAGCATCCTTAGTTCATCTAACTCGTGTAGCTGCATGAATCTGTTCTTCCCCACGAATTGCAGATCGAGATTGCTTGTTTTAAGTGCGAAATATGCATTATGCTCGATTTTACCAAAATATGACACGTCTTTCTGTACATCAATTTGAACTGTGTTGTGCCTATAGGAGTTTTGTAAGCACTACGGAAAGCTCACGGAGCGTCGTCCTTTCTCTGACCAATCTTTGTGATTTCGACTCATAGTTTTCTCCAAGATTCGCTTGACACCGAGATTTCTTACATCCACTTGAACACTTGTTTGCGGGTGGTAGGGTGTAGCAAGTCGATGATCAATCTCATATATGGCCAATACTTTCTCCATTTGCGCATCGCAGAAGTGTGTTCCTTGATCACTTATAAGTGCTTTGGGAATACCAAAACGAGAGAATAGTTTATTCAGAAACTTGACTACCATCCTAGAATCATTGGTGGGTAAAGCTTGGGTTTCGACCCATTTTGATACGTAGTCTACTGTAACTAGGATGTAGTGATGTCAAAATGATGTTGAAAATTGTCCCATAAAGTCGATACCCCAAATGTCGAAGATTTCAAAGCCCTGAATTGGTCTTTGTAGCATTTCATCTCGGGATGAGATGTTGCTATCACGTTGGCATGCACTACACGAGCAAACCATTTCGTTTGCTTATCAGTAGATTGTGGCCAAAAGAAGCCGGTGTCAAATACTTTCTTTGCGGTTGCCGATGCTCCATGATGACCTCCTGATGGTCCTTCATGACATTGTTTCAGGATTTTATATGCTTCATCCCCATATACGCATCTTCGGATGATATTATCAGCTCCTATGCGGAATAAGTAAAGATCTTCCCAAAAGTAATATTTTATATCCACAAAGAATTTCTTCCTTTGTTGATAGGTCATTCCTTTTAGAGTGATTCCACTGGCCTTGTAGTTTTCGATGCCAGCGAACCAAGGTTGTTTTCCTTCACGGGTATGGATATGCATAGGAAATTCATGAGGAAAGTTGTCATTTATCTTGGTCCCCATTATTTCTTGTGAAGTTGGGCATTCCAAACAAGATAGATGATTGGTTGCAAAATTTTTAGCACCCTTTTGGTCCTTGACTTCAATGTCAAATCCTTGTAAAAGTAGAATCCATCGGATCAAACGGGGTTTAGTATCTTGTTTTTTGAACAAATACTTAATTGCCACATGATTAGTGCATACGATGGTTATTGAAAGGACTAGATAACAATATAATTTATCGAAAGCGAATACTACAACCAAAAGCTCCTTCTTGGTAGTTGTGTACTTCTTTTGAGCATCATTGAGAGTCTTAATGGCATAGTAGATCAGATGAATATGCTTATCTTTCCTTTCTCCTAAGACGGCTCTAACAACGAAATCACTTTAATCACACATAAGTTCGAATGGTAGTGTTCAGTCTGGAGCTACCATAATTGGAGCATCTACAAGCTTGTCCTTCAGAATTTGAAACACATTCAAACATTCTTCGAAGAAGATGAATGGAGCATCCTTCTCAAGTAGTTGTGTCATTGGCTAAACAATCTTTGAAATGTCTTTGATGAAACAGCAATAAAACCCGCATGGCCAAAGAAACTTCGAATAGCTTAAAATATGTGGGCGGTGGAAGTTTGGAAATGGTTTCTACTTTGGCTCTATCCACCTCTAATCCAGTTTGAGATATCTTGTGCCTGAGAGCGATGCCTTCTTTAACCATAAAGTGACAGTTTTCCCAATTTAACACAAGGTTGGCATCCTCGCATCTTACTAACATACTTTTCAGATTTTCAAGGCATATATTGAAGGAATCGCCAAAGATGGAGAAGTCGTCCATGAAGACTTCCAATGAATCCTCAATCATACCGTGGAAGATAGCTACCATACAACGTTGAAAAGTAGTTAAAGTCCAAAAGGCATTCGTCGGTAAATGAATGTTCTATAGGGACATGTACATGTTGTTTTCTTCTGGTCTTCAAGGGAAACCATGATTTGAAAATAACCAAATAATCCGTCTGGAAAGCAATAGTACATCTTTCCTAATAGATGCTCGAGCATCTGATCAATGAACAGGAGAGGAAAGTGATCCTACCTAGTGGCTTCTTTGAGTTTGCAGTAATCGATACAAACTCGCCATCCTTGACGGTTCTCACAGGAATCAACTCATTCTTGTTATTCGTGACCACCATCATTCCTCATTTTTTTCGGGACTATATTGAACATGACTTACCAAGGAGAATCGAAATTAGGGTAACTTAATCACGCGTTAAGCATTTTGAGTGCTTCCGTTTTCACTAGGTCTTGCATGTTTGGATTTAGTCATCTATGGTGCTGCACTACGGGTTTGAAGTTTTCTTCCATTAGAATTTTATAAGTGCAAAATGACAGGATGATGCTTTTGATATCCATGATTTTTTTCCAAGCAATAGCTTTCCTGTGAGATTTAAGAACGTAGAGGATCCTTTCTTTCTCATCACTTGAAAGGTCGGAGGAAATAATGATAGGTAATTGAGATTTGCCTTCGAGGAAAGCATAATCAAGGTGTTTGGGTAATTCCATAAGCTCTAAAGTAGGTGGACATTTAAAAGAAGGTTTGGCTTTAGTTTCTAGATCTCTATCTACTTCTTCAAATGTTTCCTTGGAGTTGCTTTCTTCTTCCTCCATAACTTGATCTTCTGAATTGACGGCATGTGCCTTTTCCACAATTAGTTATGTATCACATGCTTTCTCAATTGTTTTTCTTAAATGACAGCTCGCTATTAATTCACACATATTCATGAAGTATGCAGAATCATCTGTGTACTGTGTATGTTTAATTGACTTTCCTATGTCAAAAGTGATATCCTCATCCTCTACCCTATGAGTGCATTTGTTGGTGCAAACATCTATAAGTGCTCTAGAGATAGCTAAGAATGGTCTTCCTAAGATAATGGGTACATAAGTGTCTTCATCCTTGTCCATAATAACAAAGTCAACTAGAAATACAAACTTGTCTATTTTGACTAACATGTTCTCAACTATGCCTTTTGGGTATTATACTGATGTATCAGCTAGTTGAATTCTCATACGGGTTGGAGTAGGTTCTCCCAGCCCTAGCTTTATGGAAACAGTACAAGGAATGAGGTTGTTAATAGCTCCTAGGTAGGCTAACGCATTGCTGACAAACAAGTTCCTCATTCGTGTGATTTTATAACGAATGAATCTGTATTATAACGAATGGGTTCATTCGATGTCACTTATTCGTTAGCTCCTCATTCGTCAAGTTCCTCATTCGTCAATATAACTATAACCAATCATGGCATTCATTATCATGAATGACGACTTTCGTCATAACGAATGTAGTGACCAATGTCACTTGCTATCAAATAAAATTCAATTTATTTTATTATAACTTGAATTTTTATTTTAAATTAATTATTCATGATACTGATTCTTGGGTTTATGTATTTTTAGCTATGGCTGATGAAATTGTTCAAGATGTTCCTACTGCTGATCCATAACCAGTCGTTCAAGAACAATAGCCTGTACAACAACAACAGGCTCTATTCATTAATATTCCTGGTATTGTAGATGCTATCACACATACAATCATACTCAATTCGATGGAATTGTTTGATCTTAAAGGGGATCTTCTATAATTTCGCACGTGAGGGGTTATTTCTTGGTTTCATGAACTTTTTGTACGTCGTATGCCTACCTTTTTTGAAACATTTCCGGTCATTTTGGTATACGAAGACGGGATTGTTAGAGTCGATGTTTCGTTTTGAAGGGCAGAATCTAAGTATAGTGTCGAACAAGTTGGTGTATCTGTTGAGTTATACGGTGGTGAACTTAATGGTCAGTTATAGTGATCCTGTTACCGTCAAAAAATATGCTAGACGCGCTCAATTGGGGAAATTTTTGAATTAGATCGTGCTACTTTGAAATCTGATGGTATTTTTCGTAGCAGCACAAGGGGTTGGTTTACTTTTCGACATGTAGGGGACGACCATACTTGTTCAATTTATCTCTCTCAACTTGGATACCGTGAAGCGGACCGTCGAAAGTTTTAACATACGCAGTAGGAATTCGCAAATCTTCCAAACGTAGAGAACGCAGGGCTTTGAACCCAAATACATTACCTACAATGGAAGTAAACATCTTAGTAACAGAATCTTCTTCAAAAAGGTCTAATGGGTAAGCTACATAAGCAATAACTTGACTTTCTTCTCCAGGAACAGGCTCGATGCCATAGCATCAGCCTTTGCTCCTTTGCTGCCGTTTAATAAAAAGCACAATATCTGTGCTTTCGTGCAGGACAACTTCACTGATCAGGACACTTTTGGCGATGTAATCACTTTTCTACGACGTTCCAGGATTCACTATGCTATAACCGCCGATGTACCTGGTCACTTCAGTGTTATTCGTTCATTTTGGAACTTGACAAGATACGTGGAATCGGAGAATCATATTGTTGATGAGATCAACAAGAAGATGATCACAATATCTCCTGGTGTCATACGTCGAATACTATAATTTATTGACAACATGGAAAATCCATGTGAATTCGATAAGATGTTGATACAGGGTTTATTTCGGAGATTATTATACAACAAGGCGTATTTATGTGCTCCATACAAATACTTACTACATGTATTAATACATTGCCTTGGGGGACGCAAGGGTGGCTTTGACAAATGTCGGATTATGCTTCAATCCTCGTTTGTTGCTCTTATATTGAACAAGCCGATCAATTTCTCCAAGCTAATATTTTATCACCTCAAGGAGAATTGCTTAGTGAAGAATCGTCGAAGAAAGTTTCTGATGTATTCACGCTTCGTGTAGTTAATCATTCAAGAATTAATTCCTGATTTGGTGATTGGTCAATCATTACATGATGTGTTTAAGTTGGAGCGCACGACTACTGATACTATGAAGCGGATGAAGACTTATTTTTTCAAGAATCAAACGTTTGATTGGTCACTTGGCGAATCCGGCTTATGAATGTCCTTCTAATGATCGTTAGATCCATGACGACTCGGATTCTGAAAGTGAAGAGGGACCATGTGTGAACGATGGTGGTAATGATGATGGTGGAGATGATGGTAACGGGGGTGATGGACGACGAGTTGAACTTGAGGCAGCCAGCTCACATGCTGCTCAACGGAAATGAAAGGGCAAAAAAAAAGTACAAGACCAACCGCCCAAACGTCGCATTAGGCACGGTTCAGATGCGGAAATTAATCCACAGGTGCCTAGGTCGTTTTCACAACAACGCCCAGTGGTGTCGCTTACTACTAGCACCCCGACACTTACTTTGACGACTACTATTACTTCTGATCCAAGGCTTATCTTAATCCCTCAATCTGTGTTTTCTCTGATGTCAAGGCCTCCTGCAACATCAACGGTACTTACTCCTACACCTATAATGATGCCGACACATCCATCGGATTTATCATTTATGAGAATTAACGGTCCACAAGGTCCGGTGCAGCCTGTTCCAGCTTCTTTTCACGCTTTTCCACTCACACATCATATGGACATGCTCCTTAGTTTGATTCACTTATATGAGAATCAAATGGCTGCTGATAATCAATTCCAAGAACAAATGATGACGAATCAACGACGTTTGATGGGGTATGTTTCGTACTGTTAAAAAGAGACCAAGGAGCTATGAGAGATTGTTGCGACTCAGGGGATGAAAATGAAGGAGCAGGAGGACCTTATTCTTCAATTAACGTGCAAAGACGACGCGTTAAAGAAATTGAAGAACGATGATGACGATAAGGATCTTGATGTTCCCGATGCTAGTGGAAGTGAGCCGAAACAAGCTCATGGCTTGTCCTCTGTAGGTACGAGTGGTGTTGGTGGTGAAGGCAATGATCGACATATAGTTGTTTATCAAGACATGACTAATGTTAAGCCTATCGAGTTGATCAAATCCAACACCGTAGTATTGTGACAATCGTCAATCTCAGGTTAACTCCATTAACTCAACTCTGTCAATTCAAACTTAAGATCACTGAATCTATAACGCACACCTCATTACATTTAAACTAGGGTTTAAATGACCCTTAACACTTACTACATGTGTAGTCTTTCGGGAATTTCACCGAAACGCAAACGAGTTGACGCAAACAATTGGTGAAAAACGAAAAACGTCAAAACAGTAATTATGTGATAATTATGTGTTAGACTTATGTGTTGTGTGATAACATCGTTATAAACACTAACTCAAGATGTAAACAAGTTAGTTAAGCTAGATAAGTAATACTTAGAAGTGGAGGGGCCAAAGTGTAACATAGTATCTTTATAAATAATAATAATAAACCCTAACTATTATTTTCTTTTCTCCCTAAATCCCGATCGGAACCCCCCTTGGCTCTCCTTGGCTGCCGTCACCTATACACACACATACAACCATCAATTTCAACTTTTGATCGAAGATTAAGGTGCTAGGAAGGTATAATCGACTATCCTATGCATCTTTTATACTTGATTTTGATGTTTAATGGGTTAATTGAAAACCCTAGATGGCCGATTATCTGTGTATGAAGTTAATATGATTGTTGTTGATTTGATAATGATATGATAACTAGAATTGATATTGTTACACGTTAATTGTTGTGTCTTTGATGTGAGTTCAAACAAAAACCCTAATCATGTATGTAATGTGTAATTGATGTGCATTGGTAGTGTTTATGGAGTCTAGAGTGTTATATGAATGCATGATGGTCCATAGATAGTTAATATGTTGAGTTTGGATGCAAACAGTTTCTGGACAGATTGTGTTATTGATGTTTAATTGACTGTGACGAAGTGTAAATGTGAATATTTGTTGAGAATATTGATACTACAGTAAACTAGGTTTAGTCTAGTTTCTAAAGAATATAAATTTGTAATTTTTGGACAAGTAAAGGTTAACTTTTATGATTTTACAAAAACGTTGTGCAAAGCTGAGTTGTTAGACCTGCTGTTAGGTTGTTTTGTAAATGTTATATCTCATGAACTACGAGACCAATTGAGTTGGTTCCACTTCTGGAAGTTGACTCATTGAGTTAGGAACCTAAACCAAGTGGTCTTGCATTTATTGGATTTTTCGTTTAATGGGAATTTCAAATAACATTCTGTTGCGCATGAATTTGACTGTTATGAGTTTGCTGTAATTATTTGATGATTGTGAGAAAACTATGTAGAATAAAAATATAATAAAATATGTTCTGGAAACCTAAGACATATATTCTTCTGTGATGATTTTTGGTAAATTAATTGAGATGCTATGATCGGTAGAATAGTATAATCTTTCAAGTAGAATTTCTGTCTCGGTGAAACTAGCTGCTGAATTTTGTGAAAATGCATGAAACATGATACTTGCTATATAATTGTTATGTTTTGACCAAATTGCCCTTGCGGGGAATAATTGCTAATTGATTGTCATGAATTGACCAAATTGCCCTCGTGGGGAATAATGGCTAGTTAATTGTTATGTGTTGACCAAATTGCCCTTACGGGGAGTAATTGCTAGTGATGTACTTTATGAATACATGACACGTATATAATTGCTTACACATGTAACGTATCATAAATACATTTGTTAAAGTCACACACTGTAACATCCCGAAATTTCAAGATAATATTAATTATATTACTTAATATTAGAGAGAAAGTTTACCCGGGTTATTAGGAAATAAATAATAGAATATGAGTTGGTATGGGTCGGGCTAGTGTTGGGTAATGGATGTGGGTTGTGGACTTGGATTAATTGAGATGGGTTAAATAAGAATGGGATTTCAGGGATATAAATACCCCCAAAATCCCAAAGATATCTTCATTTACATCTATTTCTTCACACACTCAAAACTCACACATTCTAACCGATCAAGATTCGAAGCCGAGACCCGAGATTTTGTTGATAGATCTGAGTTGGTAAGGTAAGAGCAAATCCAACAAAGCTAATATTACTGAATATTGTTAGGATTGGATGGGTTAACCGGACCCGAAACCCAAACTGCCCAAATCGGACCCCTAAAACGTCGATTTTAGGCCGATTTGATGGTTGGGATTTGTAGGCGCCGATCATACGATTCCGTGGGTACCAAAATCGAGTTATTTGGCTAAGAAACGAAGGATTTATGGGCAAACAGATCTGCAGCGCGATAACTTCGCCTGCAAGATTAAGTTCGCCTGATGAACTTCGCCTTCAAGCGTAACATCGCCTTCAAGCATAAGTTCGCCTAAGGATAACTTCGCCTGAAGCCAAGTTCGCCTAAGGTTTAACTTCGCCTGAAGCCAAGTTCGCCTAAGGTTTAACTTCGCCTGAAGCCAAGTTCGCCTAAGGTTTAACTTCGCCTGAAGCCAAGTTCGCCTAAGGTTTAACTTCGCCTGAAGTGAAGATCGTTTAGAAAATAAATTAAAAGCGATAAGTTAAAGTAAGCTAATACTAGGCCACCAGATTAGGTCAGGCGAGTATTGATACGTGTAACTTGTATAGTTAGCCGAGCTCAGTTAAAGAAGGGATTTACAGCTACCAGAGGAAGAAGCAGAGTCCAGGTGAGTTTCTAGCCCCATTTCCTTGTTATGTTTTCGGGGCTGTGTGCATACTCGATGTGAAGTGTGAATACACTTACCTTAAGTGGTAAGTGTATGCTATAGATGTTATATGAGGTATATATTTTATAATGCTTGTCGGTACGTGAACGATCTTCGGATATTGCACGTATCGCCAAGGATAGTAAATTCCAAGTGGTTGATAGTGTGTATGAATGATATGATGTAACTTGTTTATTACGTAAATACCGAACTGATATGAAGTGTGATGTAGACAAGTAGAGGTAGAGCGTGTTAGAAGTGGCAAGAGTCTAGTAAGGGTGTTAGTGGCATAACGTGAGCGCGTGATAGGGAAAGCCTGTACGTGCCATCGTTATTATGTGTGTATGATTGTTGATGTGACTTGCTTATTATGTAAATGATATGAAGCGTGTTGTAGACACGTAGAGGTAGAGCGTGTTAGAAGTGGCAAGAGTCTAGTAAGAGTGTTAGTGGCATAACGATAGTACGTGGTAGGGTAAGCCTATACGTGCCTTCGTTATTAAAGTGGCAAAGTGGCATAACGTTTTACGTTATTAAAGTGGCAAAGTGGCATAACGTTTTACGTTATTAAAGTGGCAAAGTAGCATAACGTTTTACGTTATTAAGTGGCAAAGTGGCATAACGTTATACGTTATTAAAGTGGCAAAGCGGCAAGGTGGTAGGTGTAAATAAGAGGCTAAGTGGTAAGTTAAGCAGGTTAGATGCGAAAGTGTCAATACACTTACCTTAAGTGGTAAGTGTACAAATGTTATACAAGTAGCTATTATGTAATGCTTGTCGGTACGTGAACGATCTTCGGATATTGCACGTATCGTCAAGGAGAGTGATTGTCAAGTGGTTGTTAGTGTGTATGTATTCTATGATGCGACGTGGCTTGATGGTACGTGAACGATCTTCGGATATTGCACGTACTGTCAGGTTGTAACGCTAGGTATAAGGTAAGTATGTTAGGTATGATTATGTGTATGAACATGATGGAGATAATAGAAGAAAGAAATGATAATGTATGGTTGTATGGTTACGAAAAGGGTACCGAGCCCTACTAATACTCGAGGTATGATGTATGGTTGTAAGGTAACGAAGAGGGAATCGAACCCTACTAATAATTGGGAACTAGGGAACCGAACCATACCAATATTCGAGAAAAGAGGTGTATGCCGTGTATGACATATGTGATAGATACTATTGATTGTCTGACGGTACGTGAACGATCTTCGGATATTGCACGTATCGTCAAGGGAAGAGATTAGCTCCTTACATGGATATTAAATAATAACGTATAGATAGTGTTCCTTTTATGGAAAGTATAGTGTTCCTTTTATGGAAAGTATAGTGTTCCTTTTATGGAAAGTATAGTGTTCCTTTTATGGAAAGTATAGTGTTCCTTCTATGGAAAGTATAGTGTTCCTTTTATGGAAAGTATAGTGTTCCTTTTATGGAAAGTATAGTGTTCCTTCTATGGAAAGTAAAGTGTTTCTTCTATGGAAAGTATACAGAGTGTTCCTCCTATGGAAATTATATATAGTATGGTAATGGTAATGGTTCTTTTAATAGATATTACATGACGATCCTCCTATGGATATTTATACGAGGTTAAGATAGTAATATGTGTCTTCGGATACGGGAAGAAATATATGGGAATAAATTGTATGTATGGTAGCAAGTATGTAGGTAGAACAGAAGGGCAACTAGTGAAGTATGGATATGTATCTACAGATATGTATGTATGTGTATGTATTGTATGGCATTCGATTAACTAGAACTCACTCAGCGTAGCTGACTTTTAGTATGCACGCAGGTGAGCTGATTACAGAGCTAGCATGAGGATGACACACGGCATGGATTGAACGGCTGGCATCTGAAGAAATAAGTAAAGATGTTTTAAAAATAAAGTTTTGTGTTATGGTATCAAAGAAAAGATTTAATGTTTTGTAACAAATGATTGATGTTTTATATTCCGCGAAAAGTTTTAATAAACTCTGATTTGAAGAACTGTGTTTATGAGTAAATCCGACACGAAAGTAGGGCCACCGGGTTCGGGGCCTTACACACACGATTCACAAACGAAACACGAAACATGTTATGTGCATAGGTATTATGTGCCGGGTCTAGAGACTCGATAATATTCCGACACTTAGAAAAATCTCTTTGTTGTTTTAGAACGCTAGAGAGAGTTTTTCTGTGACGCGCATCTTGGTGATTTATTTTGGGATACTTCGCAAACAGTGAGTTTCACTTTCCCCTTTTAAACTTTTTAAACGTTTTTCACTTGGGGGAGATAACATACTCCGAAAACGCATTTAAGATTTTGTTAATATAGATTATATATCACTTGTAAAGACTAAGTGGCAAACGCGTTAACTAATGTCCTTCATTCACATCGAACCGGTTAATATTTGGATAATAGCGAGTCACTGTTGAGTAGTACCACTGGGTTTGAAAAACCCCACCCAACGCTAAACTCGACTGGAGGTCGAGTGGGTGTAATCTTGGCTAAACACATACCATGGTCTGGATGACCTGGTGGCAAGGCAAATGATAAACAGTCAGCTTCGGTGTCGAACACTTAGTGATACTTGTTTTATAGGCTAGCTACCTATAGATATGTAATTGACATAACACTATCTGGTAACGCAAAACGCTGTAACGCAAAACGCTTAACGCAAAACGCTGAACGCAAACGCTAAACGCTTTATTTTATATAAACTTGTGAACTCACCAACCTTGTGTTGACACTTTTAATATGTTATTCTCAGGTAGCCGAGGCGGGGGCGCGGTTTAGGAACGCAAATGCAAAACGCTTGAAACATTTTTAACTATGCAAACTTATTTTTAACTGTTATCATTGGGTTTTAAGTCGTCCTGCGTGACGTAACATTGTTTTCTATAGTTTTACGCTTCCGCATTTTATTACTCGTAAACGTTTTTCATGGTTTTGAAACTTTGTTTTATGGTTTGATTATAACTAATGATTCCGATCCTGTTAGTTCACACCCTCTGACAGTAAAACTCCGTTAGTGGATTTTGAGGGTGTGACAATTATTTAGGGATCATAAAAATGGGATGGTGATGAGCACCGCAAACGCTGACAAGATCGAGGCGGGTGAATTTGTTGATTATGTCCTGTCTAATGATCAAATATAATTATTGTTGGGATTAAACGATGAAGATATGGATGCATTGGAAGCTGAGAAGGATATGGAGGTTGTGAATGATAAAATGTGTTGCTTGGCACGAGTATCCCACACGGGAATACATCGTATATTTATGAAGATGAGAAGATTGAGATGGAAGATGTTACGGCAAAGGAATATCCCGATCTTTATCATCATTCAAACGTTGATAAGGGTATTCCAACATTCACTAAATAATATGTCAAAGTTGCTGATGATCATCTCAAGAAAACTACAAAGAAGAAAGAGAAGATGTCTGAAAAAGAGACAAGTTCGTCTGAGTATGATATAGAAAGTTGATTCAAGAACTGTCTCAAAAAGACTCGGGCTTCAAAGATCATTAAAGCTTATCGGTATGCTGATCGAGAACAACAAATGGATGTCGCTGCACGGGCCAATGCCAATCAGAAAACCACATTCAAGGCCGTGCAAACTGTTAAAGGTGACATCGTCTCTTGGCTTTATGATTTAGAGTTAAGAGTTTGTATTATTAAGTGGGAGAACGGCGTCAAGTATTTCCAATATATTACTGGCGTTCTCTCACTGCCGAGGTGGGACGTGCGGACGCTCGCCAATCGGCCATTTATCAACCTTGGTGGAAATCGATTAGCATGATGGTTTTGTCAACATCTACTTTTCGAGGTCAACCACAGGTTTAAATTCTTCAAAACGCAGGTTCCACCTTGAAAGTATATTAATGAGAATTGATCCTCGTACAGGTTGGAGGAAACCTGTCCTTAAAGTTAAGCCACCGAAGACTATGAAGAGAGTACTAGTGAAGACCTTTCCGCAAGATCTTCATCTATCTTTCAATCGATGGTACTGTGACAATGGAACGGGCGAGGTGGTCATCGTGTTGGGCAAAGGACTGAATACTAATTTTATGCGAGTCATAGATCTAATGTGACTTGTTAATTTATCAGAGACCGACAACGATATTCTGTTCGAGAACAATATGTTGTTTGAAAGGCGTGAAAATTATGATCGATATATGCAATTTCAACGTTGTTCGTGTATGTCACGCGTTTGGAGTTCATAAATATCGTGATTGGAAGACTAAAAGATTCAAATAAAGTAAAGACAAAGAGCTCAAGACGAGGGGGTGTTTGTTAGTGCACGGTTTTGTCGTATCGATTCTTTGTAATCGTTATGCAATTTATTATTACTTTAATGTAAAGGGCAATTCAGTAATTATATGTCCCACACCTTATGTTATGGCTCATTCGCTAAGGATGTTTAATGAATGAGGCCAATCATGTTTATTATTGTTCATTCGTTAAGGATGTTTAATGAATGAATCTTAATTGTTTATGTTATATGTCCATTCGTTAAGGATGTTTAACGAATGGACCTTAGTCGTTATATCTTGTATCCATTCATCATGGAATGTTGACGAATGGGGTATAGCGAATGCGTCATTCGCTATACCATTTTGGTTACATATGTAATGAAGACGAACGAAGGCCATTCGTTACGGAATGTGTAGCGAATGGTATTCGTCTTCTATATAGGTTGTTCAGCCAAAAAGTAATTTAAGTGTTTTATAAAGTTTTTCTAGTGTGTCGTTAGTCTGCCCAATTGTTCTCCCAAGCACTTTGTTAATCTTATTCAAGTCTCATATACATTTACACATATCAGTTAACTAGATCCTGTGATTCAATTGACATGACGACATCTGCTCTATAGTGTATTCTCAGGGTTGGTAACAATGTTACTAGGGAGTCCTTCAGGTGCTTTCTCATAAAGTAGTTGGGCTAACTGACCTACTTGGGTTTCGATGTTTTGCAAGGAAGCTTTCTGGTTCCATAGCTCCACTTTGTTCTTTGTGAATCGATCATCAAGTCAATTTTTTTGAAGCGTTAGTACTTGCTATGAGTTGCGTCAGCAGGATCACCGCTGTAGATCCACCAATCGGTTGTTGGCTGGTACTTGCACCTTGTTTCTAGTATGGAGGTTTAGATTGAGAGGGTTGGTTTTGATTGAAATGTTAGTTTTCAAAGCCAGATGGAGCTTGATTGTTGGCTCCATCCCTCCAGGTGAGGTTTGGATTGTTTCTCCATCCAGGGTTGTAAGTATTGCCATTGTTGGTTCAGTGTGCCAGTAGTTCATTAGTCTTTAGTTTATCATGTCTGTAATCAGAATATTGTTTATTTTTTATGTTTTGGTTATCGTGAACTTACTGTTTAGCTTTTGGTATAGGCATTGTTAGCCTTAGGGCGAAGTTAGGGACAACTTCACCTAGGTATGTTAGGCGAAGTTGTCGTTTACTGTGACATTCGTGACAAAACGAGGTATACTATATTCATTACGTAACAAGTAAACGATAAATCGGTTAATTCGTAGTGCTTAAACGAGTAACCGACCGATACTAATTATGACCCGTATACATACTAAGGGGTCATATACGAGTTATATATATTATAGAGGCTAATATATTGATATTTAGGCCCCAGTACGTTTAAAACTCTTTAAACGAAAAAGGTTTCGTTTATTGATACGCTATGAGTTTAAACGCAATCGTTAACATCAAAACGAGCATTGTAGCATCCGTTAAGCCAAAAAAGATTTATAAACCACTTATATGACATGTTCTAAGCAATCCGTGAAAATATTTTGGAATTTTACAACGAGTCAGTACGTTTTTCTTATTTTACAAAACTAGGCTGAAAATCCCTCACGCTGGTTTTCACACTCGAACTAGTTTTCTTGCGAAAAACCGAACCCGAACTAAATTTTAGACCGACTTTTACACGTGGCACGAAAACCGAGGCACCATTGGGCCAAAAAGAGGCCCAATGGGCCCTTATATGCTTGCGGCCGCAAAGGGGACAGCCCACCCCCATTCTAGTATCTTTTATATAAAAAAAAATATTTGGAGATATTTTGTACCAAACTTTCCAGAGAATACACCCTTGCTGTTCTTCTTCATCAAGCTTCATCAAAACCCTAAGGTAAATAGTGATTTTCCTTGATTTTTAACTATGATTAACATAGTTTAACCATGAAAAATTAATCCTTGATTAGTTTTAAACATGTTTAACCATCCAAAAACCATAAAAATCAAGTAAAACCATTTTTTGATGTTAAACATGTTTACAAACAAGGAACATATACTTTTTTTGTCAAAAACGCGGATTAGAATATGAATACAACGTTTTTACGGTTTGAAAGTTCGGTTTGAACCCAAAACCGAAACCCTAATTATCAAGGCTGTCACATGGATGATTTATGCTTGGTTTGATGTTATATGATATGTAGATACATTGAGTTTGCAACCCGAGACCCGGAGAGTCATTTAGGCTAGCAAAACTCATCGAAAACCGACAAGGTTAACCCGTAACACTCGTTTAAGGGTTGTTTAGTATTAGGTTATGACGTACTTGTTTTTAGATTGTGAAAATTTTCTGGGACATTAGGGATCATATAAATGAGTCCCTGTTCAAATTTGGTAATTTTTCGATAAACGGAGAATATTTGGTGAATTTATTTCCGTTTATGAGCGTTTATTTGGGAAAAATAGCTAAACATATTGAAAAATTATGAAACTTGGTTTTGGCGTTTAATATGTGATGGTAAGATCACTGGTAAATTTTAAGGATCATTGGAAATGCCTAAGTATGGTTTGTTCAATTATGGTTTAACCGAATTTTAACAGCCGAAAAACGCACAAAAAGGCATTTTGTCAAAAGAGTTAGGTTCTGGAGATTTTTCAGGGGCTATGTAATAACATTGAGGCTATTTTTAAAAATTATCAGATTTTTTGGAGGTCATTTGATATAAACAGGCCATTTATTACACGTTTATTAATTATTAAATGAATTTTTATAAATAAATAATTAATCATAAACTTTCTGAAAATTTTTTTATAAAATTCTCCATGTCTTAATGTATTTTTACTAAAATTTACATAATTTATATATAAGTACATATTTAGTTATGATTAATCAAAGATTTAAATTATAATTGTTTTAACGAAACCGGCAGTTTTGTGTTTAACGGACTGACTGGTATGTCAAAATGTCAAAAGTGGTCAAATATCATATTTTTGAATGATATTGATAAAAACAAACTTTTTACGAGAATTCCGGACAATTCGGGTGGATTGTGCGCGTTTTGTATAACCAAACCCGTGTGAAAACGGAAACGAACCCTGCGATCAAACCAGATACCGAAACCTTAAAATTCTTTCATAAATCAAATCATTTTATCAATCAATATATTTACTTAAGTTTATGTGATCTTACCTAATCCCGAAACGCATAAACGATCAACTTGGCTAGGCTCGGGAAACGGTGAAACTGAGCCAAATCCAGTTTTAATCTTTTCATAATATACAACGTCACAATCTAAGACTATAATCATGTTCTGGGCCTAACAGCTATACCCAGACTAGTTATACAGCCCGATTTGGTTTAAACACTGTACTAGTGTTAACAGTACGATACCGGTTATAGGAGTCAAGCTATAATCGAGACATTCTAGTTACCGATACGTACCACCAGCTTGAACAACATTAAGGTGAGTTTCACGACCCCACTTTCTAAACTGTTTTACGAACTTTTGGGGTGGAAAGCATGTTTACACATACTTTTATACTTGAAAACGTGTGATGATGTGGATTATCTAAGTACTAACACTTGACAAGTCCCCACAAACACAAGTGATTAACTTCGTGCCGGTGACGTGTGGATAGTACTATCGGGTTAACAAACCCAACTGACAAAGCCGGTGGGGTATGCCGGAACATGTTAACCCAGTTGCACATTGTCATTTAAACTTATTACATACTGCTATGTGGTGTTAGACATAGTACATACTTGGGGCAAAGTGGCTGTTAAATGCCAACGGGAGTGCATGGGCAAGGGTGGCCATGTGTTTTAGCTCGTTTCGGTTTCACTTGTGGCTTAGTATAATACATCAAACACATACAAATATACATACACACTGTAAACTTTACGAACTCGTATACTGATTTCGTTGATACTCGTGAAACTTGAAACTCACCAACTAGACGTAGTTGACCCGTTTTAACATGCTTTTCAGGTAAAGCAAAAGTGGAATGATTTGCTTACGTGCTTGGTGTTAGAAGGAGAGTTGAATAGCTGTGAATAGACGCAGATATATAATATTAAATAAAAAGCTCGTAAACCGGTTATGTGATTCTCATCTAGTTTGTAAACATAGTACCAGCCCATGTAATATGATGTAAATCAGTTTGTGAATTTCTTTATAAACAATGTTGTTGATACCAGTGTTATCTGTTACATTCCCGTATTACGCTTCCACAACTACCTAGTCGGGGTGTGACATTTACTATAAAACCTAAGTTGGTCGTAGGGTTTGATAAGCTTTTTGGTCATAATTTCTAAACGGTGTTTTTTTTCTTATGTGTTACGAGCACTGAGTTGCTAATAATAAATAAGTAGTTTGTTTACGTGTTTGTTCATCATACGTTTCCGATTTATTAATTCGTGTACACTCGTAATCGTATACATAGGGGATTCCGCACCCTTTGTGTTCGAGATATTCTTGTGAAGATTTGGATGGGAAACTGCAATTGTTATCATAGCTTTAGCTCTTGATAGTGTGGTTCGGGATTATCACACGAGTGTTAAAAATCCTTCCGCCAGGATTTTTGCGTCTTGTTACTTGTAAAAGCAGTTGTTCCGTCCATCCTTTATTCTTTGCTGTTTTTCTGTCCATCCTTCAACCTTATAACTAGACCGTAAACAAAAGAATTGTGTACGAAATCGAAATCCAAAAATCCAAAAGGCTAGGTGAATTTTCCGTCTGAAATTTTAGGGTTTGAGCGAATATATAAGGTTTTTAGCAAAGTTAACACTTAGCGAAGTTGAAGGAGACTCTGTTTTTCATTAACTTCTCCCTTAGCGAAGTTAACTAAAAGGCGAAGTTAACTAAAAGGCGAAGTTAAATTAACTTCGCCCCTCACTCTTCACAGAACAAAAGTTGACAGAATTTCCGTTTTCATTTCGATTGAACATGACATCGATAAATATATCGGATCTCGGAAAGATGGAGGTTGAGGCTGGTTCAGCGACTAAAGCTCCCAAGTTACTTAAAGATATAGACTTTGTTGCTTGGAAAGATTGATTTGAGCAATATGTGAAGTACAAGGAAGCAAATATGTGGGTATGTATTGAGAATGGTTATATTCCTCCAACAACAGAATTTGAAGGACGAGAACGACTAAAGAAATACAATAAGATAGAGGATGATGAGAAGAAGATTTATGAAGCAGAAACTAAAGCCTTAGCTGCCATAACTATGGCACTGCCTCAAGAGATTCTACTTACGTACCTATGAACTTAATATGAGAAGAAAGGAGACATTTATTGATCATGTTCAGGATATGGGAATGTATGGTGCAAAAGGTTCTCCGAGTTTAAACTCTAAAGGAGCTTCCAGTGCCTATTACTCTGGTAGCGAAACGAATTCAACTCAAGATGGTCAGGTGATGATGATCGTGGATGGAGATATATGCTTTGTTGCTAGTGGTAGTATTTCTTGAAAACCTCAGCCTACAGTTGGCAACTCTACTACAAATCCTCCAAGTATTAATTATTCAAGGATGCCTATGAGTGTGAAGTCTGCTGAAAAACAATTTGCCGTTTATTCTTCTTTCATTGCTTCTTATGAGAACTACATCAAAGGAAAGATAGTAGACACTACCACATTAAATGAGAACTACGATCAAATTGATGTTGATGACATGGAGATCTTCAATGGCAGATGGCCATGATAGTGAGAAGGGTGAAAATGTTTATGAAGAAGACATGAAGAAAGTTCATGGGGAGAGACCGGGATTTGACAAGTCCAAAGTTCGATGTTACAGTTGTCTACAAAATGGACACTTTGAAAGAGAATGTACTAATGAGAGAGTTGAAAGGAGTCAGAATAGGTCTACTCCTTAGAATGGAAATGGAACTGAGACGAAAGCTATGGTGTTTCAATATGATGGTGGGTATAATTGGAACATTCAGGTAGAAGAGGTGAGTGAACATGCTAATGTGGTGAACTTTGTGTCTGGAAGATATGAAAACGAAGCAGTGGAGGACCAAACTTACATGGATGAGATGAATGATTAGCTCTCAGAAGTATGTTCTAAACCCCAATGTGAACAATGCTAGAAATTGTCTGAACAATTAATTGCTTTAACTGATCAAAATATGAGTTTTGTGGAAAAAGAATTAAAATGTTTAAAAGAAGAACACCGCTATTCTAAACAAAAAGAAAATAGTTACTCTGTAAAGATAAAAGCAGGTGAAAAGGAAATTAGAAGCCTTAAGGCCACCCTAGCTGAGAAAATACAAGTGATTGATTTAAGTTATGAGGTAGTGGAAGAAAAGACCAAACTTATAGCTGAAAAAGACAAATAGATAGCTAATTACCAAGTGAAAGTGGAGGAACTAAATAGAAAACTTGAACAGTTTAGGAACTTCTCCATGAGTCTAAATCATGTCCTAAGTGTTCAACATTCTCCGAAAAATAAAGAAGGAATTGGATTCTCTGAGGTTCCACCACCTTTTAATAATAACTATACTTATAATCCTAGTAATCAGCCACCTGTCTGTGTTCAGACTAATCAAACAATACCGGGTACCATAAACTTGGGCATATCACCCGTTAAGGTTCAGTTAAAAAAAACCTCCGTTAACCCTGTCAACCTTGAAGAGGTAGACAAGGACGTTAACGAACCTGTTCAGACAAATTCCTTAGTTTTTGATCAAGAGTCCCAGTCTAGTAAGCCTATCAACACTAGTAAAATGAATTATGACTTTTAGTGAAAAGAAATCATCTTTAAACCCATTCGTTCCCCCCTATGTGAAACTTAATGTCAGTAAACCAACATTATCTTCTGAAGTAACTCCCGAAAAGGATGTTCAGATGACCACATGTAATCTGAATAAGAGTTGCTTTAGATGTCATAACAAAGGAAACGTTGCCAGTATTTGTCCCTTGAAGAAGGAGAAAACAAAGAGTATGAGACCAAACAATGCCGAGAACAAAACGAAACCTAAAACTGGTGTTAGAACAAGTGACAATTCCACTAACACCAATCCTAGGATAAATCCTATATTTCAAAGAAATCAACCTCGTTTTTTCCCGGTTAACCACAAAACCCGTAACTTTGAGTCATTCAATACCTTTAATACTAGAAAATTAGGGCCTTTTGGCTGGTCTCATAATCGTTTCTCTAGAAATCTTCCTTTCGGACCAAATGGTATGTTTCTTCAAAGGAACTCTAGACAGCCAGCTAGTTGGATGTCGTTTAACAGGTTTGAACAACCCAAGACCAGGAGATCTTGGGTCCCACGCTTTTAATTGTTTTCTTTAAATGTGCGGGAACAGTCTGAAAGAACTGTAAACAACAGGTGGGTTGTCGACAGTGGATGTTCCCGGCACATGAAGGGTAACTAGAAATTGTTACTAGACTGGAAGGCTGTATAAGGAGGAAGAGTAAGTTTTGCAGGAGAAAGTGGAGGGAAAATTTCAGGCATTGGTACGGTAACTAATGGAAGGATGAAGTTGGAAAGAGTAAATTTTATGGAAGAATTGAAGCACAATCTTCTGAGTGTTTCTCAGATTTGTGACAAAGAATACACCGTGCACTATACAAAGGACGAAGCCTTAGTGCTCTATTCTGGTTTCAATATCCCAGAAAGTTAGATAGTCATGAAAGCTCCAAGACAGAAGAATACCTATGTGATGGACACGAGGTCAACCACGATAGAAACAGAAGAATCATGTCTTTTATCTAAAGCAACAGAATCTGATTCTGAGTTATGGCACCGAAGAATGGGACATATCCATCTGCGTAAGAAGAATTACATTGTTAAGAATGGATTGGTGTTAGGGGTCCATTGAAGAGTTTTAACTTTGAAGATAAATGTTTGTCATGCAAGAAAGGAAAACAACACAAGAAGCCACATCACTCCAAGATGGTTAATTCGATAGTCACACCTCTGGACCTGCTCCACATGGATCTCTTTGGTCCTATAAATGTCTAAAGTTTGGGTGGGACATCTTATTGCTTAGAAGTGACTGATGACTACTCAAGATACTCGTGGGTGTATTTTCTGAAAGCTAAGGATGAGACAGTACATTTCATGATTAATTTGATTACCAAAGTGGAAAACATTATTGAAGGAAAGGTCAAATTCATCCAAAACGATAACGGCACAGGGTTCAAGAATTATCAAATGGAGATGTTTTGTCTGTAGAAAGGGATAGAACATCAGTTCAATGCACCATACACTCCACAACAGAATGGAGTAGCTGAGAGAAAGAACGGGACGATAATTGAAGGAGCCAGGACCATGCTGGCAGATGCTAAGCTTCCTGAGGTATTCAGGGCTAAGGCTGTCGCTACAGCTTGCTATATCTTTAATCGTGTTTTCATTGTCAAAAGATTAAACAAAACTTGTTATGAATTAATGCATAGTCGAAAGCCTAATCTGAAAGGTCTCGAACCTTTTGGGTCCCATGTTCGATATTAAAGACTAATTCAAAATTTGGCGAGAAAGCTGACGAAGGAATTCTTGTCGGTTATGTGGTTGGTTCACCTAATAGAAGGGTCTTTAATATGTCGAACAACAAGGTTGAGGTGGTTTTTAATACTGACATTACCGGTTACAAGTCACCAAAGCCTAGCATGGGACCAGATGAGGTTTTTGATTATGACAAACTGTTTAAATCTTTTAATCTACCTTCTTATGAGATTGCATATATAGAAGAAAGGATGGCCACACAGATGTTAATTGATGAAGAAGAGGCCATCACGCACTGCACAAGTGTTGAAGATAAAAGACCAACAATCTCCAGTGTTGAAGAAAGATCTACATGTTCAGATGCTGAAGAGTTCATTAATCCGTTTCATGATCAACATCATACCAATGAACTCACTCCTAATCTGGGTGAGGACTTAGTAGTTGCTCCTGTCCAAACAACAAGGATCCACAAGGATCACCCTCTAGAGAATGTGATTGGTAATCCTTCTGATGGTGTGCGTACTAGAGGAAGCTTAGAAGAAAACATGTGTGTTTATGTGAGCATCAAAGATACTGGTATTATGAACGAATGTTTGTATGCATGTTATATCAGTTAAATAGAATCGATGCAGGATAGCTCTTGGGTCAAAGCCATGCAGGAAGAATTGGCTATTAACAAAACGGAAGTATGACAGTTGGTTGAGAAGCCACGAGATGTGCATGCAGTCGGCACTAAGTGGGTGTTTAAGTGCAAAAGAGATGAGAAAGGGGTAATCGTCCGAAACAAGGCAAGATTGGTTGTCAAGGGATTTAATCAGCAAGAAGGGATTGACTACAAATAGGTGTTTGCTCCTGTAGCCAGGCTGGAGGAAATTCGACCTTTCTTGGCCTTCACCGCTCACAAAGAGATGAAGGTGTTTCAACTAGACGTTAAGAGTGCATTTCTGAATGGAAATGTCGATGAAGTGGTATATGTCAAGCAACCTCCAGGTTTTCAGATCCTGACTTTCCATATCATGTGTACAGACTCAGCAAAGCATTATATGGTCTACATCAAGCTCCACGGGATTGGTATGCAACTTTATCTGATTACCTGCTGGAGAATGGTTTTGTGAGAGGGAAGATTTACATCATATTTTTTGTGAAGTGGAATGGAAAGGATTTTCTTCTGGTCTAGGTCTATGTGGATGATATTACTTCGGGGCTTCAAAGATTTCTATGTGTCAGGAGTTTGAAGCGGCCATGAAGAAAAGATTTGAAATGAGTGCCATGGGTGAACTAACCTTCTTTTTGGAATTACAAGTAGATCAGAAGAAGGACGGGTTGTTTATTCATCAAACCAAATATGTTCATGACGTACTCAAACGATTAAAGATGGAAGAAAGTGCACCTTATGATACTCTAATCTGCGTCAACCACAAACTGGGTGCTGATGCTGACAGTGATGAAGATGTGGATCCAACTCAATATCGCGCAATAATAGGTTCTTTAATGTATCTAACTGCTTCTAGACCTGACATTATGTTTGTAGTTTGTGTTTGTGCGCGTTTTCGGGCTAATCCGAAGGAGTCTCAAATGAAATGAGTGAAGAGTATACTGCGGTATCCCAAATGAAAGCCTAAGCTGGGTCTCTGGTATTCAAAGGGAGGTGAACTTGATTTAGTTGCATACACCGAATCTGATTATGGAGGTTGTAACCAGAATATGAAGTCGATTACCGGTGGCTATTAGTTCCTTGGTGGGAGGTTAGTGTCTTGGCAATGCAAGAAGCAGACCTCAGTTGCAATATCCACTTGTGAAGCATAATATATGGTAGAATCAAGCTGCTGCTCCCAGGTTTTGTGGATACAACAAAAAATGAGAGATTATGGTCTGAATTTCACTCACACTCCTATTTGCATTGATAATACTGCAGCTATCTCAGTAACTAACAATCCCGTAAAGCATACTAAAACTAAGCATATTGACATTCGTCATCATTCTTTATTACATATTGATTTCGTTGTTGTTTTATAAAAGGCATTTTATTTTACAAATTGGTGTACAATGCGGGATGAGTCTAGTTGGGATAAGTAACAGTTAACCCTAGAAAGGGGCACAGAAATATTGGTAGATCTATTGGGGTAACGCCCCCCACTTCCATTCGCGTTGGGTTAAAAGTGGGAATATTTTGAGTATTGTACGTATCGGGTTATCAACTATGATAGTCATACGTAATGTTGTATTCTTTGCTCGTCTACAACAACTCAATTTGTTTAAGAAATGAAATGCCTATTGTTTTGTGATGTAATGAAGGTAGATCATTACACACGGAGTTGTGATATAATGGTGGAAGATCATTATACACAGAATATTTTGATATAATTCGGGGTGTAGTGACGATTACACACGAATTGAAATCGGATTTGATTAATTGGATTATATTTTCGATTCATATATATATATATGGACTATTTGGATATAAAGGGAAACTCACCAACACATTGTGTTGATCGATATTTTAATATGCTTTTCAGGTAAATAAATGAAGTATGGAAGCTTCGCGAAGATCACGGGAAAATTGTGACGTGTTTTTGAATGAAAAATGTTGACTTTATGTTGAACTTGTAAATTGAATAAAAATCGTGTAATATGACACGTGTAATACCTCTGATGGTTAAATAAAGTTCAACTTCTGTTTAAAATATACACTTAAATGTAATTGGCTGAAATAGAGTCTGTCACCGCCTGAAAGACTTGGTTAAACTCTTCCGCTGTTTAAATTAAGATTTTCGGGGTGTGATAGTTTACGCACCTGAGTGTGTTTTCTTTGGTGAAAATGGCGTTCACGTTTGGAAAGTGGTGAAATGAGGTCGGGAGTATATGTAGAGGACATACACAAACTAACAAAGTAAAAAAGATCTAAAGGCACAACTAAAGCTAAGATAAAGTAAGCAACTTATCAACTAGAAAAATAAAAATTAAAAACTAAAATTATTGATAGGTTTTTGGTCTTTTTGATCGGTTTTAAACAATATACACTATAAACAAGATTTGATAAATACTTGGATTATTTGTAAAAATTCACCGTGTGTCCCCGGCAAAGCCAAAAACTTGGGAAGTGTGATATGGTATGGAAAAAGTTATTTTTTCAAAGGTTTTATTCACATAATGTCTAGTGTTAAATTTATAAAAATTATTATTATCTTAACTAAACCACACACAAATAGGAAACTGTACCTATCGTATATGTGGTAAAGTATAGGTAAGAACCAAGTATCGATCCACTGACACACTTATTGATTTTTACTACTAAATAGTTGTATTTATTTCAACCAGAAATTAATATCATTTTGGTTTTGGTAAATTTGTTTAAAGAAATTTAAGATATCAGTTAAGAGAAAACATTTGTTGGTTTTTATATATTTGGTTAGAAAGAAGATCAATGATAAAAATTTATCATCTTGGTTCAAACTCCTCTAAACATGGTATAATAATTAATTATTAAACATGTGACATGGGTTTCCTATGGTGATTTAATGTGGGAATAACATCGTTAGTCATGTTATTCCATGATAATTAATGAAATAAATAACTCTTGATCCCTTTTAGTAAAACATCATTTTATGTAAGCAAGTGGTTTTTATAAAGATAAGTTAACTTATTTTAAATATGAGACTATCCCTTAAATTACGAAGTGAATTGTCCTTGATATTTTAGTAAAAATAACTTGTATATTATACCTGAAACACCAATTAATATTAGCTAAGCTGTAAAGGATTAACCTTGAATTACCAAGTAATAACTCATACAACTCTTGAACAATTATAGAACTCATGTAATAACCACTAAAGAGTTCATAAAAATAGGTTATGTTTCACACTCACTTAACGAGTAATTAACCTATTTTAGTGGATAAACATCAACAGTCCATTTTCACAAGATTGTTGATGATTCCCATTTTAAAATGATTAATTACTACTAATATTCCATTTGGTCCATGTTAATATTAGGATTCACGTTTTTTCCCTAACCAAACCCTTAATAGAATGGCGATTTCTCGAATTATCATCAAGCACAGAATCTTGGTGGCTCTTTTAAAGATTCTTAAGTTATTCACCAAAACCTCACAAGAGTGAAAGTTCCCCAACTTATCCTCAAGCTCGGTATTTGGGGGATGATTTTAAGGATTCTTAATTTATCAACCAAGTCCTCACAAGAATAGCGATTTCTCAACCTATCATCAAGCTCGGGATCTTGGTGTCTATTATAAAGTTCGTCAAGGCTTCGCAAGACTACAATTTCTCGGGTTATCGTCAAGCTTAGCACTTGGGTTATCTTTTAAGAGTATTTTAACATTCCTGATCAAGTGATAATTGCAACATAACCATTAATTATTAAAAACCAATCACATGTTTTACTATCATTATTGAACTTCAATTTGTATTCATTACAAACCAAGATGATACTTTGGAAGTTTAGCTACTAATAAGCGTAATGATGAATATCAAAGTAATAGATACAAACATGATAAAATTTAAATAATCTAACTAATTTGGATGACTAATATTTGATGCTAATGACTTCTCCCAAAATCTTAATCTCCTTAATTTTCAAGGATTGGATGGATGGGATAATTCCCTAACTAATTATGGTGAAAATATGTGGTTGGAGAGGCGTAAATGAGGTGGAAGGTTTATTAAATGTCTCTCCAAGGTGTATTGCTTGAAGAATTTGAGCATTCAATTTATAGATTGATCATACCCTCAAGGCAAAACCGTGTTGAGTGAGGCACGACCATGTCGTCATTTTTGTTCTGCTGCATTTATTGTTCTTTTTCAGATCATACATCTCTAGGTTAACACAGCCGTGTTAAGCTAGGCATGACCGTGTTGAGTGCCACAATAGTCCAAATTTCACCAGTTTTGTCTTTTTCTTCTATACTTGAAGCCATGGTCGTGTATTGGGAAGGCAAGGCTGATTTTTTCTTCATAATCTTATATTTTGTCTTTTCTTCTTGCTCTTGAGAACATGGGGTGTGTTTTGGTTAACACGGCCATGTCTTGATTTCCTGATTTTTGTCTTCTCTTCGTATACTCTAGGCATGGCCATGTCTTGATTCACCATGGTTTGTGTTGAGTCTGTTGTCACCGTTTATCTCTGGTTTTCTTCAGCTTGTTTTATTTCTTAAGACTATATTTACCTATAGATTGAAATTATAAACATTAGTGGTTATTTATTCTAATATAGTTGTATAAATTACACTTATTTGGATATATTTTAGTGCTTAAAAGATGTATAAATTCTTATACATCAGGATCCATTCTAGGGACCCACAAATTAGCCTAATAAAAAACTAGACAACCGATCGAGATCTCGCAAAGGTTAACTAAATCATCAAATCCATATAGATAAACCGACTCCTAATTTCTCGGTCCAACTATAAGGAGGCGAACTACTGGAATAAACGTAACTAGAGAACGAATCCCGTTGCTAGCTATGACCATAAAAACAACCGAAAGCATAAAGATAACGGTTTTACACGCAGCCCTAAAAGACACGAAACTAATTCATGCAAACAAGGTCTCACGAGATTCAAATCGTCTGTTCATGTACAATCTAAGTAGCATTCACATAATAAAATCCTAAAATTCAAATTCGACAACAAAAATCCAATCATATTCTTGTTAATAAACCCAAAAATATCCATTAAAAAATCATTATTCAATCATAGGAAACATTAAATGATTTAGCTTTGCTTCTTTTTGTTCTCGCGATAACTTATTCTTGTGCTAGAGAGTATTATAGAGATATATACATGTGTGTGCATACACACACAGACACTGTGTGTGTAATGTGCTAGAGAGTATTATAGAGATATATATGTTAATGGTTGTTGTAGGATCTTGTTGGGTTGGTAATATCAATATTGCTATTAAGAGATATAAGATTAGCATTACTTACACCTTTCCATTTATATTCAATTATTTTGCAGGCGTGTTTCTTGTTGTCTTCATTATGCCATTTGGTATATGACTCTCATTTCCAACTAGCATTAATGCTTTGCTTAGTCAAGGACCTAGCCGTTCTGCAGGCCATGCTCGTATGTATGCCCTCTGTTGGATTATTTTCTATTCCGGGTTACAAGTCGGTGAACCGGGCCTATAAGGTTTTAACAATCCGGTTAAAGTATAAGGGGTATTATGTGACATTCGTTACAAAATGAGGTATACCTTATTCACTACGTAGCGAATAAACGATAAATTAGTTAATTCGTAGTGATTAAATGAGTAACCAACCTATACTGATTATGACCTGTATATATATTGAGGGGTCATATATTAGTGATATATACATTATAGTGACTAACATGTTGATATTAAGACCCCAGTACGTATAAAACCATTTAAACAAAAAAGGTTTTGTTTAATGATACGCTATGAGTTTAAGCGCAATCGTTAACATCAAAACGAGCATTGTATCATCCGTCAAGCCGAAAACGATTTATAAAACACTTATATGACATGTTCTAAGAAATCCATGAAAATATTTTGGATTTTTACAACGAGTCAGTACGTTTTTCTTATTTTACAAAAATGGGCTGAAAATGCTTGTTTTCTTACTGTTTTTCACACGCGAACTAATGTTCTTGCGAAAAACCGAACACGAACTAAGTTTTGAACCGAGACTGAACATGCCTTGATTAGTGATAATTATTTTTAACCATCTAAAACCCCTAAAAATCACCTAAAAATATGTTTCAAGCTTAAACATGATAACAAACCAAGAACATCTGGACTTTTGACCAAAAAAACGGATTGGAACATTAATATCACTTTTTTACGGTTTAAAAGTTCGATTTGAAACCCTAACGGACACCCTAATTAACAAGGCTTAATGATGGATCATTTATGCTTGGTTTTGTGTTATATGATATGTAGATACACTGACTTTGTGACCAAAGACCGGTAGAGTCGATAAAACAACCAAAAACACTTGAAAACCGACAAGGTATTACAGTTTACTCGTTTAGGGGCTGTTTAGTATTAGGTTGTGACGTGCTTGTTGTTAGTTTGTGAAACTTTTCAGGAACATTAGGGATCATATAAGTGAGTCCCTGTTCAAATTTGTTAATTTTGTGATCAACGGAGAATATTTGGTGAATTTATTACCATTTATTGGCGTTTTATTATGAAAAATAGCTCAATGTCTTTAAAAATTATGAAGATTGGTTTGAAAATAAGAAATGTGATGGTAAATATCACCGATAAAATTATCGGATTTTTCGGGAATCGTTTGGTATGAACTGGTTAATTATAGGTAAATTATAACACTTAAAATGATTTTTAAAAATGAATAGCTAAGTGTAAAAATTCTAAAAATATTTTTATAAAATTCTAAATATTTTAATTTATTTTTTAAAAAATTCTCATAATTTATATATAATTACATAAGTAGTTATGATAACTTAAAGATTTAAATTATATATGTTTTGACAAAACCGGCAACATTACGTTTAACGAATTGACTAGTATGTCAAAACAACAAAGGTGGTCAAATATCATAGTTTTGAATAAATTTGATAAAAACAAACTTTTTACTAAATTTCTGGACAGTTCGGGTGGATTGTACACGTTTTGTATGATCAAACCCGCATGAAAACGGAAACAAACCCTGTGACCAATCTAGATACTTAAACCTTTATTTCTTTTATAAATCAAATCACTGTATCAAAAAATATGTTTACTTAAGTTCGTGTGATCTTACCTATTTTCGAAAGCGTAAACGATTAACATGGCCAGGCACGGAAAAAGATAAAACTGAGCCAAAACTGGTTTTGAACATTTCCTAAAGTAGAATATCACAATCTAAGACTACTGACATGTTCTGGGCCTAACAGCTATACCCAGACTATATAAACAACCCAATTTAGTTTAAACACTATACTAGTATTAACACTACTATACCGGTTATAGGATTCAAGCTATATTCGAGGCACACTAATATTACTGATACGTATTACCAGTTCAACTTTGATAAGGTGAGTTTCACGACCCCACTTTCTAAACAGTTTTACGAACTTTTTGGGGGGTGGAAAGTATGTTTATGCATACTTATGTACTTGAAATATTGTTATGATGTGAATTATCTAAGTACTAACACTTGAAAGTCCCCACAAACAGAAGTGATTAACTTTGTGCCGGTGACGTGTGGATAGTACTATCGGTTTGACAAACCCAACTGACAGAGCTGGTGGGGTACGCTATAACATGTTAACCCAGTTGCACATTGTCATTTAAATGTATTACATTCTGCTATGTAGTGTTAGACATGGTACCTGTTTGGGGAAAAGTGGTTTTTAAATGCCAACGGGAGTGCATGGGCATGGGTGCCCATGTGTTTTTAGCTTGTTTCGGTTTCACTTGTAGCCTAGTAAACACCATACACATGCATACATAAATAAAGTGAGCTTTACGAATTCGTATACTAGTTTTGTTTGTACTTGTGAAACTTGAAACTCACCAACTAGACGTATTTGACCTGCTTTAACATATTTTTCAGGTGAGCCGAAGTTGGAATGATTTTCTTACGTGCTCGGTGTTAAGAGTGAAATTGAATCGTTGTAGATAGATACAAGTATATAATAAAGAATAAGAAGTCCCGAGAACTAGTTATGTGTTTTTCGCCTAGTTTGTAAACTTAGTACCAACCAATGTAATATGATGTAAATTAGATGTAAATTTTCTTTATAACAATGTGGTTGATACCAGAGGTGTCTGTTACATTCCCGTATTACGCTTCCGCAATTACCTAGTCGGGGTGTGACATATTATGAAACATTCATCTATTTTCTTGGTGGCTAAGTTCACCTTTGTGCCCAAGTTGTGGTGGACGCATATTATGCTTGGTGACAAATTTGGGTTACTAGTATAATAACAAAACACAACAATCACCTCCATCACTACTAAAGATATTGTAATCAGTTTTTTGAGCTATATTTTCTAGTTATAATATAAGTTGGTTTTTTATAAGTTGTTCATTAATTTCCATTTATCATTCTTGAATTGTTATCACAACCCGGTTCAAGAAAACGCTCACTACCGATTCGGCCAACAAAGAAGGTGTTTTGATGTTGATCAAAAAAGTCGGTCTGTTTAACTGTTGTTTTGTTCAAACAAGTTGGGTCTTAGCAACCAAGCGTGACTCGACTCCACCACCGCCGCCAAAGGGGAAAGAGAATGGGTCGTTTTACGTTCAATGTCCAATGTTAACTACAACTAACTATACCGTGTGGGCTATGAGGATTAAAATAGTCCTAAGCGTTCACAAAGTTTTGGACACCATCAACTCGGATGTCTTCTATGAAGACAAAAATGATATGACTCTGGCCTTGTTATTTCAATCCATACCCAAAATCTTAATCATGCAAATTGGAGATCAAGAAACTTCTAAAGCCATGTGGGATTCGATTAAAACCCAACACTTAACGGGTTAAAGAAGCACGTCTCCAAACCCATGTTAATGGAATTTGACAATATAAAGATGAACGAGTCAGATTCCATGGATAACTTTGCGGGCAAGTTATTGAGCATTACCTTGAAATCCGCGTCTATCGGCAAAGTTATATATGAAGCAAGGTTGGTAAAGAATTTTCTCAAAAGTCTCCCAAGATCTAAGTAGATGGTTTTTGACTGAGCAAGTATTGGATCTCAATAAAACAAGATTTTAAGATTTGAAGGCCGACTCCGAGCCTATGAGGAGCGAATCCGAGAATAAGAAATTTCAAGGTGGTGACCAAGGTAAACTTTTATTCGGTAAATATAATTCATTAAGAAATAGAAGTTTTCAATCTAATAAGGGACGAGGACGAGGATGTTGAGGTTGCGGTCGAGGCCGATTTAATAGCCAAGACCGAACCCCTAGTACTGAACAAGGGTCATCAAGTCGGGTGAAAATAAAGGTAAGGAAAGATCAGTCAAAGATTTTATGTTACCGATGTGACAAGTTTGGTCACTTTGCATCTGGTTGCCCGCACCGAGTTCAAAAGAGTCAACAAGCTAACAAAACTGAAGCCCGTTAAAATTTTGATGAAGCGGCGTATATGCATCAAGTTGTGTTCTTAAATGAACAAAACCAAATGCCAAAGAAATACGAGACCGAGCGGGTCGAAGATGATGTATGGTATTTGGATAATAGGGCAAGTAATCATGTGACGGGAAACCGACCATATTTTTTAGAATTTAATGAGAACATAATCAGAAGGTATAAGTTCGGAGATGGGTCACTTGTTCAACTCAATTTTTTCCAAGGACAATCGGGTGACCAAGATGTGCTAACCGAAGTTTATTACATTTTGGAGTTAAACAAATAATATAATAAGTCTCGGTCAAGAAACAGGGTTCGGATGTGACATTCGGATGAAACACAATCTTTTGACCATATACGATGAGAATGGGAGGTTACTCATGAAGGTAATGAGATCCGCAAAGAGACTCTATAAAATAAGAATGAAGATCGGAGCTCGCTCTTGTTTGCACTCAAAGATCCTAGATGATGCATGTGTTGGCATGCATGGCTCGAGCACATCAATTTTGAATTAATGAAATTCGTGGCCAAGGAGGATCTAGTATGAGGTTTACCACATGTTGAACCCGAAAATCAGTTGTGTGAATCGTGTTTGGTGGGTAAACAAATGAGGCATTCATTTCCGGCAACATCCTGGTTTTGATCATCCTAACCTTTAGAGTTAGTTCATGGTAATTTGTGTGGTCCAATAACCCCATCCATTATCTCGGGTAATAGGTATGTCTTTGTTATTATAGACGATTAGTATCGATATATGTGGGCGTTTTTATTGAAAGAAAAAGGTGAAGCATTTGAAAGTTTTAAGAGGTTTAAGCCCCTAACCGAGACGGAGGCGGGTTTACCAATGAAAACTCTCCGAACCGATAGGAGAGGAGAATTCACTTCATGTGATTTCAATCGGTTCTGTGATGAAAGTGGAATTATTCGGCATTTAACCGCCACGTACACGCCACAACAAAATGGTGTGGCTGAAAGGAGAAACTTAACTATAATGGGGATGGTGCAGAAGATTATAAAGGCGATGCAGGTACCGAATTATATGTATGGAGAAGCGGTCTGACATTAAACCTTTTTAATCAATCGGGTCCCAACCCAGGCCTTCGTTAATCAAACTCCATATGAACAGTTCAATAAAAAGAAACCGATTATTGACTACGTTCGAGTAACTGGGTGCATGGTGTATGCTAAAGTTCATAGTGTACATACAAAGAAACTTGACGGCAGGGCAAGACAACTCATTTATCTCGAGTCGGAGACGGGTTCAAAGGTAAACCGTCTCATTGATCAGAACACTCGAAAAATAGTTGTTACTCGGCATATTGTGTTTGACGAAGGATGGTGGAATTGGTTAAAGGAAGTCGAAAAGAATGACTACGAGTCAGGTATATTTTCTATTATTTAAGGATGGGGGGTAGCGGTTGAATGGAAATGGTCAAATCGAACCCACTATATATTGAAGAAATGTCTGGAAGCAACCCGGGTAGCCTAAGCTCTAAACCTGCATCATCGGTTCAACCCGAGTCCAACGACTCAGCCAAACCAAGCCATATTGGGCCAACCAGATCTCAAGTTCAGTCGATGAGTAATGGGTCACAGGTTCATTTGGGTGAAAATGAGGCCCAAACGAGTCAAAGACGTTCAACCCGAGCCTTGATTTTACCATGAAGACTAAAAGAAGATTATGTGTTACATGTTGACTCTGACTTGAGCAATTGCTTCTTACAACAAGTGGTGAACTGAGTAAGTATTTTTAGGTTAAGTAGAACCAAGAATGGGTTTGTGCTATGAGTACCGAAATCGATTCAATAAAAAATAATGAAACATCGAAGTTAGTCGAACTTCCAAAGGGTGCCAAATGTATCAGTTGAAGTGGGTGTTCAAAATCAAACGAAATGCGGATGGAACGATAAACAAGTAAAACGCTTACTTGGTTGCAAAGGGTTACGTGCAACAACCAAAGATCGACTTTGATGTTGTTTTTGCTATAGTAGCCCGAATCGAGACCGTTCTGCTACTAATCGCATTGGTTGCATCTAAAGGGTTGGAAATCCACCATCTTGTTATAAAAATATCTTTCTTGCATGGTGAATTGAAAAAAGTCGTGTTTGTTTCACAACCAGAAGGATACGAGTAAAAGGGTGAGGAGGCAAAAGTTTACAAGTCGTTAAAGGCCTTGTACGGGTTAAGGCAAGCACCCCGAGCTTGGAATACAAAGCTCGATAACATCCTACAAGACATGAAGTTTCAAAAACGTTTCAAGGAACAATCGGTTTACCAAAAGACGGATGGGGAACATCTTTTGTTCGTAGCCTTGAATGTGGATGATTTATTTGTGAGAGATTCAAGCTCGAGTATAATTTCCGATTTCAAGAAGGGTATGGTGACCAAGTTTAAGATGTCGGATCTCGGGAAGTTAACCTACTATCTCCAAATCAAAGTATTTCAACGAGAGGACGGGATAGTAATTGCACAAGAAGGATACACCAAATGAATTCTGAAGGAACCGGTATGCAAAACTGTAATCCGTCTCAAGTCCCAATGGATCATGGTGTTAAACACTCGAAAGTCGAGAACGAAGTCAAACTCGATGTAACCGATGATCGAAAGGTGGTGGGTTGCTTACGGTATTTATTACACACTTGCCCGTATGTGGAGTTGCACGAGTTACATGGTGAGAATCCCTCTTTGAGCTTCAATCGATTGATCAATTCATATCGTGTTGTAACCGGATATAGTTATATGATATATGTATGTGTATAATAATCTTAATTATGTTAACGGAGTGTTGAGTAATCAGTTGGACAGAGTAATGACAAGCGAGAATAATCTTAAAACACTTAAATTAATATGCAGGCTAATCAGCCTATATATAGAAGACGAATGCCATTCGTTACACATTCCGCAACGAATAGCCTTCATTCTTCTTCATTACATAAATAACAAAATGGTATAGGGAATGAGTCATTCGCTACATCCCATTCGTCAACGTTCCATGACGAATGAATACACATTAATAACGATTAGCGTCCATTCGTTAAACATCCTTAATGAATGGACAATGATAAATACTATTGGTCTCATTCATTAAACATCCTTAACGAATGATCCATAACCATAACGAATGTGACTTATAAATTACTTAAATTCCCTTACATTAAAACAGTAATAAATCATAAACAATTACAAAGACTCGAGACGACCAAAACCGTGAACTAACACCCCCCCCCATCTCGTGCTCGTTGTCTTTAAGTTACTTGAACATATTCGACTTCCAGTTAGCACAACTATGAGCCCCAAACGCGTGACACACGCGAACAACGCGTTGGAATTGCATAGCCTGATCATAGTCTTCATGATTTGCGAAGAGGATCTTGTTCTTGAACAGCAACTCATTGTCTGTCTCGGATAACATAACGGGCCACAAAGGGTCTATGACTCGTATAAAATTAGTCTTCAGCCCTTTGCCCAGAAAAATAAATGTGTCGCCCGTATTGTTGTTGTAGTACCACCGATTAAATGACAGATGAAAATCTTGCGGAAAGGTCTTCACCGGTACTCGCTTCAAAGTCTTTTGCGGTTTTACTTTCAGAACAAGCTTCCTCCAACCAGTACGATGGTCAATACCATAGATGTATTTCCTAGTTGGCACCTGTGGATTAAAGACTTTAAACCCATGGTTGACCTCAAAAAGGAGATGTTGATGAAACCATCCTGCTAATTGATTTCCCCCACGGTTAATAAACGGCTGATTGGCGACCGCACGTCCCACCTCGGCAGTGACAGAACATCAATAATATATTGTAAGTACTAAACACCGTTCTCCCACTTAATAATATAAACCAATAGCTCCGACTCATATAACCAAGAAGCAATGTCACCTTTGACGGTTTGCACGACTTTGAATGTAGGCTTCTGATTTGCTTTGGCACGTGCACTGACATCCAGCTTGTGTACTTGATCGACATATCGATAGGCCTCAATGATCTTCGAAGTCAGGGATTTGTTGTGATTCCTAAACCAACCCTCAGCATCAAGATCCAACGAGCTTGACCCCTTTTCCGACACTTTTCCTTTCTTCTTGGTTGTCTTCTAGAGATGCTCGTCGGCAGCTTTGAGATATTCTTCAGTGAATGTTGGAACACCCTGATCAACATTTGAACGGTTATACAGATTAGGGTACTCTGTTGTCACGTCTTCAATCTCGATCTCCTCGTATTCATAAGTAAACGACGTATTCCCATGTGGAATACTCGTGTCAGCTTCAACCTCCTCATCATTAAATACCTCCACATCCTCCTCAGCCTCTAACGCATCCAACTCTTCGTCATTTAATCCCAACAATAAAGATATTTGATCACGAGACAAGGCATGATCAATGAACTCACCCTCCTCGATCTCATCTGCATTTGCAGTACTCATCACCACTACCCTTTTAAAATCCATAAATATTATGGTGTTACCTTGATCAACTCAATATTCTTGACATTAGTAGTATCTTGATAGACTACTATTTATCGATCATTGCCCTCACCACCACCACTACTATTACCTGCAGCAAATGAACCGTGAGCTTGTTTCGGCTCACTATCGCTTGCACCAGCTCAGTATCTTGATAGACTACTATTTATCGATCAGGATCCTTATCTTCATCATCTTTCTTCAATTTCTCTAATGTATCGTCTTTGCACGTTAATTGAAGAATAAGGTCCTCCTGTTCCTTTATCCTCTCACCACTGAGACGTAACAATCTCACACAGCTCTTTCATCTCCTTCTGGGAAATTGAAATATAACTCATTAACCGTCGTTGATTCATCAACATTTTATCCTGTTGTTGGCGATCAGCTACCATCTGATTCTCGTATAAATGAATCAAACTAAGGAGCATATCCATCTACTGTGTAGACGACAAGGTATGAAATGAAGATGGTACAGGCTGCACCGGACCTTGTGGACGACTGATTCTCATAAATGATAGAGCCAAAGGTTGTGTCGGCATCATCGTAAGAGTAGGAGAAGTTATCATCGATGTCACAGGAGGTGAAGCATGGGAGACTATATTGATTGAGGAATCGATCCAAACCTTAGATCAGATGATGCTATCGTCGTAAGAGTAATTGCCGGGGTGCTAACAGTAAGCGACACCACCGACCTTTGTTGCACAGACGACCGAGGCACTTGTGGACGTATCTCTACACCCGAACCGTGCCTAATCTGACGCTTTGCTGGTTGATCTTAAAGAATTTCCTTTCCCTTGCGCTTACGTTGAGCAGCATATGAACTGGCTGCCTCAACGTCAGCAAGTCGTCCATCACCCCCATTTCCTCCATGTCCACCCTCATCATTACCACCATCATCACCATCTTTCCCACTTGATCCCTCTTTACATTCAGAATCTGAGTCGTCATGGATCCAACGATCATTAGAAGGACATACATAATCCAGATTCGGCAAGTGACCAATTAAAAATTTGGTCCTTGGACGGTCTTCTGGTGTTTGACCAGGATATGTCTTCATTCTCTTCATCGTATCAGACGTCATGTGTTCTAATTCGAACACATCATCTTGTAACGATTGATCAATCACGAGATCAGGAATCAAGTCCTGAATAAATAGCTGCACGAATCGTGGATACATGAGAAACTTATTCTGACGGTTCTTAACCAAACAGTTCTCCTTTAGATGGCAAAAGATGAGCTAGGATAAATTGAACGGTTTATTCAATATAAGAGCAACGAACGCGGATCATAGCAAAATCCGACATTCGTCAAAGCCTACCTTTCGTCCCCCAAGGCAATGATCAACACGTGTAATAAGTACTTGTATGGAGCACACATCTACGCCTTGTTGTATTGGGAACGGTCAAGGTCTCCGGTATAGAACAATCACTAAAATAATCCACGTATCAATTCCTTATCAAATTCACATGGAATATCCATGTTATCAGCAAATCTCAGCACTCGACGTATCACACCAGGAGTGATCGTCATCGTCGTCTTGTTAATATCGGCGATGATGTGGTTCTCGGACTCCACATATTTAGCTGAATCCCAGAATGGGACGGATTACGCTAAAATGTATCAGAACATCAGCAGTGATAGCCTAGTGGATCCGGGATCGGCGTAGAAATGTAATAATGTCTCCAAAAACATCCTGATCCGCAAAGTTGTCCTGTACAAATGCACAAATATTGTGCTTCTTTTCATATTGTAATACTGGCATAGCTTGAACTTGTTGTTGCTATACAGGAGGTTGTGCTGGTTGAACATGTTGAGGATCAATAACAGGAACATCTGGCATCCTCTCGTCAGCCATTGCTGTAAATACAGAAACTCATTGATTAGTAAAAATAAACATACTGTTAACTTATATTAAATTCCAATTTATACTTTTTGTTTTAAAATTTTCAAGTGTCAATCAGTTATTCATAAATTATGACAAATGGTGTCATTCGTTATAACGTATGGCATTCATTCGTTGTCATTATATGATTGAATGATTGAATGAAGGATAGGTCTGAACGAATGAGTCTATTCGTCAATTATGTGTAACAAATAAAGATTCATTGGTTACATGATAACACGAACAAGATTTATTCGTTGTGAATGTTCATCAAATAGGTTCATTTGTTTCTTTCATACACGAATGGCCCGTTATTCATAGTTCATAACGAATAGCAACCAATAATTATCAACTTTGATCCCAGTTTGTCAAAGTCAAAATTAATTTGAAACCAAAATAGTCAACATGCAACCAAACGTCAATAAAATCATGTATGACGATGAATTAATTACATACATACATCATTGAACTCGTATAAACATCGTTAACCATCCCCAATCAACCATTAAGATTAAAACACAAGTTTTAGTTGATTTTTGGTTCAATACATAGACCTGGTTAATAAATTAACGAATTAACCAAGCAACTGTCCATGAAATTTGATGAAAATAATCACGTTTGAACCGGTTTTACCTTATGAACCTTAGATAATCAACAAAAACGTATTTGGTTGTGAATGAGATTTCTGGAAAATTTTTAAAAGGGTTCTTTTTTTATTTGCTGTAAATATGGTGAATGGATGAACCTATTCGTTCACCCCTTGTTCATTATAAAGGACATAATGCAAGCAAACCCAGACAAACGAATGGACACATTCATTAATTCAAAATTAATGAATGGTTCACATTCATTGGCTCATTCGTTAACCTCGTTAATGAATAAACAATAAGATAATTTCATAACGAATCAGCCAAGATTCGTTATTCATTCGTTATCATTATTAATGATAAATGAGGTCATACGTTATCAGAGTGAGCGCAGAAGCGAATAGGATAGCGAGTGAGTACATTCGTTATACTGTTTAAGTCACGAATGACCATCAATCGTTATCAACAACAACAATGAATGGGTCTATTCGTTATAAATGCTCATAACGAATATGAGCAAAACAATATTTATTTAGAAAATTGGTTTTTATTGGTCCCAACTATTGTTTTTTGGTCATTGTCGGTCCCAACTAACAAATTGGTCACTGATGGTCCCAACTTTTAATGTATTTGTTCCTAATGGTCCGCGGCTAACAAAATCCTAATGGCGTTAGTTTCAGGTCGCCGGAAAAACATTTTTTGCCGGGAAAGTCAATTTTTTTGCCTGAAAACACCACCTGAACACCGCCACAACCACCAATTGACTCACCGCCAACCAACCACCGTCACTTAAGCACAATCGACTGATTCCGACGATGGTTCTAGGGTTACGGCGACACAAAGTAATTACCATGATGTTTACCATGATGTTACTAGAAAAAGGTTCTTAAATGTACGATACAAAGTAATTACCATGATGTTTAGGACAAAATTGTTGAGTTTTTGGGAAAAAAATGTGTGTTTTCCGGCAAAAAACATTTTTCTGGAGACCTAAAACTAACGACATTAGAATTCTGTTAGTCGCGGACCGTTATGAACAAATACGTTAAAACTCGGGACCGTCAGCAGCCAATTTGTTAGTTGGGATCGGCAGTGACCAAAAGACGATAGTTGGGACCAAGAAAAACCAATTTTCCTATTTATTTTGAATTTTCAAGAATTAAATAATGCATCGAAACATGTGTCCCGATGAACTTTACCTTAAAATTCTTACCACTAGCAGTAAGATGCAATACCTTAACGTGCTTTGCATTCAAAACACATAAGTTAAATTAATTAACTTAAAAACCAATTAACTTAAATCAATTAAATAAAAACGTGGAAAAATCTTTTTGGTTTTTTCTTTTTCAAAAGTATCCTTTAGCTCGAAAATCGAAAATAAATCAGAAAACAAAATAAAAACAAAATACTTTTGGATTTTTGAATTATTTTTTTTAATTTAAAAACAAATACAAATATTAAAACTACTCTAGGAAAGCAATGCATATTTTTGGGAGTTGAGCAGAGAATCATATTGACCAAATTGCCATTCCATCGCAATTTTATATTTTAGCGTTATTATGACTGGCGTTAAGTCGGTCATTGATATTGTTGTCCACTTAAGTCTTAACAAAACTTTCAAGTATTTTTGTGATATGATTTAATTTTCAATTAAGGCACAGGATATCAGAAACTATCAGCCCCTAATCTCGGTTCAGGCCTAGTTTGACATATACCATATCGCCCCAACCTGACTTAAATCATTATGCATATTAAGAAATACACCAAGCTTCCTTTATTGTGAGTGAGTAGCACAAGTTCATTTGTAGGCTTACAGAAATTGTATCCCCTGGGGTCCATTTCTTATTGGTATTAAGACGCACGCAAGAGAGGAACAATGTATGACTGACGGCGGATTTTGATCAAGTCAGTAATGAGTTTGTACAATATACAGCGGTGATCAAGTTAATTGACTTTGGGTTTGCTCTTAAAGCATTTGAAATATTTATGTTTATGAATACCCAGATAATTAAGCCGCATAAAGACTCACAGTGTCCAGAAACCGGATGCATCCCATCAATATAGGATTTGAGGCCATAAGACCATACACCATTGAAGTGTTAACCATAAACTAGATGCATTTTATTTAGAATTTTTGTTTTTCGTGATCAAACAGACATAAGGCTTGAGTATGATAGGCTATTGCATTTCTGCCTTCGTTGCCGAAACTTTTGGAAGAGACTAACACCTCTTTCAATATTGTAGTTCTTTATGTTTATATCACATACTTTTACCTTACAGATTGTTTAAGAACTATCAATGCACCAATGCAATTAAGCACTCAGTCGTTTAAGCTTATTTCTTTCTTGATATGGGACTAGATGATCAATGTACTATCATTTTCTCTTTTTGCTTCAAAACTCATTTTTGAGGAGCATTTTTAATGTTTTTGAATTTTTTTAAATATTTGAATGTTTTTGGTTTTTCTCCATACAAACAAAAAAATCATAATATTTTTGTATTTTTCCCATTTTCTCCCTCAAAAATCAAAATATTAAAATAACTAAAACAAAATAAAAAATGATTATCTGAGCTTAAGGATACCAGCAAAAGAGTTTTCAATCCGTTTAAACCAAGCAAGAAATTAAAGCGTGTTTTATCAAAAGCTTTGGTAAACAGATCAGCTTTCTAAAATCCTTGTGCACCTTCTCTAAATCAATTAATTTCTTTTTAAAACAATCAAGGACAAAACGATATCGAATCTCGATATGCTTCGTCTTAGAGTATTGTACGGGGTTCTTTGTAACACATATTGCAGTAGAGTTATCAATAAATATGGGAGTAGTAAAAAACTTCAAACCGTAATCCGAAGATGTTGTTGGATCCAAAGAATCTATGAACAGCAACTCGAGGATGCCACATACTCTGCTTGGCGGTTGAAGTGGAGACTGGTGTCTGCTTCTTACACTGCCAGGAAACAAGCCGACTTCCTAGAAGTTGACAACTCGATGTAGTTGACTTGAAGTTGATATTGCATCCTCCATAGTCTGAATCAAAAAATCCAGTGAGTTCAAAGCTATCATCCTTGGGATACCATAAACCGGTGTCAGTATTACCCCTTAGATAGTGCAGTATACGTTTAACCGCCGCCAAATGAGTCACTCGGGGACTCGATTGGTACATGGCACATAAACAAATAGCAAACATGAAATCGGGATGAGAAGCAGTTAGATACATTAATGAACCTATCATTGCTCGGTACAGGGTTGGATCTACGGTATCCTCCAATTCATCCGGTGACAAATTGTGACCCACAAGAAGAGGCGTCAAAGGGATTTTTTTGGTAGTTATCTTGAATCGGCTCAAGACATCGTTCACATATTTTGTCTGATGAATAAAAATTCCAGCGTCAGACTTATGAACCTGCAACCCTAAGAAGAAATTCATCTCCCCCATCGAGCTCATTTCAAATTCCGTCTGCATTTACTTCTCAAAATCCTTACACAACTTGTCGTTCATAGAACCAAATATGATGTCGTCGACATATATATGGACGAGGAGCAAATCATCTCCGATAGTCTTATAAAAGAGAGTACAATCCACAGTCCCACGTTTGAACCCACTATCAGTCAGATGGTCAGCAAGTGTGTCGTACCAAGCTCTCGGGGCTTGGTGTAGACCATAAAGTGGCTTGTTTAATCGGTAAACATGGTCAGGATAGTCCATATTATCAAACCAGGAGGCTGCTTCACGAACACCTCTTCATGAAATTCCCCATTGAGAAATGCACCCTTGACGTTCATTTGATAAACTTCAATATTCTTGAAAGCAGCATATGCCAAAAATATTCGTATAGCCTCCAATCGTGCAACTGGAGCATATACTTCTGTGTAGTCTACGCCTTCTTGCTGATGAAACCGTTGCACAACCAAACGTGCTTTATTTCTAACGATGACCCCACGATCATCGTTCTTACATTTAAAGACCCATTTGGTCGGAATAGGCTTCTTAACTCTATCTGGCTTCTCAATGAGATCCCAAACACACAGTCGACTAAACTGTTGTAGTTCCTCTTGCATTGCTTCTACCCATAAATACTCTTCAAGCTCCATACGAACACTCGTTGGTTCCATTTGAGACAGAAAGCAGGTGTATTTAGCGAGATTCATGATTCTAAAAGAATGCATATCAGTATACGCACACAATATGTTGACGTCACCCGAATTAGCAATCTAATGACATGTTTGCACACCAACATCTAGATCACCAACGATGTTGTCTTGAGGATGATACGTGTGAATCCGAAGTGTCGGATTCTCAGGTACAAAAACATTATCATTTAAAGTAGTAAGATTCTCTTCAGCGTCATGAGATGATTCACCAATCTCATGAGTATCAGGAAATGGAACTGAGAGAAATTAACAAAATTACCATCATCCAATGCAATAGAAATAACATCAGACGTATCAAGAAGATCATCTTGTATAACATCATCATAATTAGATATTGACGACATCAGTGTGGAAAACAATTGATCTTCTAAATAAGCACGCATTAGGTCTTCATCAGGTTGATCAACTATGGGAGTAAACGAATTAAATAAACTCTCATAGTCAAACACCCAATCTGGACCCTTTCCGGCAGGAGGTGTTGTGTATCGTTGACAGTCAACATGGTACCACTCTTCAACACAACCCGAAGTAAATTTGAAGACTCGTTTCTTAGGCAAAGCATATCCCAAGAAATAACCTTCAATAGCATTTTCATCGAATTTTCCCGCATCTTTTCAACATAGTGCAAGGACACCCGAACGGTTCCAAAAACTTTAAATTAGGTTTTTGATTGTTCAGAAGCTCATAACTTGTCTTTTGCAGCTTCTTCACAGTCAAAACACGATTAAGCGTGTCGCAAGTAGTGTTCACCAGCTCATTCCACAATTGGACAGGAAACTTTAAATCTGCTAGAATTGTTCTTGCAGCTTCAATCAGTGTTCGGTTCTTTCGTTCAGCAACACCATTCTGTTGAGGTATATATGGAGCCCTATATTCTCAGTGGATTCCTTTCTGAATTCAACAGAAGTCCAATATAGTATTCTTGAATACATCTCACCTTGTTTTTGTACTGTGATTCGAGATTCGTGATTAAATTTTGAATAAGAATAGGTGTCTGATCTTTAGAACTCATAAATAACACCCAAGAATATCATGAATAGTCATCAGTGACAACTAGACAGTACCAATCTTCAGCAATACTCGCATGATTCACAGGACCAAACCAATCCGTATGAAGTCGTTCCAAAGGAGTATCAATTGAGTTAATTAACTTAGATAGGTGTGACTTCTTCTTCTGCTTGCCCTTTTTGCATGCAACACAGTGATCGGTCAGTTTGAAGTATTTCAACCAAGCTCGGACGTATCAAAACCATTTGATGCAAGGTCCCTCATAGGCAACAAGAACAAAGCGGGACCCTCGAACCGAGGTCCCAACAGTTGGACTCCTCTTTCAAAGACTCCCGCCGAAATTTTCACAATAGAGAATATAAGTTTTAGAAAACCTCAACCATTGACAAGAAGGTCATTCTTAGATGCTAAGAAGCATTGTTCGTATCACGATGACATCGGTCATAATATGAATGAATGTAGATCACTGAGAAATGAAATTGAGGCGGCTGTTAAATCTGGAAAACTCGGGCACCTGGTGAAAAATGGGAAACCTAATAATGGTAAAGCGCCCGTTCGGGAAATCCAAGGCCCGAGTAAGAAGAAAATTAAAGATTTGAACGTCATATGATACAAGGCGAGTCCCATACAGAGAATAAGAGTAAAGAATCTGATGATGATGAGTGGAAGAATGAGCCAGTGATCGTCCCTAGAATTAAAGGGGGTCCGAACAATAAGAATACCCTAATCATCACTGCTTTTTTCGGGCATTATCGTTCTCATTACGTCTTCTTCGACACCGGCAGCACATCGGACATCATGTATGAACAATGCTTTGAACAGCTTGACGAAGAAGACAAAGAAAAATTGAAACCCATTCATGCTCTAGTATCAGGGTTCGGAGGGGAAATAATGCATCCGCGTTCATTCCCAGTTACCTTGAGATACGGAATTCATTCAAGAACCGAGGAAGTCGAATTCCTGGTTTTGCTAGCAACATCGAAGCATGACATTATTCTTGGACGAGAAGCCATTGGTGACTTCAACGCCCATCCGTCCACAGCACACAGTGCAGTAGGAGTTCTGACTTGCACTAGTATAGCAATAATTCATGTCAATCGACATTTCTTTGCAACCGAGAGCTCAAAACCCAGCAAGATCCCAAAACAAACTTTGAGAACTGAACCAGAAAAGTGGGTCTTGAACAAAGATTTCCCGATCAAACTGTAACAATTGGACCTGCTATTTCCGAGATAGTACGAACTTTCTTGAGACAATAATTATCAAAAAATATTGATGTTTTCGCGAGGCAACCCGCAGATATGACTGGTGTCCCGCGGAACATTGAGGAACACAAATTAAGAGTAAACCCATTGTTTACGCCGATTGTTCAGAAACAACGTAAGACGGAACAGACAAAAGCAATGAATGAGCAAGTCCAGAACCTCTTACAGGCCGGGATCATCCGTCCAATCCGCTATCAGACATGGGTTGCTAACCCAGTCATAGTCCCCAAGAGAAACGGGGCGTGGCGGATGTGCATTGATTTCAAAGATCTAAACAAAACATGTCCTAAGGATTGTTATCCTTTACCAGAGATTGACCTCAAGGTTGATGTTGTGGCACCATTCAAATTCAAGTGTTTCCTGGATGCCTACAAGGGTTATCACCAGATCCACATGACAGCAGGTGATGAAGATAACACAGCATTTCGCACAGACCAGGGCACTTTTTGTTATAAAATGATGCCTTTCGGACTAAAGAATGCGGGAGCCACATATCAACGATTAATGGATACAGCGTTCAAAGACAAAATTGGTCGAAACTTAGAGGTGTATATGGACGATCTCATAATCAAAAGTGTTGAGGAGGACCAAATGTTGAGAGATATTAAAGAGACCTTCGAAACATTGAAAGGTATTAACATGAAGTTGAACCCAGCCAAGTGTTTATTCGGAATGGAAGAGGGAAAGTTTCTGGGAGTGATTGTCACGGATGCGGGCTTCAAAGCCAATCCAGATAAAGTTCAAGCTATAGCCCGCATGCCTTCCTCGTCTTCCCTCAAGGAAGTTCAGACACTCAATGGTCGACTGGTTGCTTTGAATCGTTTTTTGGCAAATCATGCAGCCAAGTCTCATCCTTTCATCTCAACTCTGAGTAATTGCCTCAAGAAAGCACAGCTTAAATGGACCGCAGAGGCGGAACAAGCTTTCTTGGAGGTTAAAAAATGTTTGATGGAACTTCCCACGTTAACAGCACCTCACGAGGGAGAACCTTTAACGTTGTATCTATCGGCTTCAGACATTGCCATCGGGGCTGTCTTTCTGACAGATCGAAAGAATGTTCAAACACCGATTTACTATATCAGCAGAACATTATCGGACCCGGAAAAAAGATACTCCATGCTTGAAAAACTTTTGTTGGCACTGGTCTATGTTGCCCGACGCCTCCGCAGGTACTTTCAAGGATATCCCATCAGTAAACCAGAATTGTCTTGGCGCTTGGCCAAATGGACCATCGAACTAGGTAAGCACGCAATAGAATACAAACCTAGGCCAGCAATCAAAGGGCAAGTGTTGGCGGACTTCGTCATAGAAGTCCCGCATCACAAAGAAAGAGAATGTTTGACCGAGAAACAACCCCAGGCACCTCCTGAATCGGGACAGATTTGGTCTTTATTCACGGACGGAGCTTCCAGCAGTGAGGGATGTGGCACAGACCTCAGGTTAGTCAATCCCGAAGGCCATGAGTTTACATATGCCATAAAGTTGGGTTTTAAAAGTACCAACAACGAGGCAGAATACGAAGCTTTCTTGGCAGGCTTACAGATAGCCAAAAATCTTGGGGTGAAACATTTAGAAGCTCGAGTGGATTCCATGCTAATTGCTGGACAAATAAATGGAACGTATGAAGCTAAGAACGACATCATGGCTTCTTATTTGTCTCAAGCAAAAGCCCTGATTCCCCAATTCGCCTCTTTCAATGTTATTCACATTAAGAGGAGTGAAAATAAATCAGAGGAGTCAATAACGGCATCAAGCATAAAAAACTCCTTTGGGAATTCATCATATGCCGGTTTGGCCTCCCGCAGGAATTGGTAAGTGATAATGGGACCCAATTTGCTAACAGCGGACTGCAGGAGTGGCTGAAAGAACTTCAAGTCACTCAAGTTTTCACCTCTGTAGCTCATTCGCAAGCAAATGATCAGGTCGAAAGAACCAACCGAACTATCAAGGAGGGAATCAAGGCGAGATTAGGAACTAAACGGACAGGGTGGGTCGACGAATTGCCCCATGTACTTTGGGCTTTTCGCACCCAGAAGAATTCTAGCAACACAGAATCCCAGTTTAGTCTTACCTACGGCACCGAAGCCATGATTCCCGCTGAAATCGGTTTTCCATCCGCATGAGTTCTGTTAATCGATGATAATGATCACGAACTCAGGTTGAATCTTGATTTACTCGAAGAAAGGAGAGAATTAGCATTGTTGGTGCATAGATGTCAGTAGTTCATATGTCTAAGTCTGTAATCGAGTCTGTAATATTGTTTATGTAATTGTTTGTGTAAAAGCGATGTTGTTGACAAGTTCGCTTAGGCGAACTTGTTAACCAAGCGAAGTTGTTGACAAGTTCGCCTAGGCGAACTTGCTGAACGAGCGAAGTTAAGGACAACTTCGCCTGAGGCGAAGTTGTCGTGTACTGTTTACAGTTTACGGGTTGGTCGTTAGAGAGTTTAGTTGATCGAGTCGTGTAATTCAGTGAGTCTATTGACGTGAGTCTGTAAGTAACACGGTTCGAGTTATCAATATAACGTGTGGTTGTTCGTATTGTGTGTACGTGTGTTCGTGAGCTAGTATTCTACGTCCGTAACGATCTACACAGGGATTCCGCACCTGTGTATATCGGGATATCTCGTGTGATCCGTCCAGGGAACCTACAATTGGTATCAGAGCTTTTGCTCGATTTTGTGGTTCGGGATATTCACGCGGGTGTAGAATTCGTTCCATTTCGGGTATTACTGGGACGAGTTTTTGGTGTTTTTGCTCATTCTAGCTTCCTACCAGTGTGTTTAAGCCTTTAAACCGTCAAAATCGTCGTTAAAATCCGTTTTTCAGATCTGCAAAAAGTTCAAGTTTGTCAGGCGAAGTTGCTGTTCATCAGGCGAAGTTGCCGTCAGGATACGTAGGGTTTCAGCGAAGATATAAGGAGAAGCGAAGTTATTCACAACTTCGCCTTCCTCCTCAACTTCGCCTAACTCAGCGAAGTTCTTCTCAAGTTCGCCTAGTTCAGCGAAGTTCTCTTCAAGTTCGCTTACTTTCTAAGTTCGCTTAACCTAAGCAAAGTTATTCTCAACTTCGCCCAGTCACGCGAATTTAAGAAGAATCCAGCGAAGTTATTACTTAAGCGAAGTTATCCTTAACTTCGCCTATAGTACTGTTTCGAAGAAATTTTTAACTTCGCCCTTTTCAGAATTTTTCGGGTTTCTTAGTCTTCAAGAAGGATGTCGTCGATCAACATTTCGGAACTTGTCAAGATGGAAGTTGAAGCGGGGTCAGCTACAAAGGCCCCAAGGTTGCTGAAGGGAACCGATTTTGTCGCGTGGAAGGATCGGTTCATACAGTATGTTAAGGACTTGTCTTCGGCTTAAAAGGCTTTGTAGCTAATCGCTTAAAATTATGTCGGTTACATTAGTTTAAAGGACTTGTCTTCGGATATGTTTTGGTCCTCATTTTCTACTTGTAGATTTTGGAGATAGCCATTAACCAGATTACTGATAGTGACCGGGGCGGTTTATGATGTGTTTTTTCATTCTTTCGCTTAAAATTAGTCGATCATACTTAGTTAGAAGGACACATACTAGTATGTGGTCGGTCCAGCTGATCCATTGGATCTTCGGGATAGCCGTTTACCTGAAGACTTTGTTTTGGTCGGGGCGATAAATGTTAAAAATTTTTTTAGGGGAAATGAAATTATTTTTCAAGTCTGTTACTTCGTAAGAAGTTCGTTAGCTATGTTAAACGGAAAATTGATCCAACCTTGGAAAATGATAGATATACTAATTCTGTGTGCTTAACTAGTAAAGTTATTAGGCTTAAAAGGCTTTAGGACAATCATTGTATGTCATGGTAACTTTTTATGGTGCGTAAAAGTAGATGTGATACAAACTAATTTTACTTGATTTTACGTGGAAACTCCTTAAGAGTTTTGCATGTCTTCATTTATATCTTTCCGAATGATAGGCAGAAAAGCGATTACCCAGTCATACACGAGCCCATGTGTGTTCTGATACCCGTGAAGATTGCGTTTCAAGATACTGCAGTGATCCAGATTCAGGACTTGCATTAAATTTCTACTTTGAAGTCTATGTTTGTTTAAAAAAAAATAAATAATAATAATAATAATAATAATAATAATAATTTTTGGAGTTATTGAAACATTTTAGAGATGACGAAATATCAAGACTTCTCAATCTTAGAGTAAGAAGAAGAACGGGAACCAGAAGAAGAGTACTTACATGTTTAATCAGACACTATGGGTCGAAGTCAATTCGGGGTGACTTGGGGAAAGCCAAATACGCTTTGAGGATAGATAGGAGACATCAATATTTCTGAGTTGTTGCCCACTAAAATTTTGAGGCTTAATCGAACCTAACTCGTATCACAGAAACGATGAAAACCATCTTAAGTTATACCTGCTTACAACCTGTATCTATATGTCATAATAGAGCTAAACACGGATCTATGTGACAGTCACGTAGTTAGTATGATTCCTGTTCGGATCTTTTCTAAAACGTAGCAGTCACTATTGAGACTGAAATTTGATCCCTTATTCTTTAAATTTTTTTTTACTTAGATAATTTTATGATTTTTTAACTGGTTACTTAGAATTGATCATGTTATTTATTTCTTAAAGGACAATTTATAACTTAATTGACAACTGTTAAAATTTTAAGGGTTAAATTTTGAAATTTTAGGCGATGTTGTTGAACAGGCGAAGTTGTGAATAACTTCGCCTAGGCGAAGTTATCTGTAACTTCGCCTGTATAACTCCGCCCATATAAAAGGATTATCAACAGTCATCTGTTCATTAATTTCAGCGAACATATCCACAGTCAAACTATTCTCCGGCGAACTTGTTATTAACCTCGATTACGTGTTATTTATTCTGATTTTCACACCGATCAAAGGTTCGAGATGTTGTTTTATCATATATTACAAGTTCCTTCATGCTAATCAAGGGTCGTTTCGACCCGGGTATTACCCTCGAACCGTCGGACCTTCAAACCGATTTCCAAAACTTGTTGTCACGTGTTAATCACCATTCTGATCGTCAACATGTCCTTAAAAACCTTGTTTTAAGGATCCTTAATCGTCTAAACTAGCCGAAACATCGGATTTCGATGTTTGCAGAATCTAACTGTCGCCGTTTCAGATTCAGGCGAAGTTAGGGTTTAGGCGAAGTTATCATCAACTTCGCCTGAAACTTAAATTCGCCTGAGGCGAAGTTATCCGTAACTTCGCCCGAAGCTTAAGTTCGCCTGAGGCGAAGTTATCCGTAACTTCGCCTGAAACTTAAATTCGCCTGAGACGATGTTGTGATGAGGCGAAGTTAACATTAACTTCGCCTAGATCTTTTTTACTTAATATTAATTAGACGAACATAAAGCTGAAGCGAAGTTGTTCCCAACTTCGCCTCAACTTTAACTTCGCCTATACAGAGTTTATCACAACTTCGCTCATGGTAACAAAGCGAACTTGTGCTATGTCTTTTTGCCGTTCTAACTTGGTTAGTTTGTTGCAGATATGGCTGCGGTAGCTGGTGCTGGAGGTGTAGGAGGAGATGATGGTGACAATCAGAGACAATTCTTCCCAGGTCACAATATGTACATCACTCTAGACCCGGAGGCGAGCGGTGTGGATGACTATCGCGAGATTATTACCTTTCTCCTGCGCTCGAGGATTTTTCACGCGATCACCAACACTCTGCCGATATCTCTGCCGAATATCGAAGATTTCTGGCAGACGGTCGAATACGACTGCCGTGTTGAGCCCCCGGTCATGAGAGCCACGGTGAACAATCAAGAAGTTCAGTTCAATTCTGAACAGATCCGGGTGGCACTACGGTTTGGAGAGGAGACTCGAGACGATCCAACTGAGTTCGTAACTCCTTTTCGTGATGGAGCGTTTCTCCGAATGGGCTACTCTGGTCCATTAGGAGATACCCAGAGGAGGAAGGGTTTCCTTCTAGACCAGTGCGCTTCCTCATGCATGTTATGATTGTGTGCATGTCGGGGAGGAAGGCGGGCACTGATGGCATGGGTGCGACCATGCAGTCTGCAATGACTTCACTGACCTATAACAAACGTTATAGTTTCAGTCAAATGGTCTTCTATGAGATTGACAGGCAAAGAAGGGCGATGTCTCGGGAGCGGTTCATTATGTACCCACGTTTTATTCAAATGATATTGAACCATGTGGCTCCGAGTCTACCTCAGAGACGCCCGATCAGATACGTCGAATCAGTGAGCAAACGTATCTTTGCTCAATGCCGCACGTCGAGTGCGAGGAGCAACCCTGAACGTCGTCCCAGGCATACTCCACTGTTTGGGTTTTTAATCAACCCAGAGTATGTTCCTGCTGGTGGGGACGAGTTCAGAGATCCTCAACCGCGACAGGCAAGAGCAACTCAAGCTGTTCCTGCTCCTGCTGTGCCTGTTGTGTCTACTGCAGAGGATATAGACCTTGACGCTGTTTTTGGAGGTCAAGGCTATTTTGATATGGATCATGTGGTGCACAAGGTATGGGTGTGAGTATGACTAGAGCAGCTACGTCGATGGCTGACTCCGATTTGGATGAGATTATGAATGAGGGGAGACGGTTGATGGTGTCTAGAGAGAGAACGATTGGGAAGAGGAAGAGAACGGAAGATGATGATGAGTCGGAAGAAGAAGAAGACATACATAAGCTGATTAGAAGATCAAGACGGGAGAGGACAGGTGCTGGCATGGGAGCTGGAGAGACTTCAAGGACTGTACGATTTGCTCCGGCCGCACTGTCTGGTATATCCATTGTTCCTTCTTCTGTACAGGTAACAAGTACAAGCGCTGCGGATGTTCCCGTGGTGGCTACATCAACGGCTGGCATTCCATCCACCACTACCATCCAGACGTCGACTCCGGAGATCGTGTCACTACCACCTCCAACGCTTACTCAGTCGGTGGTAGCTGCACGTTTTGTGGAGTCAACGGTCGTTACTGCTGCAGGGTTATCAGGTATGATACCACCTGCGGTTACGCCTGCTTCTGGTGTCTCGCCTGCGCCTACTTCAGATTCAGAAAGAATAGCTTCACTAGAGCGGATCGTGGCAGAGCAGTCGAAGACTATTCAAAGCCTAGTGGAAGCAAATCAACTACAGGCATCCCTCCTGGTTGAGCATGGGAAAGTTATAGATGCCTTGAAGGAGTTCTTGGCATCTCAGGGGGAGATGAGCTGTAAGGGCGACGAGCTCAGAACGAAGAAGAGAAACGACCGTGACGATGATCCCAATGCATCGAAAGATGCAGGTGGTGAGCTGCCAAGAACTTCTCAAGCTCTTGGTACTTCCACAGCTGAGGGGGAGTCTACCGACGTGGCTGGTGGTTCTGGTGATGATGTGGTGTTAGTTGAAGATGATGTGATTGATGCGCTGAAGGAGCTTGATGATGATATGTTCAGCGACGATGTGCTGTTTGATGAAGATGTGCTGCCGAGTGATGTGATTGAAAAGATCGGTGAGCAGATTGTGATTGAAGATGGAATAGAAGAGGGGGAGATAGTAGAAGAAGGAGTTGAACACGAGATCCCTGATGTAGAGAAAGCCGACATGGGTGCTGAGATGGATGAGACTGAGTGGGAGGAGCAGCCTAGGTGGAAGGAAGGCTGTGCTCATTGGTTTATTAAGACCAAGAAGCCTGCTGTTCCAGCCATGTTCAAGAAAAGTTATAACATCAAAGGCTATGCTGAGTCAAAGAAGGGAATCATCTGTTGGATTTATGATGAACAGATCAAGTTGTTTGTGGTGAAGCGTTATGATGGTATTCAATACTTCAAACGAATGTTGAGATCTCTCAATACGTTGCCGGAATGCGAGGTGAAGGATTTGGCCAGGTTGGGCCTGATAAACAGAAGTGACAACAATATGGCAAGAATGATTGAGAAGATTGTGTGGAAAGAAGGTATAAAAGAAAAGAAGTTTGAACTATTAAAGCCACAGAAGGGAAAGCTCATGGAGGATACAGAGAGGGGATTGAGAGCAGATGGCAAGCCATGGATGGTGATGAAGTACAAACCGATCCGATGCATCAAAGAGGTTCCAATGAAGAATATGCCTCAAGATGTGTTGAAGAATCTAAAATGGTGGTACGTTGATTGCCAGACTGCTGAAGCCGTGATGGAAGACGAAGATGAACAAGAAGTGCTGAGGGTGTATGACCCGATGCATCTTGTTAACTTATCGAAAGCTGATTTGCAAGTGTTGAATGAAAAGAAGATATTCTATATTCCTGCTTGGAAGGATGAAGCAAGGAAATATCAGCGAGTAGTCACGGTGTGTGTTAGAGAAGGAGTGCACGCTTGAAGATACAGGGTTACGAGACAAGAGATTAAAGATCAAGATATGAAGCTACTGCCAAGGGGGAGTCTGTTGGTGCATAGATGTCAGTAGTTCATATGTCTAAGTCTGTAATCGAGTCTGTAATATTGTTTATGTAATTGTTTGTGTAAAAGCGAAGTTGTTGACAAGTTCGCTTAGGCGAACTTGTTAACCAAGCGAAGTTGTTGACAAGTTCGCCTAGGCGAACTTGCTGAACGAGCGAAGTTAAGGACAACTTCGTCTGAGGCGAAGTTGTCGTGTACTGTTTACAGTTTACGGGTTGGTCGTTAGAGAGTTTAGTTGATCGAGTCGTGTAATTCAGTGAGTCTATTGACGTGAGTCTGTAAGTAACACGGTTCGAGTTATCAATATAACGTGTGGTTGTTCGTATTGTGTGTACGTGTGTTCGTGAGCTAGTATTCTACGTCCGTAACGATCTACACCGGGATTCCGCACCTGTGTATATCGGGATATCTCGTGTGATCCGTCCAGGGAACCTACAAGCATCGATTCGCGAGCATAATTACAAGCGACAGCTTCAGAAATATTATAACTCGTGGATCCAAAAATGCGAATTTGATGCGGGAGACTTTGTCTTCCACAACAACGAGGCTTCCGGTCAGGAACCTCTGGGCAAGTTAGCCCCAACTTGGGAGGGACATTATAGAATCAAGCAAGTGTTACCTAAAGTTGCCTACAAGTTAGAGAAAATAGATGGGACTGAGATCCCCAGAACTTGGAATGGGGCTCAGTTGAAAAGATGTTATATTTAGCACAAGTGTTTTCTTATTGGCCTGCGTGCCTCAATAGACTAACAATCCATATAATTTCCTTTATTGTAAAAAGGCTTATGCCCAATATATGAAAATCTCGTAGTTGTAACATATGTTGTAATCTTTTATTGACAAAAACGAAGATCCGGATAGACACATATATTATGGTACATAAGACAAAGTGCACCGGAGGAGAACAAGATTTTTTATCATACCAGTCAAAAGAGATTACAAGCAAAAGGAATAGTTTACAACAAAGTTATTTATACATTCACGGGGCGACATCCTCGTCTTCCATTTTATCATTCGTTTTTTCGGCTTCCTCTTCCTCCTCATCAAGACCCAATAACTCTTTTAGTTGATCTATAGCATCCTCCTTATCCGCAAGCTCTGATATATGCTCGGAAAGAGCGAACTTAAGAGTATCAAAATTCTTGGTCTTCTCAATGAGGACGGAAGCAGTATCCTTACCAAACAAAGCATACTCCTCCGGACGTCGACCTTCGGAACCAAACTTATAGCCTTCCGCAAAGCCCATCTGTCGTCCAGCTTGTTTGGACGCCTTCAAAAGCACCGCGACACAATTTCTGAGGTCATCACTATTCCGGACATCAGTTATAACTTGATAAAATAATTAATACATGCATAAGCACGAGTAGAATGATCGTTATAATCAAAGTGTAAGATTGAATACCTTGGGAATTGCTGCTGATAACAACCATTTCTTGTCCACATTGGTCCGGACAAGCTCCATCTTATGACCAGCACACTCTAAAGCCTGATCTCGGTTCTTGGCATAAAGGTCGACTAAACGCTTCTCCTTAGCCGCGGATTCGGCCTGAAGAGACCTTACCAGTTCAGCTTGCTCATCCAATTGTTTTTGAAGAGCAGCTTTAGCTTCCTCAGAGGACTTGAAAGCTTGGTAACTTTCCTTAGTTTCAGTCAAAGCCGCATACGTTTCTTTCTTGGCATCAAGTAGCTCAAGATCCTTGTCATCAAGTTCTTTGTTCATAGCCAACCAATCCCGGGTTATCTCCTGATTGGTGGAGACAAGATTCGCCATGAGATAAGAGTTGGAATTCAACAACTCTTGGCGAATACGCTCCCTCTCCCGCTTCTTTTCCGCATGAGGAAGACTCTCTTGAAGAAACTCATAACAGAGATCTGCGTCATTGAATGTGGAATCTTCACGCAATGTCCAGCGTCGACAATGCAGAGCAGCTTCTCCCTCATGAGCAGCACGAGAACGCTGACCCTTGTAAGGAAACATACTAATACCCCCTGGTCTCGAAAATGATGAACGTTATAGTTCGGAGACATGCGGAGAGTATTAGACTCATGGCCTCCTTTCTCCATATCCTTCAAAGGAGAGATACCCGTCAGATTGATCAGGTTTTGGAAAGGGTTCTTGGGTGAGGAAGGCGGAGTTGGAAGTTTCGGAGCCCCCGAATCCTTCAAACCTGAAATACCTTCAGAAAAATCTTTCAGGGCCACTGAAAGATTTAATCAAAGTCAAATAAAAGATATGCGGAGCATGGTTATTTATGCCAAAAACAAACAAACTTACCCATAGAAACATCTTGGGCATCGAGTTCCTGCAAACGGGACCCTAAGTCCGCAGGTTAGCTCGTCTTTTTCTTCTTCTTCTTAGGAAGGGCGGTCTCGGCAAGTTGAGATCTGCGTTTTTTAACAACTTTAGATGGTCCCTCGCCAACAATTGGGACCTCGTCCTCAAGAGCAGCATCATCGTCAGCATCGTCACCACCTCCTGAGGTCTTCTCGGTGGAAACCTTACCATGTTTGCGGGTCAAACAAGTGGCCATAGGCAAGACATTGGTAGAATCAGTAGTATCAGTACATGGTCTTTCTACGCGAGGTGATGACTCCTCGCTAGAAGAAAGGAGCACAACCACCCCGCTAGAAGTCAAAGCAGTAAGAGGTTGAGGTTTTAGAACCACCTCACCTTCAGCAATCCTCTTCTCACCTTTCACAAACATTCCTTCGGAAACAACAGGCTCCGCGCGGAGAGGAGAAAATAAGAAGTTATGCTCGGTGCGTTCAAGAAATGGAACGTCGGTTGCAAAAATAGGACGGCGTGCCATCATGCCTCCTACCTTATCCAGTAAAGAGGAAAGAATGGATCCTTCCCCTGCAAATTTAACACAAAGGTAAGAAAAAGAACAAGACCTTGGAATATTGCAAGTAAAAACTTACCTCCACCAGAATTTTCATAAAAAGGCTCTAAGGTCGAGAACGGCCACAAAGGGCTCATCTTGGCCGACACTAACGCCACCTCAGAGATCTCCCGCATGGGCGTTGGCGTCTTTATTAATGAAGTATACCACGGGAGATTAGTCGCCGTGGTAGCAGCAACGGAAGGAAGGGTATCTGTAGCCTTACGATGACTCATCGTAAATGGAATTACACCCTCCCGAACCCAAAAGAATTTAGGTTTCCATTCGTAAAGACTCCGGTAGCACTCGGTACCAATAGGGGCCTCGTTACGGCCCCTTTTGGTAGCGGACCATCCAAACCACCCATCACGGTGCGTCAGCTTATAGAACACTGCAAATCGACCTACCGTCGGGTCGATAGTATGAGCCTGACAACAAAACTCAAAGTGACGTACTCGGAGCATCCCTAGAGGGTGAATCTGGGAAAGATGGAGGCCGTAGGAAGTCAGAACGTCCTTCACAAACTTTGTTATAAGTAACCGGAAGTTGCTCATTGTAAAAAACTCTGTATATATATGGCCATCTTCCCCGTCGGAGGATTAGTCGCAATAGATCCGTCCCCCGAGCGTTCCGGCTCCCATTCTGGAGCCAATCCGTAAATATTTATGAGGTCCTCGTACTCTTTCTCTTTCAAATGCACTGTAACCTCATGGATCGACGGAGTATTTTTCTTCTCACCAGCCATATGATAGAAGTTTACAGAAATCTCTCAGATAATATGGAGGTTTTTTCTGATTACTCTAGATGTTGAAAGTGATAAGACCGAATTGGATTCACAAAGGGTTAATTTATACCCATCACAATAAATGCTCCCTTCTGAATGACAGAGGAAAGAGAAAACGCGGACCATGGGATGATCGACACGTCAGGCGGGAGATTCGAAAAGCGTGACAGGTTGTCAAAAAGAGCATGTCACACGTCTCGTCAACCGTCGCTTAAAATTTCTCTCCCCGCCACGTCACTGTTGTTACCCAAGATACACGAATTCAAAATTCAAAACGGAAAATATCTTGCAAAGATATTATCAAACCAAAAGTTCTTTCCATTTAATTATTCACAAGTGATTACAAAAATATGGAAAAGAAATTGCAAAAGCCTAAATCCTAAAACCTATCTACGGATTAGGAGCAGACGTGCCTTCCGGAGCATTTGGAGCCTCGTCCTCGGACTCGTCATCCTCGAATTCATCTTCGATATAGACTCGTAATTGTTTTACGCCATCTTCATTCAAAGCAAACTCCGGAAGCATATTTTATAGCGGCCGAACAAGATCATCAAACTCTTGAACCCGTATGTCTACTTCTTGTTTCACGTCAAGGCCATGTAGCGGGTGGTTCTCAGTAGGCCTCACACTCGCCCAACTGCCTTAGCAGCAGTCGTCAAGTTAACAAAGCAGTCAGTGAGTTCTCTACTCTTTTTAACATAATGAATGACCTAACAACAAAACATAAAAGACATGGCGGCACAAAGATAGAAGTACACAGATAGAATAAATATGAAGAAATCCTACCGAGCTCAGACCACGGTTGAGGAAGTATTGTCTCTCTCGCTCGGCACGCTCCGCTCTATCACGAAGTCCTTGTAATTCGGCGGAGGCATGGGTACTTGCTTCAGTGTGAGATTGCAAGAGGGAGTCATATGCAGACTGCATATCAACAATAGTTTTATCTTTAAGCTCAGACTAATCCCCTTGCAATCGTAACGCCTCCTCGAGCTCTTGGATTCGGGCATTTTGCCGAGACACTTCGTCCTGAGTCCTCGCAAATTCATCTTTATTCCTTTGGGCCTCAGCTCGGGAAGCCTCGAGAGTGTTGTTAGACCTCTCACAAGCTTCCTTCCAACCTTGAGCAGCAGCAGCACTCCGGTCCTTCTCAGCTATAAGTGCGGCTTGAGCATCAATCAGCTTCCACTTAGCCGCAGCCGCCACCTTACGCTGCTCCTCAGCATATGCCACCGCGGCCTTAACGGCCTCAGAAGCCGCACTCAGCTTTCCACCCATTTTACGCCACTCCCGCAAGATCTCTTGGGTCTGGGCTACAGTATTAGCCAAAGACACGGATAAACCAGTGTGAAGATCATCGCGAGAGCGGTCCCGAAGATCTGTCATTTTGGCAGGAGGCACGCAGTGCTTCACAAAATTCATACACGTTTCAGGGTTGGTAAAACGTGACCCATTGATAATATCCCATGGTGGGACAAACAAATCAAAATCCCCTCCTAATTGCGCATCCCTGTAATACTGGGAGCTTGGGGTATCACGCCGTATAGGCATCGAGAAGGATTGTGGTGGCGCACCTTGCGTTGACTCTCTCCCGGCTTCATGGACGGATGGTCCAAACAGCGAACTCCTCATCACATTAGTAGTCAAATGTGATGGGAAAATTGCTCAGTAGAAGGACGAAATGGAGACCCATGAACCAGAAACCCAGCATCGTCAACAACTGGGTTATCTTCCTCGTTCCCGGTAGCAACCCCAGCATCGAAAAGATAGTCTATCGACTGATTGGATGTTGGGCGCACACTGGTCCCCTCCGCACGCGCCTCAGTGGGAGGAGTACCAGGTTTGTCCTCAACCACCTTTTCTGAGGAAAGAGATTGTTGATTCTCAACAATCGGAGTAGGCGTGGATAACTTCTCAACCACATCATCCTCCATAATCAGCGGATCTACACAAGAAATTTGCAATCACATCCGGACGTTAAGAGAAGTTAATTTTTTTTTTTTAGAAATAAAAACTCACCAGTCACTGTTCCCAGACGTTTCGCAAGACTAGGCTCCGGCTTCCTCGAGCGCTGGGTTCGCTGTTTCTTTGTCTTAGGTCCTTTCCCGGCATCAGCGGCGCTAGTACCCGCGTCACTTTCCTGAGAAGTTCGGAGAGACCTCTTCCGGTATAATTCTGCCAACTAATGCAAAACAGACGAAGTTTCAGGAGCGTCATCCGAGCTTTCCCCCTTAGAAGTGGTAGAATCGTCACTTAAGATAACGATTGTTCCATCCGAGGTTAGCACATTGACAGGAGGAGGGTTCAAAATATATGCACCTGTTTCAAAAATAGAATCCGAGACAACCGGCTCGGCCCACACACTCACAGGAAAGAGGAAGTATTTGACATTCCTCTCCAGGACCGGCACCTGATTAAGGTCGCGGATAGTTTTCCCCATGCACCCCTTATCATCATGCAGGGCGTTAAGCATGGATCTAAAACCTGAAGAACAAACACAAAGTTCAAAAACAGAACTTCGGAGGATTAAAAAAAAAAGTTGTAAACTTACGACCGTCCAGCTCAACAAAAACAGGCTCCATACCGGGAGCAGGCCATAGGCGGGGCATCCCCGCCCAGACAAGGGCCTCCTCAGGTAATACCCGCATTGGTGTTAGCGGGGCAGTCAGTTTGCGGATCTAGTCGCAGTTCTCATGAGCGGCCGGAGTAAGGTCAATTAAAGGCTCGTTGCCTGACCGACGAACCATGTCTTCCGGCACCACATCCTCCGATATCCAGAAGAACTTCCTCTTCCAGTCTTTGGATATTGTCCCAACCACGCGCCCGAAAGCCCTGTCAGACGACGAATGACAAGAAAACCAACTATTTTGACGGGTCATCTTGTAAAATACGGCGAAACGGTCCAGCCGAGGTACCATCAATACGAACTCAAAGTGACGAATTCGCATGACGGCACCTGGGTGAAGCTGGAAAAAGTGAATCCCAAACGCCTTCACCACCCTCATAAAAAACTTTGTGACGGGAAGATGGAAGTTTCCCGACACAAAATAATCAGCATATAATGCCATCTTCCTGAGAGGGGGGAAACTGGCAATTGAACCAGCAGAAGGGAATTCTGACCCCCACTCTGGTGGAATGCCATACGTTTCAATAAGTTTTTGATACTCATCTTGGTCCCACTGCCCCTCTATCTCATCAACTTCTGCCATCGTGCTAGTCATAAACGTCAAATGCCTGGTATGATGATAAAATCAAAGGAACATGCAGAGAATTTCAGAGAAAGAAAATAAGAGAGTAGTCAAAATACAAAGATGATAAAGCTTCAAAAGAAGTTAACTCGCCCTATATATACTCATCGCATTTAATGCGATGGGATACGAACAGTGGAAAGAGAAAAATTCGACCAATAGATACTCGCCACGTCACGCGGGAAAATTCGAAAAAGTGAAAAAGTTGTACAGTCGGGTACAATTGCAGCCGTCACAAACGTCCTGTCACCTGCACACGCTGTCAACTTGTCCTTTTTTCATGGTTATCCACAACAAACAGAAGATATTTTCTACCAACTTATAAAGAATAAACCCCCCAAATACACATTAAGTCCAAAATTTCGCCCGCATAAAGTACTTCACGCGGAAGAAACACTGGACTAGGGGGCTTGTAGAGGTAGGGTACTGAAAAGACCCAAATACCCTTAAGTAACACCCGTGGGTCAACCATGAACCTACCACAAGTCACCCGCGGGACATATAAACCATCCGCATAAGCATTTGAGGAAGAAACACCCTCGGGGAGCATGCGGAAGCACCTTGGCACCCTCAGGAGTCATCCGCAAGAAGGAACTTTCTTCCGCGTTAATGACTGTGAGGTATTACCTTGGGAACAGCTGTCAACAGTCAAATACCTTCCAAAAAGATCTACCAAGATGCTTTCTTGGGCAATACGTGACCTCTCAACCAATCAATAAAGGACACCTGGCAAGGCCGTTATAACCGTGCACATGGCCAGTGTTTCCCATCAACCTATATCAAAAGGACGCGTGTCCAGGTGGTTATACATGCACATGCAACGTATAAACCGAACCTATCAAAAGAGGACACGTGTCCAGGTGGTTACGAGAGCATCTTCTTAAAGGCAGCTGGCCCAATCACTCTTCCCACACTCTTCAGCTATAAATACTCTCTTCGTTACCATAAGGTATTCATTCACTCCCACTATACTCTCTCAATTTACTTAAGTGCTTATCTTCTATGGAACAGTACCTATTCTCACGACGGAGGGTGGTTACGGGAAGACCCCCCCTCTTGTCCTTCCCGTAACGAGACTCGCGGTGTCTGTTTTGCAGGTTCCGGTCACTGGACTTTGGGAGGTTGTACTCATATCTTGGTTGTAATTATCGTATCCTACCTTGTGGACTTATTAGATCCATGACCCATACCCGGGGATTTGGATTTATGTTTCTTCAATGAGTAAATGGAAGATTTGGAATGTGGTAGTATCCTTCAAGGATCCATCGTTTAAACGACGGAGGACGGGAGATAATGGGACAACCATTTTCGTATTTGGATCTGAATACTTCACTTCAAGCAGACATGAAATGCCAGAAAGATGTTCCATTGGCGAGACAGTGGTTCACGGAGCCACTGATGAAGATTCCATCGATAAGCTCGGTCACTTTAATCGATAGTAACGGCAGTGTATGACCATCATGGTTAATAGCATCATTAAGGTCGAAGAATGAATCAACTGCCGTGGGTACATCAGTCGATGTAAGGATGTCCGAGATGGTTACATCTACGGTTGCATGAACAAACTTGACTCCAGGGCTGTTTTCAAGGTTAATGTAGATGACATACGAAGGCGGGTTATCTTGTTTTTGAGTGGCTAAGCAGGCAGCGAGAGGGTAGAAATGAGTGAGGGTGGCGAAGAGAGAATTCCGAAGCGCTTCCAAGAAAGCGGTTATGGAGAAATCTTTATAAGGTGGTGGTTTTGCAAAAAGGAGACCCTTTTGGCTGTATTTGAGGTTGAGAATCATGAGCTCATAGGGGGTGAGATATATGGGTTGCTTGGTATTGTGTGAGAGGTCGTGCAGCGGGTTGACGAAGTATTCGGAAACTCGATTCACCGTTTGAGAAGTCATAGGAGTTTTCAGTTTTTAGAAAATACATATATGATGGCTTTAATTTTTTCATGTACAAATATAATATAGTGGCATGTTGCTAAGTTGGAGATAATGGCGTGTGGTAGTTAGAATGTGTGGTGTTGGCTTTAGTTGAGATAGGTGATTATGAGGAGTTTAAATCTAAAGAATGGCCGTGAGTTGGTATGTGGGCTGGAGATTCTATGTGGGCCGTGAGTGGGGTGGAGAGAGTGGGCTGTGTTGGTGGGGAGGATATAGTGGGCTGTGGTGGTGGGTCCATGGACTTGAGGTAGGAAAGGTAGTTTGGACATCGGTTCAAAGATGAGGGATAGTTCACAAAGGAAAAACGGCGTCATAAAAAACGACATGGTTTTCTATCGTTACTCGGTGTGTGATTAGGTCTAAACATTTGTGCCCGCGGTGGTGGGTGGGGTAACCAAGGAATACACATAAGTTAGAACGAGGAGCTAGTTTGTGTAAGCTTAGTGGGGTGAAGTAGATAGCAATGAGAGCCGAAGACTTGAAGATGGTCATAGGTAGGATAACGTTGCAATTGTTATATAGAAATTGGTCAATTAGTATCTTATTTGAAGGATGTTGCATTGTTAAATGATTTTTGGTTAATTTGCAGGATTTGGATGTTGTTTGGTTTGTCGTTAGCCGATCTGATTTAGATTTACCTGTGTAGTCACCATGATTCAGGTTGTCACAAATTATTGTTTATGTTTTGTCCTAATTTCAGCTGATTTATATTTGCACTTGATAACTGAATATAATCTGAGGAGAAGTTGTGTTAGAAACTATGGGGCTGTGATGACCAAATATAATTTGAGGAGAAGTCATGCTAGAAACTGGGTTCCTGCAACTTGGCTTGGTAGAGTGGTGGATGGCAAGCGCGGGATGTATATTAAGTCCACTTGCAACCTCCTTTGCAGCCATGGCAGTTTTATCCCCTTTCTTTCATAATATAATAAGCCTGAGCCTCAGTTATTTGAAATTAGATTATACATTCCTTTTGTTTCTATGTGATTTTTGCAACACAAACATAGGCATGTGATGTGCCTGTCTAAGGCGTTCCCCAGTTCACAAGAATTTTAGGCTTTATTCAACATACCAGACTTTTAACTCAAGCAGACGATTGCCATTACCAAAGCATAATGCTCACTTGAAGAGGCAACAAACTCTAAGGTAAGTATCATGCTTTTATGTATTGTCAAGTGACTTTCTAACGCTGCAAACTATTAACTAAAGTTTTCTTTTATGGCGTTGCAGTTATGCCCAGCAAAGAGTCGACCAATATTGAACTTTAATTAAAAGGTAATCCTTATTGTTGCTACAACAAAGATAAGACCAATGATAGTGAATGGACTGGTTAGGCTAACAAGCTTCAAGGGTTCAGGTTAACCTAACGCAGGTCGTGGTGTCCCTCTACGTTTGCAAAACGTAAAAGGAGGTTCACTAGTTAGTTGTTTGTTGTTATAGCTCACCGAAGATCAAGAACCGTGATGTTTGGAATCGGTTTCAGAATGATGTTCTTGGTGAAGCTATGAAGTTATTGAAGTAAGAAAGAAATAAGCTAAGAGCATATTTCTCAAGGAAGAAGAGAAGATTAGGGAAATGGTGTTATCTTCCCAAATCTGTTGTGTTTATGTTTATGGCTAAGTCTCTCTTATATAGGAGAAGAGACTTAAGCCTTTCGTCCAAATGTAACTAAACTAGTTCCCCTCCAGTTTGCCTAGAGAGTTGACCTTTGTGGGCGGGAAGGTTTGGACCGCTTGTCCATAGTTAAAATAATAATACTTTATCTGAGCATGTCCTTCGGTCAGAGGGGACACGGATGTGAACAGTGATGTAACATCGTACTGTAGCACGTGGGTACTTGTTTACATAAGTTTGGGCGGGAAACGAAGCTTTTAACCTTTTACCCCTTTTAGCGTTAATGTATACCAGCCATTTTATTATTTCCTTGGGCTACCCCCGTCATCAGCCCCCCCAAGTCAGAGGGATTTGAGAGGTTAGCTCAAGGGCTTCTGACTTTTGCACAAATTTTGTTTATTGCTTAAAGACTTCCAGGCTTCGTTCAGATTTGGCTATTTTTTGAATTATTGATGTGACAGTTGATGTGATTGTAACTGTCAGATTGCGGTTTCCAATAACTGCTTTTTCATTAATAGTTATCAATGGGATAACTATTCACTTTCTTCCAGATTTCTTTAACAATTTCCACCATAAACACTTTCAAGTTTCATTCAATCCACTACCAGGTTAGTTTCGATCCTTCACTTTTCTTCAAAATTATGGTTGCCAAAAAGGATCTTTCGATCAGTTTTTCCCGATTAACCCAAGAAGAGGTTAAATCGTTTTGCATTGAGTAGGGAATAGGGTTAAAGTATAAACCGATTGCTCCGCCGGTCGATTTTTCAATCGATCATTGTCCGCCGGGTTTTATTGCTTTATATTGCCGTCATTTCGAATTTTCTAACCTCCGACACCCTTTTTCGATTTTTGTTCTTAATGTTTTGGAGTATTACCGTATATCATTCGGTCAAATTCATCCGTTAGGGCTTGCTAGGGTTTGGCATTTTGAAGTTTTGTGTAGAGCCCTAGGTTATGAACCTTCGCTATTGAACTTTCGCCGTTTCGTTCGCTTAGCGAAAAACGGTGATTGGTACACGTTTGAACATACCAAGGTTGATACGTGTTTGGTTTCCTCGGCGGTTACAACCCTCGGTTTTTGGAAGGACCGTTTTTTCTTTTTTCTGATTATATCCTTCCGTTCAAGCCTGTTTGGAGACAACCCGAGGCTGTTCTCAATGAACCAGAACCAGCCGAGTCGGAGTTGAATGAGGCGTTTTTGAAATCGATTAGGAAATGTCCGTCACGTCTACGTCCTTTTCCCGAACACCTTCTTGTGTTGTTAGGAATTAGCAAACTTTGGGATAAGCCTAATCTGGATCCTGTGCTTATGAGGGATAATAAGGGTATGCATTTGTTTGTCCCATGTTTGCTTTGTTTTGTTGGTACGTTTGCTAATTATTTTTCTTTGTGTTTTGTAGTTATGTCTGCCTTAGACTTTATGAAAAATGATGACACTTCGGATGTTTGGTTTACTGATGCTGAGGCCGTTGTTGGGGAGGATTCGGTTGTTTGAGGAAAGGAGGGTCGATTTGAGGATGTTGCGTATATTGGGGATGCAAATGTTAAAGGGTTCACCAAAACTGCTGTCCCAAAGTCTTCAACTCGTCGTTCCACACGACGTTTGCTGAAGTCTGTTGGCACTTCATCTTCTCATAAACCAATTGAGGTTAGTGATGACATTCAGGTTTCTGAAGACCAAGGTCCAACTACGGAGGTTGAGAATGAGCAGGGGTTGGTGATTTCTAAGAAGGGGAACTCGGTTGGGAAGAAAGCCATGATGTCTGTGGTTCAAGGGTTGGATGGTGATGCGGTTTATGTGCCAGAGTGGAGTGTCAAGGTTGGGGATAGTTTCAAGGATCCCGAAGTTTGTGCTGATGCGTTAGCCCATTTTGCTCCTCTGGGAGTTCGTGATACTATTTCCAAGATGGAGGGTGACTCCTTGTTATCCAGGTTGATCTTGAATTCTTGTAACATTTATGCCCTTTTGGCAGAAGGTGTTACTCGCTTTCAAAACGGGATGGAGGAGTATGAAGGATTTATGAAGACGAAGGAAAAGTTGAAGGCCTCTACGACGGCCATGAAGAAGGATGTTGAAGGTTTTTCTGAGAAGGAGAAGGTGTATGTGAAACGGATTGATGAGTTGTCTCATGGCCATGAGATTGAGATGGCAGGGTTGAAGAAAGCCATGGAGGCTGATAGGGCCAAGTTGCATGCTGATCGTGAAGCCTTTGAGGTGCATAGGAGAGCCTTCGAGATGGAGAAGGAAGGCTTGAAGGCTTCGGTTACCCAGACTTCTGATGACAACAAGTGGTTGATTGAGCATGGGTTTCAGCAGGTTGTATCTTACTTGCTTCATTCTAAAGAGTTTAACTCGGTGCTGGGCGATGTTTACACGAAGCTTCTAGGCCATGGGAGGCATTTAGGTTTCATTGCAGGCTTCCATCATCACGAAACCGGTCAGCCTATGGAGCAGTCCCCCTTGTTTAACCCTAAAGCTTACAAGCTTTTCACCGGTTCAGTTCATGCGATGGAAAGGCTCACTTACCCTTATGTGGGTGAAGTTTCATCATGCTATGGTAAGCCTCTTTCAGTTTTGCAGGGCTTGAAACCAGTCGGCCTTGATGAAAAGGTTGCTAAAGAGGTGCTTGAGTCTCTGTCAAAAAGCGTTCCCGTTCCGGTGATAGTGAGGAGACTTTATCCGGGGGAAGCGACGAATCTCATGTGGCAAGACTTGAAGGCTCGGCTGTTGTTGATGTTGTCCCACAAGTCAAGAAGTCCAAGAAGGCTAAGGGTGGTAAGGCTAGTACCTCAAAGCCTGTTCCTGATGTTTAAACACTTTATTCGTAGCTTTCTTAGCACTTTAAAACAATGTTATGTAATCTCTAAACAATGTAGGTTTGGCATGGAACTCTTAAAGTTTCTGCCTTGTGGTTGTGTTTGGCCTTTTTGGCTCTTTAAACATTTTCTTGGGAATCCTTGTGATTTCCTTATTTAGCCTTAATTGGCTTATTATGTATGAATGCTGTTAGCTATGGCCTTGGAATGGCCTTGTTTATGAACTATGATGTTCTATGTATTTGTGTATTGGTTGCTTGTCTTGTTAGTTTGATGTGATTTTAGCTAACTTTCCATAAGAAGTTTTAGTGCTGCAGTCACTTTAGCTTCAAGGCTTCATTAGGTAAAAAGCACATGTTGGCTATCCTTTATATCACTACTTAGTGCATGTTTTTTTTTGTTTTCGTAAACTTTTGTAAGCTTAAGGAACGAATTGGTGTAGGCTGTTCAGACCTGTCTATGAGACAAGTTTAAGTTGAAAAAATTTTCTAAGTCTCATGGAGTAGGATTGACATAGGTACTCACCCCTTATATCGGTCCATTTAACCCTTGAACCTATTGAGCGATGTGGCCTGGGAGCTCATCCTCTTACACGGCCCGTGCCATGGAGTTTCTTGCTAGGTTCTCAACCTGATTATAGGATAGTAAAGACAAGTTATGACAAAAAGTTTATCATTCATTCAAGAGGTTGTTGTTCACAAAAAGGAGAATTATACATCTCTTGAAATACATATTTAGATTTTGACTAGGCATGGAACCTTTTAAGGGTTTTGCCGTTCCAGTGTCTTAGAAGCCTTTTGCCTTCTGCGTCAGCTAGCTTGTAGGATCCACCCTTGCGGGCTTCAAGGATTGTGTATGGTCCTTTCCCACTTTGGGCCAAGTTTTCCTTGATTTTTTTTTGCTGGCCTCATTGTTTCGGAGTACAAGGTCTCCAGGATTGAAGCGTTCATGCTTTACTATGGCATTGTAATAAGCTTCCATTTTTTGCTTGTATTTAGCCTCTTGTATTGCGACTTGATCACTAATTTCTTCGAGGAGTTGCAAATTCAACATGGTCTCATTGTTGTTTGATTCGAGGTCCATGTTGAGTGTTCTTTGAGTCACAACTCCGACTTCGGCTGGGATTACGGCTTCCGATCCAAACACTAGGCTGTAAGGCGTTCGCTTGTGGCTTGTCTTTTAGGATGTTCTTATTGCCAATAGAACGTTTGGGAGCTCTTCAAGCCAATTGTTGTTTTGCCTTCCCAGCCTTGTTTTGATTCCTTCAACGATGGTTCTGTTTGTTCTTTCAACTTGGCCGTTGGATTGTGGGTATGCAACTGAGCTGAACACTTGAGTGATTCTGAACTCTTTGCACCATGTGCTAAAAGGCTTCTCAGCAAATTGTTTCCCATTATCCGTGACCAACACTCCTGGCAGCCCAAAACGGCAAATGATGGTTTCCCATACGAAATCGATGACTTGTTTGCCTGTTATTTTTGAAAGTGGTTTGACTTCAGGCCACTTGGTAAAGTAGTCGACGGCTACTAGCAAAAATTTTACCCCACCTTTAGCCGGTGGGAAAGGACCAACAATATCCATTCCCCATTTGTGAAATGGCCAAGCCGAGGAGATGGGGACTAGATCGTGTTTAGGGCTTTTGGAAACCGGTGCATGAATTTGACAAGCATCACACTTTTTGAGTTGTTCCGTTGCATCTCGGTGCATGGTAGGCCAGAAGTATCCAAGTTTCATCAATTTTGCAACCACCGTTCTTGGCCCGAAATGAGCTCCACATATCCCCTCATGAACCTCTTTGATCAGATATTGACTTTGTTCGGGGCCCACACATCTTAGTAGTGGTGCAAGGTAGGCCTTTTTATAAAGGATCTATCCTTGCAACACATACTGTCTGGATTTGATTCAAACCCTTTCAGCCTCTGTCTGGTCCAAATGTAACTCACCAATTTTGAGGGACTTTTCTATGGGAGTCATCCAATTGGGACCTTCTTCGGTGATTACGTCTTGAACCTCCAGTTCTTGAATTGAAGGAGTTTTCAACACTTCCACCAATACTTTCTTGGTGAGGTGTGCAAATGTGAGAGATGCTAGTTTTCTTAGGGCATAGGCTCTTTTGTTTTGTGATATTGGGACTTGTTTGATGGTACATTCTTGAAATGTGGTCATCAACCCTTTTGCCTTTTCACGGTATTTCTTCATGTTGGGTTCTTTGGCTACATAGCTGTCATAGACCTGACTTGAAACAAGAAACGAGTCTGTGAAGACTTGTAGCTTGTGGATCTTCATCTCTTTGGCAATCTTCAGACTAGCGATCAATGCTTCCCTTCAGCCTCCTTGTTGGTGCTCTGAAATTCAAGTCGAAGAGCATATGTAAATTCTAACCCTTCGGGGTTGATTAAGACGAGCCCAGCTCCTGACCCTTCGATGTTGGAAGCTCCTTCGGTAAAAAGCTTCCAGACTTCGGGGTCAGAAGGTTCAGTGGCAGTTGTATGTATTTCAGGAATGACTTGCTTTGGAATTTCTACAATAAAGTCCTCCAAGACTTGGGATTTGATAGCTTTTCTTGGGACATAGGTGATGTTATGTTCACCTAGTTCCACAGCCCATTTGGCCAATCGGCCTGAGTTCTCTGGTTTTTCAAGCACACTTTTGATGGGTTGGTCAGTGACCACTTGTATAGGGTGTGCTTGAAAGTACCTTCGAAGCCTTCTGGCCGTTTGAATTAAGGCCAGGGCAAGTTTTTCCAAAGGAGGGTATTTGACCTCTGCCAGTTTTAGTGTTTTACTAAAGAAATAAACGGGTACATGAACTTTGTTTCGTTCGATGGTAAGAACCGCGCTTAATACTTCTTCAGCAACAGAGAGATAGACAGAGATCAATTCTCCCGTTTCAGGGGCTACAATAGCTGGAAGTGAAGCCAAGTGTTGCTTCATCTGGTTGAAGGCTTCTTCCGCTTCTTCTGTCCACCTGAAATCTTTCTTATTGGTGCAACTCTTTAGTGTTTTGAAGAAGGGTAGGGACTTCTCAGCAAGTTTGGAGGTAAAACGCTTCAAGGCTGCAAGCCTTCCATTCAGGCATTCCATTTCTTTTTTGATTTGTGGGGATTTGGTATCGAGAACAGCCCTGGCCTTGTTGGGATTAGCCTTTATGCTTTGTTTCCCCACGATGTGTCCCAAAAACTTGTCTTTTTCGAACCCGAATGAGCATTTTTCTGGGTTAAGCTTCATGTTTATCTTTCTCAAGTTTTGGAAGGTTTCTTGTATGTCTTCAAGCATTTGATGCTCGGTTTTTCTCTTGATTACCAGATCATTGACATAAGCTTCCAAGTTTCTGCTAATTTGGCTAGAAAATGCTTTGTCGATCAAACGTTGGTAGGTTGCACTGGCGTTTCGTAGGCAAAAGGGCATCTTTTGGTAACAGAAAATACCCTTGTCCGTGTAGAAAGCGGTTTTTTCTTCATCTTCCACTTTCATGAGAATCCGATGGTAACCCTTGTAAGCGTCGAGAAAACACTTAAAGGGATGGCCGGTTAAAGAGTCAACCTTGAGGTCCATCTCGGGTAAGGGATAGCAATCCTTTGGACATGCTTTGTTCAAGTCTTTGAAGTCGATGCACATCCTCCAAGACTTGTCATGTTTTCGAACCATGACTGGATTAGCCACCCAAGATTGATACTTGACCTCACGTAGGATCCCGGCTTGTATAAGCTTTTCAACCTCTTGGCATGCCGCCAAGCTTCTTTCAGGAGCCAGGCTCCGTTTCTTTTGGACAACAGGCTTAACATCAGGGGGTATTTTTAGCTCATGTTCTGCAATGCTTCGAGGGATGCCTGTCATGTCTTCCAAGCACCAAGCAAAACATCGCTGTAGTTCATTAATAGCTTTTCAAGGTGTGAAAGTGTTTCTTTGGAGAGGCTTGTGTTTACCCATACCTTTTGTTCAGGGTACTTGGGGTTTACGATTAAGCCTTGTTCTTCGTCTTTGCTTTTTGAGCTTTCCCCTTCAACCGTGTAAACCTCTTGAGTAGGTTGAAGGGTTGCAATTCCTATGTCGGTGGGAAACTTCACATCACCTTGACTAACCGAGACAGCCATGTTGAACACACATTGCCCTGGCCTTCCTATGATCACATCATAGTTGGAAGGTGTGTTGATAACGATAAAAGTGAGTGGCTTGATTTTCTTCATCCTACCTTCACTAAAACAGACATCAAGGGTTAGTTGGCCTAAAGGCTTCAAGGGTATATCGGCGATACCTTTTATAGATGACTCAGAGGGTTGAAGCCTTGAACGTTCTTCCTTGCTCAGCTGGTTGAAGAATATTTCATACATGATCTCTGTGGCCGCCCCTGTGTCAATGTAGGTTTTGTTTGTTTGGAGTGTTCCCACGTTCGCTTCCACCGTAGGGGGTTTGAGAGTAAGTTACCTTGAGGCGGTGGGAAGCAGATGCATTGAAGCTCCCAAGCCTCCAAGCGTTGTCCTTTGTGGGAAACATCTTGGTCTAAATTCACCATATTCACTTCTTTGCTTTTTCTTTCAGCCATCTTATCTTTGACCCCTTTCACCAAATGAGCCAATTCTCCAGACTTGACGGCTTCCTCAATTCTTCTCTTGAGTTGAAAGCAATCGTTTGTGTGGTGACCTTTTTCTTCGTGGAACTCACAGAACTGGGTGGAACTTTCAATTTTCTTGCTCTTGGGCAAGGGTCGAGGAGGTCGGAAGTTGTGCTTCACTTCTTCTGTGGCAAGGATTTCCTGAGGGGTTTTGGTTAAGGTTGTGAAGTTTACAGTCTTCTCCCTGCTTGGAGGGTTCCGGCCTTCTTGCCTTCGTTGATCTGAACTACAGGGATACTTGTCATATGGATTGTAGTTCCCTCTCTTTCGGTTGGGGCTGTTGCCTCACCAACTGGGAGCTCTTTTTCGCTGCTCTTTGAAATCAACGGCCTCCTCGCCTCGAATATGTGCCTCAGCTCGTTCAAGAGCTTCTTCAAGGGTTTTAGGCAGGCATTTGTTAAAGTCCTTTGTGAGGTGCTTGGAGGTGATGGCGTTCATGAAGCCTACCACCCTCATTTTTTCGTCAGCCCCCACATATTGTAACCCTTCTTTCTTGTACCTTTCGATGAAGTCTCGAAGGCTCTCATCATCTTTTTGTTTTATCTGAAAAATGACAGTGGCGTCCTTGACGTACCTTCTTTGTTGTGAGAAGTGGGCCAAGAAGCCTTTGCTCAGATCATCGAAGCTTCGAACGCTTTGAGAAGGAAGGTCGTTGAACCATATTCTTGCCGATTTGACTAACGTTTGCGTGAACATCAAGCAACATTCAGCATGGGACCATTTTTCAATTCTGGCTGCCCCAGTGAAAACTTGGAGGTGGTCTTCGGGATCTTCAGTCCCATCATACATTCTTGTATGGGGTGGCATCTTAATTTTTGTTTGAAAGTCATAATCGGCGATTTGTTGAGAGAAACATGATAAGTTACCGGGCTTGTAAGGCTTTGCCAGATCTTCATCTAGCCTCACAGCAGGATTATGACTTGTTGTTCCTTTGTGAGTACCCAACGATTCGATTGGTTGATGAGATGGGTCCAAGGTAAATGTGCCGTCATTTGAGCCATCATCTGAGGCATGAAGTTAAAGCCTTGAAGGCTTTCAGGTGTTGCTGCTGCTTGCTTTGCTCCCATGGAAGTGCTCATCGCTGCACTTCGAGCCAAGGGCAAGACTGACATGGCCTGCTCCCACGTAGTGGCTGTAGGAGGAGCACTTGAAGCTGGTGACTGCCATATTTGGTCGAGAGTGGTCTCGTGTCCAAGGGGTTATGAAGTGAACAAATGGAAAGTCGTTGGGCTTGATCTCCCATAGGTATAGGGAGATGGGTTAAAGGGTTGACAGGTTACACTTGGACCAGCTTCAAAAAGAGAAGCAGCCGGGTGTGAGCTTATTAGAGGGGAAGGTGGACGTCCGAGCGACAGTGAGGGCTCTGATTCGTCATAATCTACCCTTATTCTTATCCCCTTTTCTCTTTCTTGGCTCATGTGTTGGTTAAGAAGATGTCTTAGTTGCAAGAAATGTCGTGATACCCCTTCCATTGTCAAGTCAACACGTTCCGGAGTGTTCGTGACTCCTGCATGAGGAAAAGGAACTCCGGATCGTGAAGGGGTTGGAGTTCGAAAAGGTGAAAAATCAAGGAACAAAGGTCCCGTCGAAGTTCCTCCCGGAGTGGAAAAAACCGAGGTTGTCGCCGGAGCTTCTTGGCCGGCACTTGGTGTCGGTGTTCTTGACACTTGATTGACTTCTCCAGGAGATCCACCTTCCGACATGGTGATGGAGCTACACTACTGGTCTTTATGATAAAGTAAGCGCCGTAGCCCCACGGTGGGCGCCAACTTGTTGCTACAACAAGATAAGACCAATGATAGTGAATGGACTGGTTAAGCTAACAAGCTTCAAGGGTTCAGGTTAACCTAACGCAGGTCGTGGTGTCCCTCTACGTTTGTAAAACGTAGAAGGAGGTTCACTAGTTAGTTGTTTGTTGTTATAGCTCACCGAAGATCAAGAACCATGATGTTTGGAATCGGTTTCAAAATGATGTTCTTGGTGAAGCTATGAAGTTATTGAAGTAAGAAAGAAAAAATCTAAGAGCATATTTCTCAAGGAAGAAGAGAAGATTAGGGAGATGGTGTTATCTGCCCAAATCTGTTGTGTTTATGTTTATGGCTAAGTCTCTCTTATATAGGAGAAGAGACTTAAGCCTTTCGTCCAAATGTAACTAAACTAGTTCCCCTCCAGTTTGCCTAGAGAGTTGACCTTTGTGGGCGGGAAGGTTTGGACCGCTTGTCCATAGTTAAAATAATAATACTTTATCTGAGCATGTCCTTTGGTCAGGGGGGACACGGATGTGAACAGTGATGTGACATCGTACTGTAGCACGTGGGTACTTGTTTACATAAGTTTGGGCGGGAAACGAAGCTTTTAACCTTTTAACCCTTTGGCGTTAATGTATTCCAGCCATTTTATTATTTCCTTGGGCTACCCCCGTCATCACTTATAAAACCACTAAACAACAAAACCTCACGACATTCTGAAATTGTGTTAAAATTATTTATTATGTTTCTCTGTTTGTGAATTTGCATCTATTAAGGGAGGGAACTCGACCAGATGCTACTTTCTTTCATATTAATTAGAATGAATCTCGACATTCTAAGGTTGTGTTTTCAGTCCAACAAATATAATTGAAATTTGAGTATGGGTTTGCCTCTTTATTCTTGGTTTATTATTACTTTCATTAATAACATGTTGCAGTTACATGTTTAGTGGTGCAAGATTGGTTGGTCAAGCGAGTTGGGTTACATATCAAACACATCACCTAGCCTGTAATGAATCGAATGAACATTACTCAACTATTGTTGGTCAATTTGACCCATGGCAGGGTCATTAGACAAAAAGGCATCCTTACACATGATTCAAGATCATACAAATCACTATTTAGTTAGCACGCATATGAATCGTTCTCGGTTGGCAGCTATGAATGGATATAAAACAGAAATCAAGTAGGCCCGTAGAAATTTATGGATTATATTTGTTATGTGGGCATGCTGTAGATCAAAGTTTGTTTTTCTATTTTGGATCGATGTCATCTGTTTGTTTTATTTTTGTTTTTTTTTTTTTTTGAATTTTTAAATGTAGAAAATGCATATGATTGAAATCTCTAATGAAACATGAATATGATGTAAATACTCAGGCATAGGGGATATGATACCACTTCTAAAAACTGGGTGCTTGTGTTTCATCTTAATCTGGTGCTTTTAATGGAGACTACTCGAGCTTTTACTTGGATGGAATGTAGTAAGTTTGATCTCTTTGTTTCTTCAACTATTTACTTATTTACATCCAACACATCAACATTTCAAAATTATGCACTAGTATCTGTGTGTATCATTAAAATTATGTTGAACTTCAAATCTCAAAGTTGTACCATAAATAACCTAATAGTTATTAGGCGTAACTTATCAACACAAACTGAAATTATTGTTTTTTTTTTTTTTGGCTCTGAAAGACTCAGTTACTTGATATGAATATTGGGTCAACTTTGGTTGACTTTTTGATTTAGTTAGCTGTGAAAACTATTGCTAAATTCATTGCACCATTTTTAAGCTTTTATATTATCAATCAAAATCAGTTGTTTTTAAGGCAAGAACAAGGAAATCTTTGTAACTTGGAAATTTTAAATCCTACAGCCATCGATAAGAAAATCAAGTAATTTTGGAAGAAAATCAGCCAATGATAAAGAGAATCAAAAGTAATTTGGAGAAGAAAATTATGTTGGAGGAGAGAAACAGAGCCCGAAGATGGTAGAAAGAGAAAGTTTTACTACTATATGATAGTCTTATTGATGAACCTAGAAATGTAGTAGATAAATGTCGAAACCATGTTTCACAACCCCTATAGTGGTAACAAAATTAATATTGCCTTTTAAACATTCTTTGATTAAAACATTTGACTTTGTTTTGTTGTTTGGACGCCGTTGGTTTCTTCGACTTACAATTTCATAACCCCTCCCCCCCCCCCACACGGGGCAATGCGAGGAATGGAAATACACAAAAAAAACATGTCTGAATCGAGTTTTGGAGAAACTCGATTCATTTGAAAAATGATTCGAATCGAATGGAAGAACGAAATGAATCGAATTGGAAACGAATCGAATTAAAACTCAATTCAACTGGTTTGAAAATTTGATTCTCATGGTTTGAAAACTCAATTCGAATGGTTTAAGAACTCTATTCGATTGGTTTGAAACCTTGATTTGAATTGTTTGAACTTTAGCTTAACCCCAGCCAGGGGCTTTGCCCCTTAGACCCTGCTAGGGGCTGCTGCCCATAGAACCCCGCTTGCAGGGGCGCTGCCCCCGGACCCTCGTGAGCTAGGGGTTTCACTAACCTGATTGATGATATATTAGAAGTGGTTAATTGATACATATATTTATTACACAGTTAGTCGTGCACAGCTAAGGAGGGGACTTACCGCTAACTAAGAAAGGAACATGACACAGGTGAGTTTCCAGTCCCATTTTCATGTTATGTTTTTATGAATGTGTGCATACTCATTGTGATTTGTTAATACACTTACCTTAAGTGGTAAGTGTATGCTATTTGTATGTTTAATGATGATATACGAACGATATTGAATGTAAAAAAGAATTAGAAGTATACAAGTAAACGTATTTGAACATATGTATGTCTATTTTATGGTTGTATGGTTATTCAATGCATAAGGGAACCGGACCCTAATATTATCCTAGGCAGAAGGGAACCGGAATCCGAGGCAGAAAGTGAATCGGGCCCTATTAATACTCGAGGCAATAGGGCGAAATGCTCTTTAAAACGTATAATCATGTATGTAAAAGTAAGATAAAATATGAAAGTATGAAAGTAAGAATTAAGGTATATACTTACGTATGAACAAAATAAAGTAAAGCAGAATAATTAGATAGTATGTGAAAGTAATGTATGTTACCTGATTAACTAGAACTTACTCAGCGTGGCTGACTTTTAGTATGCTTGTAGGTAAATAGGCTAAGGCAGCTAGCTTGAATGAAGACACATGGCATTGTACTGAAAAGGATGGCATCTTGAGAAGAATGTTATGGTGTTTTAATATGACATTTTCTATTATGTTTAAAGACAAGAGTTTGATTGTTATGAAAAGATTTGAATGATTATGTAATATATGGTGGAAGTTTAATGTTTCTGAGAGAGTTTTAATTCACACTGATATTTAGAACTATGTTTATGAGTAAATCCAACGTTAAAGTAGAGCAATGGGAATGGGGCCTTACAAGTATTTCTTACACTACTCCAAATATATTTAATTTATGTTGCGGATGTGTTTCTTGTTGTCTACATTTTGTCATTTGGTATGTTGCTCCTATTTCCAGTTGGCGTTAATGATTTGCTTAGTCAAGGACCTAGCCATTCTTTAGGCCTTGCTCGTATGTATGCCCTCTATTGCATTAATTTCTATTTCGGGTCACAAGTCGGTGAAGCGGGCCTAAGAGGTTTTAACAAGTCTGTTCATATCTAAGGGGTATTAAGAAACATTCATCAATCTGCTTGGTGGCCAAATTCACCTTGTTGCCCAAGTTGACCTTGTTGCTAAAGTTCACTTTCTTGGCCAAGTTCACCCTCACCCTGGCGGCCAAGTTGAGTGGTGGTCGCATATTATGCTTGGTGACCAATTTGAGTTACTAGTATAATATGTGTACAAAGTTAGTGTTAGATACAACAACAAAAACACAACGATCACCACCATAACTACCAAAAATATTGTAAGTAGTATTTTGACCTATATTTTCTTGTTATAATATAATTCGTTTATTTCTAAGTTGTTCATTAATTACCGGTTCAAGAACGTGATAATTAACGATTCAGCCAACAAAGAAGGTGTTTCGATCGAACAAGTTGGTATGATCTCCCAAGGAAGTTGTTGTCATTGTCAATGGAACAAGTCGGTTTTTTTAATTGTTTCTTTGTTCAAACAAGTTGGGTTTGAGCAACCATGGATGACTCGACTCCGCCACCGTCGCCAGAGGGGAAAGAGAAAGGGTCGATTTCCATTCAATGTGTTATGTTAACTACAAAGAACTATGTCGTGTGGGCTATGAAGATTAAAGTAGTCCTAAGAGTTCACAAAGTTTGGGATACCATTAACTCGGGTGTCTCCGATGAACACAAAAATGACATGAATGTGGCCTTCTTGTTTCAATCCATACCTAAAACCTTGATCATGCAAATTGAAGATCAAGAAACTACGAAAGCCATGTGGTATTCGATTAAAACCCGACACTTAGGTGCCGAACGGGTTAGAGAAGCACATCTCCAAACCTTACAATGGAATTTGACAATATGAAAATGAACGAGTCAGATTCCATGGACAACTTTGCGGGCAAGTTATAAAGCATTGCCTCGAAATCCGTGGCTCTCGGCGAAGTTATAAATGAAGCAAGGTTGATAAAAATTTTTCTCAAAATTCTCCCAAGATCTAAGTATATGCATATGGTTTCTTTGATTGAGCAAGTGTTGGATCGTAATAAAAAGGGATTTGTAGATGTTGTAGGCCGATTCTGAGCCTATGAGGAGCGAATCTGAGAAGAAAAAATTCAAGGTGGTGACCAAGGTAAACTTTTATTCGGTAAATATATTTCATCAAGCCATAGAAGTTTTTAATCTAATAGGGGACGAGGAAGAGGAGGTCGAGGTTGCGGTAAAGGCCGATTTAATTGCCGACCAAACACCTAACACCAAACAAGGGTCATCAAGTCGGGGGAAATAAAGGTGAAGAAAAATCGGTCAAAGATTTTATGTTACCGATGTGACAAGTTTGGTCACTTTGCATCCGGTTGCCCTGACCGAGTTCAAAAGGGTCAAGAAGCAAACAAAATCGAAGCCCGTGAAAATCTTGATGATGCGGCATATATACATCAAGTTGTGTTCTTAAATGAACAAAACCTAGTGTTGTAGAAATACGATACCGAGCGGGTCAAAGATAATGTATGGTAGTTGGATAATGGGGCAAGTAATCATATGACGGGAAACTGGCCATATTTTTTAGAATTAAACGAGAACATAATTGGGAGGTTTAAGTTCGGAGATTGGTCATTTGTTCAACTCAATTCTTTTCCAAGGAAAATCGGGTGACCAAGATGTGCTAGCCGAAGTTAATTACATTTCAAAGTTAAAAAATAATATAGTATGTCTCAGTCAAGAAACGGAGTTTGGGTGTGACATTCGGATGAGACATGATCTTCTGATCATGTACGATGAGAATGAGACACGAGATCCGCAAACCGACTCTATAAAATACGAATGAAGAATGGAGCTCCCATGTGCTGGCACTCAAAGATCCAAGATGATGCATGGTGTTGGCATTCAAGGCTCGGGCACATCAATTTCGAGTTAATGTAATAAATGGCTAATGAGGATCTAGTAGAAGGTTTACCACATGTTGAACAAGAAAATCAGTTGTGTGAATCGTGTTTGGTGGGTAAACAAACGAGACGTTCGTTTCCGGCCACATCCTTGTTTAGATCATCCTAACCTTTAGAGTTAGTTCATGGTAATTTGTGCGGTCCAATAACCCCATCCATTATCTCGGGTAATAGGTATGTCTTTGTTATTATATACGATTAGTCACGATATATGTGGACGTTTTTATTGAAAGAAAAAGGTGAAGTGTTTGAAAGTTTTAAGAGGTTTAAACCCCCAATCGAGACGGAGGCGGGTTTACCAATGAAAACTCTCCAAACCGATAGGGGAGTAGAATTCACTTCACGTGATTTCAATCAGTTTTGTGATGAAAGTGGAATTATTCGGCATTTAACTGCCCCGTACACGCCACAATAAAATGGCGTGGAAGAAAGGAAAAACCAAACTTTAATGTGGATGGTGAGAAGATTCTAAAGGCGATGCAGGTACCGAATTAGATGTGAGGAGAAGCAGTCCGACATTCAACCTTTTTAATCCATCGGGTCCCACCCCAGGCCTTGCTTGATCAAACTCCATATGAACGGTTAAAGAAAAAGAACCCGATTATTGAACACGTTCGAGTATTTGGGTGCATGGCGTATGCTAAAGTTATTACTGTTCATCTAAAGAAACTTGATGACTAATCAAGACAGCTCGTTTATCTCGGGTCGGAGACAGGTTCAAAGGCATACCGTCTCTTTGATCCGAACACCCGAAAAATAGCTATTGGTTGAGATGTTGTGTTTGACGAAAATAAAGGGTGGAATTGGTTAAAGAATGTCGAAAAGACTGACTACGAGCCGGGTATGTTTTTTTATTATTGGGGGTGGGGGGTTGACAGTGAAACTGGTTAAATCGAACCCACTATATGTTAAAGAAATTTCTAGAAACAACCCGGGTAGCCTAAGCTCTGAACCTGCATCATCGGTTCCACCCAAGTCCAACGGCTCAGCCGAACCAAGTCATATTGGACCTAATTCCTCAACCCGCTCTAAAGTTTAGTCGACGAGTAATGGGTCACATGTCCATTCGGGTGAACTGAGGCCCAAACGGGTATAAGACGTTCAACCCAAGTCTCGATTTTACGAAAAGATTACAAGAAGATTATGTGTTACATGTTGGCTCTAACTATGAGCAAATGCTTCTTACAACAAGTGGTGAACCGAGTAGCTATTTTGAGGCTAATTCGAACCAAGAATGGGTTCGTGCTATGAATACCGAAATCGATTCGATAAACAAGAATGAAACATGGAAGTTAGTCGAACTTCCAAATGGTGCAAAATTTATCGGGTAATAGTGGGTGTTCAAATTAAATGAAATGTGGATGTAACGATAAACAAGTACAAAGCTCAGTTGGTTGCAAAGGGTTAGGTGCAATGACCCGTGATCGACTTTGATGATCCGGTAGCCCGAATCGAGACCGTTCGGCTACTAATCGCATTGGCTATATTTAAAGGGTGGGAAATCCACAATCTTGATGTAAAATCGGCTTTCTTGCATGGTGAATTGAAATAAGTCATGTTTGTTTCACAACTTGAAGGATACGAGAAAAAGGGCGAGGAGGCAAAAGTTTACAAGTTGTCAAAGCCCTTGTACGGGTTAAGGCAAGATCTTGAGCTAATTGGAATACAAAGCTCAATAACATCCTACGAGACATGAAGTTTCAAAAATGTTCCAAGGAACATTCGGTTTACCGAAAGACGTATGGGAAACATTTGTTGATCGTAGCCGTGTATGTGGATGATTTATTTGTGAGAGGTACAAGCTCGGGTATAATTTACGACTTCAAGAAGGGTATGGCGAGCAAGTTTAAGATGTCGGATCTCGGGAAGTTAACCTACTATCTTGGAATCAAAGTATTTCAACGAGAGGACAGGATAGTAATTACACAATTAGGATACGCCAAACGAATTCTAAAAGAGACCGGTACGCAAAACTATAATCTGTCTCAAGTTCCAATGGATCATGGTGTGAAATACTCGAAAGTCGAGACGAAGTCGAACTCGATGCAACCGGCATCGAAAGGTGGTGGGTTGCTTACGATATTTATTACACACTCGTCCGGATATGGAGTTGCGCAGTCACTTGGAGTTAAAGACCTTTCTAATGCAAATCAGAAATTTGGGGGGGTGAATGCTGGATTAAGTTCTATTCCCGGTCACAAGTCGGTTAACCGGGCCTAAGAGGTTTAAACAAGTCGGTTAAAGTCTAAGGGTATTATGAAACATTCATCCATTTGCTTGGTGGTCAAGTTCACCTTGTTGGCCAAGTTCAGCTGGGTGGCTAAGTTGAGTGGTGGACACATATTATGCTTGTTGACCAGGTTGGGTTACTAGTATAAATACAAGTACAAAGTTAGTGTTTGATACAACAACAAAAACACAACAATCACCACCATCACTACCAAAGATATTGTAAGTAGTTTTTTTATATTTTCTAGTTATAATATAGGTCGGTTATTTCTAAGTTGTTCATTAGTTAGCATTTATCATTCTTGACCCTCTGGAATATAACATCCTTTGTTAATGTGGTATGCTTCGTTAACATAAACCTTACATCAATCCTTAAACTTGTATTTCTAATGGAACATACCTTGTATTTCTGATTTGAATTATTGCGTTTATATGTGGTTATGTTCATTACTATAGTCATCCGAATGCTAACGTCCACTTTAGTAGCTTTAGCAGCTTTTCTTTGAAACACACAAAACATGAAATTGCAGGGATGAAAGTGGGTGGTGGATCTTCCCTGGCGCAATCATGTCTTGGGAACTGGCATGCTACTAATTAAAGAACAACGTTTCTTTTCATTTGGAGTTACGGTCCTTGTATAGTAATGATGTCTCGTTTTGGCGATCGTGAGATCATTTTGTTCATTTTTACGGTATGTGTATTTGTCGGGATTTTGAGTATAGCTGACACAAATATAGAGAGAGAAAGAGGTGTATCGGAAGTTAGAAAGAGTGTTGAACTTGAAACAATAGTGTCAAGATTTGGGCCAAATCCCATTATACCTCTTACAAATGGAAAGAAAAGTTGTTCTTTAATTGTTTTCATCGTCTTTTTTGCTTCTAATCTTAGCTAATATACACACAATTTGAATGAAGCTTCAATTATTATGGGATTTTCTAGAGACACTCACTCTTTTTCTAAAAAAAAACCCTCTATACACCCTATACGGGGTGTATACGGGGACCAATATGCCCCGTATAGCCCTATACGGGACGATAGAAGGTCTGGGTGTCCCTGATAGGACCCATTATTATTCTAGAGTACATTTTTTTTGTTATACTCCCCCCGTCCCTTTGAAAGTGTCCACATTTCCTTTTTAGTTTGTCCCATTACAAATGTCTACTTTAAAAATTTATTAACTAATTGTCGTTACACAAATGCAATCATTCAAACTTTCTTAAGTTTTGTCTTTTTATATATGTCAAGAGCATTATAATCATTTGTTAAACAAAAAATACAATCATTTAAACTTTCTTAAATTTTGTGTTTTTCAAACCATAGCACTTCTAAAGGGAGGGGGGAGTATATTTATTGATAGATATTTATTTTACTACTAGCTAGTTTGATCCTCCTGTGTTGCAGAAGTTTATCTAATTTTTTGTTTTTAATCGTTTTGCTATTTTATAATGATTTATTTTATTTTTTAACGTAGTTTTATTTTAATTTAATACATATATATTAGTTTTTTATTATATTTTTTAATGTTTGGGTTTATCAGTTGAGATGTTTAGGTTTTTTAGATTTTTAACGAATAAACATAAATGAATACGAACATGTTGATTTTTTAAATGTACAAACATGAACACAAATATAATTGTCTAATGAAAAAAAGGGGTGTTGATGTAGTTGACGATGGTAGGTAGTATCGGAAGTTAACCGACGATGGAGATGATAGACTAGCAACGGAGAAAGTGTTCATCAATAAATGAGATCTTATAACTCATTTGAGGGCTATTGGAGTTTGGTAAGACTCATAACCCGTGAAAATTATTCTTTGATGATTAAGGGTTTATTTCACAAACAAATGAGATGTTATAACCCGTTTAAGGGTTATCCGGGTTTGGTGAGACCCATGACCCGCGAAAATTATTGTTTGATTATGAAATTGTTTTATAAATAAATGAGATGTTATAACTCATTTAAAGACTATCCGGGTTTGGTGAGACTCATACCCGCGAATTCGTGTCAAATGTATGAGAAGCCTCCATTTATAAATCAAGCAATCTGGTGGCTTTAGAGAATGGAAGAAACAACCTGAGAGTGACACTTATGATTTTATAGTAGACAATTATATAGATAGTTAGATTAAATTCGAAACGATTACAAATTAAAATACAAACTTATGGTATCCAAATTAAACACGAGATTAATTTATTATAATACTTGGGGGTACTACTTAGTTACTCTTTAGCGCACTTATGAACCCCTCATCACATTCAAGAACCACCATGTATTCCGGCAACAAGCAAACTTCTGCGTCCATGCTCCCGCCTCCTTCCTGACCAGGATACATCGTCACTCCCCCGTTGGATTTGTTCCCCAACCCACTTCTAGCCGCAACCACCTTCCCCAACCCAAATTCGCACCCATACATGTCAAACCTTGGCGAACTCCCAATGTACACAATGTTCGAATGTGGAACTCCATTTGTTTTGAATACCTGCGGGTTTCTATACCATGACTCAAGCCGCCTTTTCACGGCTTCGTAGTCGTGGTTTCTCACAGATTCATGGATCTTCAGAGCCGCCCATCCAAGCCCGTGAGTCATTAGATCCTCAACCGTTGTTGTTGCCATCACTGCTTCCATGAAACTACCAAAATAATCATCCGACAAAGGTGGTTTCACCCTGCTCCGGTTATTAATTGTTAGTTTACAGAAGGTTTTACTATCGCGCGGTTGTTGCTGAACTCGAGTTAAACACCTCCACAGAAGTGCGGAAACTGCTTGTAAACTCGATATCCGTTTGCATTCGGAGTTTGCTTTCGCTTTGAGTTTGGAGATCGCAGCCGATGAGAAGTGGAAGAATCTCTCTTTATATTGTGCGTTATTTTCGGATCGTTGGATGAATTAATCTTGATGAGTAAACGGAAGATTTGGAATATGATCATATCCTTCAAGGATCCACCGTTTAAACGACGGAGGACGCGAGATAATGGGACAACCATTTTCGTATTTGGATCTGAATACTTCACTCCAAGCAGACATGAAATGCCAAAAAGATGTTCCATCGGCGAGGCAGTGGTTCACGGAACCACCTATGAAGATTCCATCGATAAGCTCGGTCACCTGAATCGATAAAAACGGGAGTTTATGACCATCATGGTTAATAGCGTCGTTAAGGTCGAAGAAAGAATGAACAACCGCGGGTACATCAGTCGACTTAACAATGTCCGAGATGGTTACATCTACGGTTGCATGAACAAACTTGACTCCAGGGCTGTTTTCAGGGTCAACGTAGATGACATACGAAGGCGAGTTATCTTGTTTTCGAGTGGCTAAGCGGGCAGCAAGAGGGTAGAAATGAGTGAGGGTGGCGGAGAGAGAATGCCGAAGTGCTTCCAAGAAAGCGGTTGTGGAGAAATCTTTATAAGGTGGTGGTTTTGCAAAAAGGAGACCCTTTTGGTTGTAGTCGAGGTTGAGAATGATGAGCTCATAGGGGGTGAGGTATATGGGTTGCTTGGTATTGTGTGAGAGGTCGTGCAGCGGCTTGATGAAGTCTTCGAATACTCGATTCACTGTTTGAGAAGTCATAGGAGTTTTCAGTTTTCAGACAAATACATAGATGATGGCTTAAATTGTTTCATGTACAAAGAATATAATATAGTGCAAGGGAAAGTGAGCTGACATGTTGCTAAGTTGGATATGAAGGTGTGTGGTGGGGTAGAGAATGAGGGTGAGTGGGTAGAATGTGTGGTGTTGGCTTCAGGTGAGATTGGTGATTATGAGGAGTTTATAGTATGCAACTATTTAAAGTTGATTTTATAGACCTATGACTTAACAATAAAACAATAGTTTCTAATGCTTAAATTTACATGTTTCATTTACATGTTGTATGTTCAAGAGTTGAAAATACTTTAACATGAGTTTATGCAAGTATTTACGTTAACGGGTCATACGGGTTGAATTAAGGACAAAGATCTATGTTGAACTTTATTGATGGATAAGTGTGCGTAGTGATGATATAGTGAAAAAATACCAATGTTAGGTTGATTCGAATTTACATACGTATTCTAAATGTCGTATGTTGGCAATAAAGTTGCTAGGGATGTTGAAGTATGGAAGCTAATGAGTCGGCGGAGCATAAAAAGTTTTGGTAGATCCTATGCGCAAAAGGTAAGTGATTCTTACATCTTAGGTATACGAGTTATCCTTGCAAAGTGGTTATTTAATTGGGTTCACGAATCCTAATACTTTTAAGTATGGCCATTATTATATGTTATGGTGGATTTATGAAGGTGGATTCTCTTGTTTTCGAGTGGTAAGCGGGCAGCGAGAGGGTAAAACAGAGTGCGGGTGACGGAGAGAGAGTGAAGAAGGGCGTCCAAGAAAGCGGTTTTGATGAAATCTTGATAAGGTGGTGGTTTTGCAAAATAGGAGACCCATTTGGCTAAAGTTGAGGTTGAGAATGAAGAGCTCATAGGGTGTGAGGTATATGGGTTTCTTATTAGTATCGTGTGAGAGGTCGTGCAGCGGCTTGACGGAGTATTCGGATACTCGATTCATCGTGTGGGAAGTCACCGGAGTTTCACCGTGTGAGAAGTCATGGGAGTTTTCAGTTTTCAGACAATTAAATAGAAGGCTTAAATTGTTTCGTGTACAAAAAATATGATATAGTTCAAGGGAAAGTGGGCTGGCATGTTGCTAAGTTGGAGATATCAAGATTGCTTCTTGTATATATAGTAACAATATTGCTGTGACATTTTGGTTAATCCCTATGAGTTTGAGAGTTCGCTAACTTAGTTGGATTACTAAGTGCTGCACTTAGTTTGGAGAAATAAGCTTTTGACAAGTGATATCAGTTGATTCAAGTATGATTAAAGGAGCATTAAAAATTTAAAACCACTAACTAATGGGAAAGGAAATTAAGTCGCGAGTAGAGGGTTATAGATATGATGAACCATCTCAGCTAGACACATTTATCTAAACAAAATGAGTTTGTGAACAATGGTGACAAAGTTGCTAGGGTATTGGACGAAGGAAGAGACACATATAATTAGCTCAATGAAATTTCCCGTCGTTATAAACATGTCCGGATGTAACGTAACGGTTCTATTACCCGTCAAGTACGAGGGCATATCCATGGATAATAGGTATACCAATTAGTTTCATGAAAAACGTTCGTTGGGATTTCCAAACACAATTTTTTACTTTCCATTCTAATTTTTGTATAATTTTATGCTTTTAACTATGATAAATATATACTTCTATATATATTGTTAGTGGCTAAAATTGCAACCAAAATCGAAAGTTAGATAGTAATTCGCTATAATAGACAAGCTATATGAGAGAAACTTTAGAGGCCGAATTTGTAATTCACTCTAAAAAATAAACGTATTTATTTATTTTTTAAAGTTGTTCACCGATTGTGTGACCTCATCATTGATCTTGCTTGGATAGTTTTGGAACAAGGCATATCCAATGTAATAGATATGCAAGTCTCTTTCGTTTTCTTACGGTCTCATGTTCTATTACATGTGTAAATGAGTAAATTGAAACTCATATCAAAGTTGGGGTCAAGTTATTCAATAAAAGAGGATTAAAATGAGAAACATTTGTAGTTACACGGAACCCATAAAAAACAAAATAATAATAATAATAAATAAACAAAAATCATAACTCAAAATTTAATAAAAAAGATAAAAACATAAAAATGTTTTCACCGTACCTCGTTCTCAAAAAAATAAATAAATAAAAAGACACAATATTGAGGGAAAAAGATCATTTTGTCTTTTATTTATCGTTGTGTTTTTTTGTTAATTTTCGTGATTAATTGTGTCTTTTTTTCTTTGACACTGTGTCTTTTATTCTTGATATTGTGTTATATTACTCAACATTGTGTTATATTTTTTTTCAGAATTGTGTTATATTTTGCGATCTATTGTGTTTTATTATTTATAATTGTGTCTTTTTTTAATTTTTTCATTGTGTCTTTGATCTCGGCATTGTGTCTTTTCGTTGTGTTTTTTTCTGGAACGTGAATGTCAGGGGAAACACTTTTGTTTTTTTATTTTTTAATATTTTATTATATTTTGAGTTATAATTTTTTATTATTTTTTTTATATGACCACAAATTTTTCTCGCATATCTTCTTTTTTTCTCTTTTTTAATTTTAACTTTTCACTTATTTCAACTTTTCATTTAAAGTTAGGCTTACTTTTGAAAACTAATTAGCTAAGTAATATGTAGTAGCAATCTTGAATTTTTTTTTAATTCAACTACAATTCTGGATTTCTAAACTAATGTGTGGACATATTGTTTTCGTACCTCTAGCATACGATGTAAAATTTGGCCTAAGCTCAACATGATGATTACTCGTGCCAACATGTTTATTATTTGTTCCTAACGTAGCTTTTTAAATCTTGAGTTTAAGTTGTTTAGCTGCAAAAATACTAAACAACATCAAAATAACATTTACTGAAGATATTTAAGTTCGTAAGTGTGTAAATTAACCGTATGCATACCTATATTGCAAGATATATCTCAACATAGGTCTAAAAGATAATTCGGTCTAAGTAACTCTTTGATTATTTAAAAATATATGCAAAGTAGTTCTTTGTACAAAAGATGATTATGGGCGGCAATCTTAACTCAAACCTTTTTAAATTGGTCAATTTGAGTTGTTTTAAAAATTAAATAAGTTGGTTTGGGTAAAAGGTAAAAACTAAATGGGTCAAATGAGTCATTTGAAATTTCATCATTTTATTTTCGGGTCAAAATGGGTCGGCAAGTTCAAAGAAATGGGTCGATGTGGGTTAGTGCCATAAGGAAATGTGACAGGTTTCGGATTGAAACGGGTTTTCGTACAAGATATGTTTCGGAACGGAACAGGTTTCAGATTGGAACATGTTCGGTTCAGGTTTCAAGCCAACACGAGTTTTCACCTGTGACGGGTTGGGTTTTGGTTTCTTTTTGGTCGATTCCGGACTCATCTTTGTCCGTTTTTTCAGTTTCGTTTTTGTTCGGTTTGAATTCTTTATTCGTTTTGATTGTTTTTTTCGATTTCGATTGATGTGGTTCGTTTTGGCTTTTAGTTTCATTTTCGTCGATTTTTTGGTTTTGGTTCGATTCTCGGTGGGTTTTTTTTTTCTTTTTCTTTTTTTTATTATTATTATGGAACGAGGACAACGTAGGATTCATTTTAGTGTTTTTACTTTTTCTGTTTATGATTTATATTTTGAGTTATTTTTTTATTATTTTTTAATATTTTTTTTGGAAGGTTTTTGATCTTAATAGAAAATCCCTCAAAAAAATACAAAAACAAAATAATAAGAAAAATAATAACTTAAAATATTAATAAAATACAAAATTTCTAAAAACACTAAAATGTTTCCGTCATTATTCTCGTTCACAAAAAAAAAGAACTCGAAACCCGGTTCGACCCTAACCTATTCCGACTCAAACCAAAACAACCATTTTTTAATTGACTCGTTCTGGCCCAAACTCATTCTGACCCAAACCCGTTTTGACCTATAACTCGTTCGACCCAACGCAACCCATTTGCCAACTCTAAAGATGATAATCACATAGTGATTATGCTATTCTTAAATGATAAGTAAACGTGCCAACGATAAATCAAAAACTATTTTATTGGTACGAACCTAATTACATTGTATTGCTCGCTTAGAAGTTTGTTGGTAATGACGAATATTAACTTGCAAAATTGGACGCTATTTTTAAGTTAAACTAGTATTTCGAGCCCCCTCGTTGCGTGGGGGTTTGAAACCATAGCCTTTCCAGGAATATCCGATGACCACACCAAAGGATAGTAAACATGAGTTTGAGCACCAAAACTTTTAACTTTGTATTCAGCAAAATGAATGGAAAATTCCACACAAAAGTCTGTTAAAACAAATTAAGTGCAAGCATAAATTTACAATAAGCAGATATCAATTTAAGAATAAAAGGATCAAAATAGAATTCTCCCAAACCTCCACATTCACTCACTAAGGTCAACCACCATCATCATCCAAACTTTTGACGGTTTCCAATCTAATCTCCTCCAACTGCTGAAGATTACCATAAGTATTAGTTCCCACCACCTCAAACTGCAAAACAGCCGGGTGGTGTTCAAAACTTCACTAAGATGTAAAGAGCATATAAATATTATTAGCATCTAGGCATTCATGTGGCTGGCGCTTCTTCAGCTAGCCAAAATCGTACGACATCATGTTCATGCTCTATATGACAAAGAAAATAATATTGTAAATAAGTTATTAAACAATAAACACAGACATAAAACTCCTAACATATAAAAAGGCTAAAGACTGCATTCTAAATAAATACCAACAAAAAAGCAAGTTTGTAAGAGAACCAAAGTAACACGAACATATCATGTTCATGTTAGTGCGTTTAACATTAACCGGGGCAACGCAGTCACAAAAATAGACGTTTTAGAGTTCTTCGTTAACAAACAATATAAATAAACGTTTCGCGAACAAAAGTAGTTTTAGTTACCAATAGGGTGTTTTATAGTTGTTATATTTAAATGACTAACGCTATTTGGATACATAAGAGAAAGGTTTTTGCCTTTGATTTCTGCTTCCAAATCGTAAGTTAGTTGGCCGGAAATCCCACACGTGAACAACCAACAGAATAGCCACAACAACCCATTAAATTGTAACAACTCGGATTTTCTAAATTTATATTCTTTAATCATAACCCGACCCGTTTCTATGTCGAAAAAATTTTATCTAGAAAATATCATGCTTATCGAGACATTTTTATTATTTTAATGTTATTGTTTATAATAAATAACTTTCCACCAAATACATATTTAACCATAAACTAGGTTTTATCTCATTATGTATCCATACTAGATCTCGAGGGACTAAAATGCATATACTATGTATTAATATAATATAATCCTTTAACTTCTAACCCAAAGACCCGACCTGTATTTGAAACCCGTGACCCGTTTGATTTCTTGAACCTTAATTTTCGTCATAATATTGGAAATCAATGCATTATTTGAATCATACCATAAACGGCCTACAGACATTTCGGATTAGGAAACTATAATCGATATTATACGAATTGCTATATTGAACAAACCGTCCTTAATCGATTTTGGGATTTTCATCTAAACGATCACTATAATTCAATTAAACTTACGCACATCATCCTGGTGTCAGCGCCTATCTAACCTCAGTAACCAATTATATTATCCCAGTTGTTTGATACCTGTTCTTGAGCTTCGTTATCACCGGCCCTAGCTGCTAGCGTTCACCCTCATATTAGCATCGTTTCAGGTAATTAATCATATATACTAGTTCTTTTTTATATGCTTTACGTTAGCCCTAACATCTATTGATCAAACGTGGAATGGATTGATCAATTGATAATCTAGGGTTCATGACAAAAAACTTGGTTCGCACCTGTGTATATAATCTGTTTTGTTTCGTATTATTAACAACTGAACCCTTAGCTCAGTTGGCTAGGGGTGTGTATGATAAAGCGGTGTTGTGGCTGTGGGCGCGGGTTCCAGCCACCCCCAACCCGTCTTTTTAGGGTATTTTTGTTAATTGTTGTTTAAAAAGCATATTAACTCATTAATTTATTAAATTATATTATTACTATTATAAACTCATAAATAATTTTTATTGTTAAAACCCACACAATTATTATTAGTCTTTTTCCGAGCCTTGGTTAAACATCGTATATATGTATGTATATATGTTAGTTTACTAAAATTAATAAATGTTTTAATATTTAAAATTAGTTTGAATCTATAATATATATATATATATATATATATTTCATATAATCTTGTTAAAAGATATATTAAGGCATGTTTTAAATATTTTTATAAAACGAGTTTATAGTTTATATGGATATTACTATTTATTATTTATTCTCTAGTATTTACAATATATCTATTTAAAAGAAATCTTTATAATAAAAATGTATACAAATACATTTAACGTTTTTGTTTTGTATAATTAAAATCATATTAGTTATGATAAAACATTTTTAAATAAAAATGATATTTAAAATAATAAAGTTAATTATAGATTAAAGCAATAAATGTTTTCGTCAAGAACACCCGATCAATCATAATCTCTTTAAGACATCTATTGATTTATTGTATTTTTCGGTTATCTTTATTACTTAGGACTCGTTCTTTGATACACCTCGAGCGTGACGTTACTATACCGTTGTATCGTATTTATTCCCTCAAGTATTGTAAATAAGATTCTTGTTGGTAAATCCCGAAGAGCTTGACTTACCGGTTTCTCATTTAATCATTATATCTTGCTTGATCGCTAAGGTGAGTACCACATTCCCCTCTTTTACTCGTTTTTAAACCTTTTTGGGGACATATGCGTAAATATATTTCTCATATATACTTATACACAAAAACTGCAACTTTGTCTTATGTGTTAACAACTTATACCTTACTTATTTATGTGCTTATTTGCTTTATATGCTTTCGCATTCGGAGAGATTCAACATAATCTCAGTTTAGTATGATCATACGCCAATCATTAGCCTTGTGTTTTTCGACATCTCAGTTATACTTGCTTATTTGGTTAATTTGTTAATCTCATATGACTTGTTGCAGCTACGTATTTTGTTATATATACTATATGTACAACTAAACTGGTGTGTTGCTCACTCAACCTTGTGTTGACAAACTATATTATTTTCAACGCATATGCAGGTTCTCGTGTGACGTGATTATCAAGATTGTTTGAAGGAACTTAGGATGCATGTTAGAGAAAGATACAAGAACTTAATTTTGGATGTTTAATGTAATTGTTTATTTATAACATTGATGTACATGAATATTTGTTTTATTTAAAATTATTAAATAGATATTGAAACTTATATTGTGCATGATAGTAATCTTGAGAGCTGTGACAATCAGCTCGCGCCCCGGCATTTCCACCGTAGGTTTGGGTGTGACAGATTGGTATCAGAGCCGAAGGTTTAAGATAGGTCGTTAGTGGTGCCCTAGTAACATGTTTAGGAGCCCCATACGTGCTTATTTGTTTAACTGATGTGTTCTATTTGATTGTTACAGCTTACCTTTGCTTTATAGATTAAGTACCTATTTAACTATTTAAATAATGATTATTCTTATTATTATATTGTTATGCACACACACACACACAACTCTGAGGCTATGCCTTAACCTTCAAAGAAAATTTTCATAAATGTTTTAAATTATATTATTGCCTTTTATTTTTGAGAAATTCCTTAAGAATTCCCTACTTTTGTTTTTACTCCTTCATCTTAAGGCTAGGTGGCATGACAAGTTCCTCTCGGCCAAAGAGTAACACAATTGCCATACGACCGACACCTTAGGTTGTTTTTAAAACGAATTCGCGGTGATTCGTGGCTTAAATTCGGTAGCCTTCCGATTATGGTTTTTTTACGTTATTTTAAATGGTTAGTCGGGAATCCCGACTATTTATTTCTCACTTTGTTTTATGTTTTTGTTGGGGTCATCCTATGTGGTGATTCACGAGATACTCCAATTACCCAAATTTTATTTCGTTAGTTCGTTATTTAGTTTGGTCGGTTAAAACGCCATGTAAGCTCATCGGGTCGACAAACTTCATTGCATTGTAAATTCGTTAATTAGTTGGGACAATCAAATTGCCATGTAACGCTCATGGGCTATCCAACTCAGTTGCTTTTATTCGTTAGTTTCGTTGGGCCATTTAAACTGCCATGGAAAGCTCATGGGAGGCCAACACACAATTTATATTTCGTTAGTTTATTGTAAAGTTAACTTAATTAAATAAAAATCTAAATCTTTTTAAAACTGACTTATTTCCTCGTGTAGTCATCTACATCATCTAAAAAAAACTATTTATGATATATACCTTTATCTTTATTCCTCATGATACGACACGAATCCCCCATTTCTTACAATCAAAGTTATTATAAAGCAATTAAACTTGTATTATTTAAATGTTTTTCTCAACTCATGCTTCATCTTATGAATCTTTATTTTTGGTCCTCATAGAATGTTTTATATAAGAACTCACTGTCGTCCTCGACATCAACCGTCTAGTTCTCATGACCAACGTGTGTCTATCCAATGAGTTAACTGCTGCAACATCTAAAATATAAACTCAAATTCAAAATATTAATACAACCAATTCAAACTTGTTCATTAACTTCCTTGATTGAAATTTTAATTCATTTACTCCTACTCATCCTCGCTACAACAAAAAGCGCAAGTCTAATTATAAAAACTATTCTATTAATCAAATCAGTTATCAATCTCGACAAAATCAAAGTATCCCAAGCAAGAAACTCTCCATCGGTGTTCACTCGTATTGCCCACTAGTAACCTTTATCATTCGACTCAATCCTTGTGTCGTTTTTGCACCCAATGTAATCGCTTCGATCATCCTTTCATATACTTGCCCTACACCGTTTACCCCTCATGCTCAACCTGATGCCGCTACTACCTGTACTTTCTACCATTCAGGAGACCCTAGTCCTCCACGCGATATGTGCCCTCAGATTATCCAAACTACTCAAGTTCAAATTATATTTACACCCTACTACACTACCCATATAGTCCAAACATGCCAGTCCCTCGTCCTTCAAGCTCCTCTCGTCAAGCAAGATCACTCATACCTAACCCAAACTTATCAGATTCTTCACCGTAAGCTCAAGTTTACCAAACCTACTCTAATCAAACCACCCTCTTGCAAACCGTTCATGCTCAAGTTATTCAAGCAATGCCGAATCAATCTACCACGAATGCTCAAGCCCTCATGGATCAACTCAACCAAGACGCTTAAGTTTCAAGGTTCCAATTCATGCGCAACTGAAGATTTACACTAATAGAAGACTTTGCCGCTCGTCGTACTCTATCTTACTCGAATTTAACTTTTTTGCTCTATATCGACTATTTAATAAATTTAGAATTAACTTTATATAAATTATTGAAGTACTAATTAAGATTTTTTATGGTTATGCCCCTTGAGTAAAGTTAAAATTATCAAAGGGTTGTTTTATAAAATTCTTCATTTTAAATAACCAAACTATAAATTGTTGTCTATTTAAAAACGTCTCACTTGAAAAAAAAACAAAAGAAAAAAAAAACTCTTTTCCCTAAGAGAATTCTATTTTTAAAATTATATTTTCAAACGTTTTGTAAATCCACACGATGGGACGAACCATGTGGATCATCCAACGATCTAAATAATTATGGTCCGGAATATAATTATCGAAGTCCTCGCATGGAAATCATGATGCGTAAGATTGTGTGTCATAATATAGAGTTGAAAGTGGTTGGGATAACGGTACAAATGTAAAAATGATAAGGACATGGTGGATACGCCGCTGATACATCCTATATATAAGTGCCCTTATCGGATTTTCATTTGGAGCGTCATTTTAACTATTAAAAGTTCTATGCTATGATAAGTTATTAAATTTTATTATAAAATCTTCCTTTCCTCAAAATTAAATGGTTTGTTATAGTATCCTTTAATTTCGGGACGAAATTCCCTAAAGTATGGGAGACTGTAACAACTCGGATTTTCTAAATTAACCCGATCCGCTTCTATGTCGAAAAAATTTTATCTAGAAAATATCATGCTTATCGAGACATTTTTATTATTTTAATGTTATTGTTTATATAAAATAACTTTCCACCAAATACATATTTAACCATAAACTAGGTTTTATCTCATTATGTATCCATACTAGATCTCGAGGGACTAAAATGCAAATACTGTGTATTAATATAATATAATCCTTTTAACTCCTAACCCAAAGACCCGACCCGTATTTGAAACCCGTGACCCGTTTGATTTCTTGAACCTTAATTTTCGTCATAATATTGGAAATTGATCAATGCATTATTTGAATCATACCATAACCGGCCTACAGACGTTTTGGATTAGGAAACTATAATCGATATTATACGAATTGCTATATAGAACAAACCGTCCATAATCGATTTTGGGATTTTCATCTAAACGATCACGATAATTCAATTAAACTTACGCACATCATCCTGGTGCCAGCGCCTATCTAAGCTCAATAACCGATTATATTATCCCAGCTGTTTGATACCTATTCTTGAGCTTCGTTATCACCGGCCCTAGCTGCTAGCGTTCACCCTTATATTAGCATCATTTCAGGTAATTAATCATATATACTGGTTCTTTTTTATATGCTTTACGTTAGCCCTAACATCTATTGATCAAACGTGGAACGGATTGATCGATTGATAATCTAGGGTTCATGACAAAAACTTTGTTCGCATCTGTGTATATAATCTGTTTTGTTTCGTATTATTAACAACTGAACCCTTAGCTCAGTTGGCTAGGGGTGTGTATGATAAAGCGGTGTTGTGGCTGGTGGCGCGGGTTCGAGCCACCCCCAGCCCGTCTTTTTAGGGTCTTTTTGTTAATTGTTGTTTAAAAAGCATACTAACTCATTAATTTATTAAATTATATTATTACTATTATAAACTCATAATTAATTTTATTGTTAAAACCGACACAATTATTATTAGTCTTTTTCCGAGCCTCGGTTAAACATTGTATATATGTATTTATATATGTTAGTTTACTAAAATTAATAAATGTTTTAATATTTAAAATTAGTTTGAATCTAATATATATATATATATATATATATATATATATATATTTCATATAATCTTGTTAAAAGATATATTAAGGCATGTTTTAAATATTTTTATAAAAAGAGTTTATAGTTTATATGGATATTATTATTTATTATTTATCCTCTAGTATTTACAATATATCTATTTAAAGGAAATCTTTATAATAAAAATGTATACGAATACATTTAACGTTTTTGTTTTGTATAATTAAAATCATATTAGTTATGATAAAAAATATTTAAATAAAAATGATATTTAAAATAATAAAGTTAATTATAGATTAAAGCAATAAATGTTTTCGTCAAGAACACCCGATCAATCATAATCTCTTTAATACATCTATTGATTTATTGTTTTTTTCGGTTATCTTTATTACTTAGCACTCGTTCTTTGATACACCTCGAGCGTGACGTTACTATACCGTTGTATCGTATTTATTCCCTCAAGTATTGTAAATAGGATTATTGTTGGTAAATCCCGAAGAGCTTGACTTACCGGTTTCTCATTTAATCATTATCTCTTGCTTGATCGCTAAGGTGAGTACCACATTCTCCTCTTTTACTCGTTTTTAAACCTTTTTGGGGACATATGCGTAAATATATTTCTCATATATACTTATACACAAAAACTGCAACTTTGTCTTATGTGTTAACAACTTATACCTTACTTGTTTATGTGCTTATTTGCTTTGTATGCTTTCGCATTCAGAGAGGTCCAACATAATCTCAGTCTAGTATGATCATACGCCAGTCGTTAGCCTTGTGCTTCTCGACATCTCAGTTATACTTGCTTATTTGGTTAATTTGTTAATCTCATATGACTTGGTAAAGCTACGTATTTTGTTACATATACTATATGTACAACTAAACTGGTGTGTTGCTCACTCAACCTTGTGTTGACAAACTATATTATTTTCAACGCATATGCAGGTTCTCGTGTGACGTGATTATCAAAATTGTTTGAAGCAACTTAGGATGCATGTTAGAGAAAGATACAGGAACTTAATTTTGGATGTTTAATGTAATTGTTTATTTATAACATTGATGTACATGAATATTTGTTTTATTTGAAATTATTAAATAGATATTGAAACTTATATTGCGCATGATAGTAATTTTGAGAGCTGTGACAATTAGTTCGCGCCCCGACATTTCTGCCGTAGGTTGGGAGTGTTTTTACTTTTTCTGTTTATGATTTATATTTTGAGTTATTTTTTTATTATTATTTTTTAATATTTTTTGGAAGGTTTTTGATCTTAATAGAAAATCCCTCAAAAAAAATACAAAAACAAAATAATAAGAAAAATATTAACTTAAAATATATATAAAATACAAAAAATCTAAAAACACTAAAATGTTTCCGTCGTTATTCTCGTTCACAAAAAAAAAAGAACTCGAAACCCGGTTCAACCCTAACCTATTCCGACTCAAACCAAAACAACCATTTTTCTAATTGACCCGTTCTGGCCCAAACTCATTCTAACCCAAACCCGTTTTGACCTATGACTCGTTCGAACCAACCCAACCCATTTGCCACCTCTAAAGATGATAATCACATAGTGATTATGCTATTCTTAAATGATAAGTAAACGTGCCAACGATAAATCAAAAACTATTTTATTGTATTACACCCAAAAATTTAAAACATATATTTAAGCATCTTGGGGAAAATAGGACCATTTTTTTTATTAAAATTTAGGCATGACTTGTTGGTAAATTAAACAACCCTTACAATACGTAAACATGTTTTAACACCCAACGAAAACAATACAAAAGTGACCCAAACATTCCTGGACACTCCGACTCTTAATAAACCAATATGGAGCTTAGACTCTAAAATACCAATGCAATCTTAAAGTAAAAGAAAGACTTTACAAAACAACTATGCAAAATCATGCACCGCACCAACTCCATGTCTCCATCTCGTTGACCCGGTCCATTGACTTGATCACCAAAGCCTTTCACCACCCAAAACTATCACATGACATCACCCAACGTTAGTCATATCACAATTAAATATTTCTATGGTATAATCATCATACATATACACATAATTTTGTGGTTATCATCCAAATCAAATGAATGGAAATTGCTTATTTATTCACTTATCTTTTAAGTCGGGTTAAGCCACTTCTTTGACCCTCCGTTTCTCTAAGATAAATGTCTCCAATTAATTTCCAATAAGATATATAATCCAAGTCGACCCGCTTAATTCACATATCATAACCGCCTCCATTTATAAAAGATTCTTTATACCTGCATACCACCACCACAACTAATTAGTCGAAGCTAAGTGAGGACTCACATTCTACATACAAATATACAAATACGATTCATATAAATTCAAAACGTGTCAAGCTTCACTCATGCGGCACGACTCCCACAACAGTTTAAAACTCCATTTTTATACGTCCATGTTCCCTTACTTCTTCTGACCCTGACAGTGGGTCGTTTCACCTATGATATCCCTGTTGATACGAACTGAAAACACTACAAAAGACCATTAGTAGGTTAATTCGCACCGTAAATATTAAACAATATAACACACCGATTTAATTTTATATCACACCGCAAACCGCTTGATTAACAACTTATTATTACCCTCGGTAAACACCATTATTAAGTTTGTAAGATTCACCCGCCTTTGGTTTGAAATCAACTTAAAAACCACAAATGATAATAGTGTATTTAAAACGGGCTTCAAACTTGCGACACCATGATTACATCAAACCCCACAACTTAACCAAAATCCCACCATTTAGTTTATTCTAAGACAACCCATACCTCAACCCCAACTCATGTAAAATGTTTTAGTCACCTTGAAGTTTACAATCATACCAAAGACACCCCCAATAGTTTTATAGATACAATAAAATTCAGTTTCCAAAACAGCCTTGCGTGGCTGTGGAAACCCAATGTTTTCAGCCACTTACAGAGGGTATTTGTAGGTTCCCAGCCGGATCTACACGGAATATCTCGTTCTACGTAGGTGCGGAATCCCTACGTAAGACGATACGAGGGTAGAAGATGATACACGTTAAACACAAGCAAACACACGTTACAATACTCAAAAGACACGTTGTATTGCAACTAATAACACGTGATATGTCAATCACCGATTACACGTACTGAATCGTTAATTACAAACAAGCCGTAGCTATACCTATATATCACTCGACAACTTCGCCTAACATGCTAGGCGAAGTTGTCACTAACTTCGCTTGTTCCACAAGTTCGCCTATATCAGGCGAACTTGTGAGACAAGTTCTCTTAAACATTAATACAAAAACCAACTAACACACATACAGACACTAGATACTGAACTACTGACATTATGTACCAACAGACTCCCTCTTGGCAGTAGCTTCATATCTCTATCTTCAAACACGTGTCTTGTAATCTCAAAAATCTCTTATCTCTCGTCTTCAAGCATGAACGCCTTCTCGTACACAAACTGAAACTACTCTTTGGTATTTCTTGGCTTCTTCTTTCCAAGCAGGAACGTAAAATATCTTTTTCTCGTTCAGCACCTGCAAGTCTGCTTGAGACAAATTCACTAAGTGCATGGGATTATACACTCTTAGCAGTTCTTGTTCATCTTCATCCTCCATCACTGCCTCAGCCGTTTCACTATCAACGTACCACCATTTCAGATCTTTGAGCACATCCTTGGGCATTTGTTTCATCGGCACTTCTTTTAGACACCGGATCGGCTTATACTTCATTATCATCCAAGGCTTGCCATCTGCTCTCATTCCTCTGTCTTTGTCTTCAACGAGCTTTCCTTTCTGCGGTTTCAACAGCTCGAACTTTTTTTCCTTTATGCTTTCTTTCCAGACTATCTTTCCAATGATCCTAGCCATGTTATCATCACTCCTGTTTATCAACCCCAACATGGCTAAGTCCTTCACCTCACACTCAGGCAAGGTATTCAACGACCACATCAATCTCTTGAAATACTGAACCCCATCATACCGTTTAATCACAAAGAGCCTCAACTGCTCATCATATAACCAGCAAATAATCCACTTTTTCGATTCAGCATAACTTTTGATGTTGTAACTTTTCTTGAACATAGTAGGGACCGCCGGTTTCTTAGTCTTTACGAACCACTGAGCGTAGCCTTCTTTCCAACTTGGCTGCTCCTCCCATTCAGTCTCATCACATTCCGTATCTTGACCCAGATCTGACTTTTCAACTGCCGGAATTTCATGCTCAATATTCTCCTTCACAATCTCTCCCTCTTCGACTTCATTGTCAATCACAATCTCATCCCCTATCTTCTCGATCTCTTCCAACGGTAACACATCCTCATCACCTATAACATCATCATCCAATACCTCCTCAGCATCCACAACCACCACATCATCACCCCCTGAACCACCAGCTGCACTCGTTGACTCCCCCTGAGATGTGGAAGCCCCAAGAGCTTGTTCAGTTCTTGGAAACTCACCACCTGCACCTTTCGATGCATTGGGATCATCGTCTCGATCGTTACGCTTCTTCGTCCTCAGCTCATCGCCCTTGCAGCTGGTCTCCCCCTGAGATGCCAAGAACTGCTTCAAGGCGTCAAAAATTTTACCATGCTCGATCAGGAGGGACGACTGAATTTGATTCTCTGCAACGAGGCGCTGAATAGCGTGAGTCTGGATTAGATTTACTCTTGATTGTTCTGCCACGACCCTTTCAAGCGCTGCTATTCTTACTGAGTCGGATAGGGTTGCATCAAAATCGAACCTCATATGTGATATGTCTTGAGCGTACGGAGGAGGGATTCCCAAAGTAACCGGCACATCAGAAACAGGTGGAAACGTAACCGCAGGTGGTATCGTAACCGACAACCCTGTAGTGGCAACAACCGTCGACTCAACAAACCTTGCAACGACCTCCGATGGAGTAAGAGTTGGAGGGGGCAAGGACACAATCTCCGGAGCCGAGAGCTGGAATGTAGTGGGTGGGATGCCGAAGGAAGATGAGGTAGTCAACACGGGAACACCCGAGGTGATCGGCCCTGTAACTGTCAATGATGTAGGGATGATAGTCATACCAGACAGTGCGGGTGGAGAGAAACGAACCACCCTTGAGCTCTCACCAGCTCCCGAACCTGCACCCGCTCTTTCCCTTCTCGCTCTACGAACCAACCGATGTAAATCTTCCTCAAAATCCGAATCACTGTCATCGGTGTCTCTCTTTCTCTTCCCGTGAATTCTTTCTTGAGTAATCAGAATCTGTCTTGCTTCAGTCACATCATCATTTGAGGAGTCAGAATCAGTTCTCTTCGTATCAGCCACAGTCGTAGCTGCCATTGACACATCAACACTAAACTGGTGTGTTGCTCACTCAACATTGTGTTGACAAACTATATTATTTTCAACGCATATGCAGGTTCTCGTGTGACGTGATTATCAAAATTGTTTGAAGCAACTTAGGATGCATGTTAGAGAAAGATACAAGAACTTAATTTTGGATGTTTAATGTAATTGTTTATTTATAACATTGATGTACATGAATATTTGTTTTATTTGAAATTATTAAATAGATATTGAAACTTATATTGCGCATGATAGTAATTTTGAGAGCTGTGACAATTAGTTCGCGCCCCGACATTTCTGCCGCAGGTTGGGAGTGTTTTTACTTTTTCTGTTTATGATTTATATTTTGAGTTATTTTTTTATTATTATTTTTTAATATTTTTTGGAAGGTTTTTGATCTTAATAGAAAATCCCTCAAAAAAATACAAAAACAAAATAATAAGAAAAATATTAACTTAAAATATATATAAAATACAAAAAATCTAAAAACACTAAAATGTTTCCGTCGTTATTCTCGTTCACAAAAAAAAAAGAACTCGAAACCCGGTTCAACCCTAACCTATTCCGACTCAAACCAAAACAACCATTTTTCTAATTGACCCGTTCTGGCCCAAACTCATTCTGACCCAAACCCGTTTTGACCTATGACTCGTTCGACCCAACCCAACCCATTTGCCACCTCTAAAGATGATAATCACATAGTGATTATGCTATTCTTAAATGATAAGTAAACGTGCCAACGATAAATCAAAAACTATTTTATTGTATTACACCCAAAAATTTAAAACATATATTTAAGCATCTTGGGGAAAATAGGCCCATTTTTTTATTAAAATTTAGGCATGACTTGTTGGTAAATTAAACAACCCTTACAATACGTAAACATGTTTTAACACCCAACGAAAACAATACAAAAGTGACCCAAACATTCCTGGACACTCCGACTCTTAATAAACCAATATGGAGCTTACACTCTAAAATACCAATACAATCTTAAAGTAAAAGAAAGACTTTACAAAACAACTATGCAAAATCATGCACCGCACCAACTCCATGTCCCCATCTCGTTGACCCGGTCCATTGACTTGATCACCAAAGCCTTTCACCACCCAAAACTATCACATGACATAACCCAACGTTAGTCATCTCACAATTAAATATTTCTATGGTATAATCATCATACATATACACATAATTTTGTGGTTATCATCCAAATCAAATGAATGGAAATTGCTTATTTATTCACTTATCTTTTAAGTCGGGTTAAGCCACTTCTTTGACCCTCCGTTACTCTAAGATAAATGTCTCCAATTAATTTCTAATAAGATATATAATCCAAGTCGACCCGCTTAATTCACATATCATAACCGCCTCCATTTATAAAAGATTCTTTATACCTGCATACCACCACCACAACTAATTAGTCGAAGCTAAGTGAGGACTCACATTCTACATACAAATATACAAATACGATTCATATAAATTCAAAACGTGTCAAGCTTCACTCATGCGGCACGACTCCCACAACAGTTTAAAACTCCATTTTTATACGTCCATGTTCCCTTACTTCTTCTGACCCTGACAGTGGGTCGTTTCACCTATGATATCCCTGTTGATACGAACTGAAAACACTACAAAAGACCATTAGTAGGTTAATTCGCACCGTAAATATTAAACAACATAACACACCGATTTAATTTTATATCACACCGCAACCCGCTTGATTAACAACTTATTATTACCCTCGGTAAACACCATTATTAAGTTTGTAAGATTCACCCGCCTTTGGTTTGAAATCAACTTAAAAACCACAAATGATAATAGTGTATTTAAAACGGGCTTCAAACTTGCGACACCATGATTACATCAAACCCCACAACTTAACCAAAATCCCACCATTTAGTTTATTCTAAGACAACCCATACCTCAACCCCAACTCATGTAAAATGTTTTAGTCACCTTGAAGTTTACAATCATACCAAAGACACCCCCAATAGTTTTATAGATACAATAAACTTCAGTTTCCAAAACAGCCTTGCGTGGCTGTGGAAACCCAATGTTTTCAGCCACTTACAGAGGGTATTTGTAGGTTCCCAGCCGGATCTACACGGAATATCTCGTTCTACGTAGGTGCGGAATCCCTACGTAAGACGATACGAGCGTAGAAGATGATACACGTTAAACACAAGCAAACACACGTTACAATACTCAAAAGACACGTTGTATTGCAACTAATAACACGTGATATGTCAATCACCGATTACACGTACTGAATCGTTAATTACAAACAAGCCGTAGCTATACCTATATATCACTCGACAACTTCGCCTAACATGCTAGGCGAAGTTGTCACTAACTTCGCTTGTTCCACAAGTTCGCCTATATCCAGTTCTCTTAAACATTAATACAAAAACCAACTAACACACATACAGACACTAGATACTGAACTACTGACATTATGTACCAACAGACTCCCCCTTGGCAGTAACTTCATATCTCTATCTTCAAACACGTGTCTTGTAATCTCAAAAATCTCTTATCTCTCGTCTTCAAGCATGAACGCCTTCTCGTACACAAACAGAAACTACTCTTTGGTATTTCTTGGCTTCTTCTTTCCAAGCAGGAATGCAAAATATCTTTTTCTCGTTCAGCACCTGCAAGTCTGCTTGAGACAAATTCACTAAGTGCATGGGATTATACACTCTTAGCAGTTCTTGTTCATCTTCATCCTCCATCACTGCCTCATCCGTTTCACTATCAACGTACCACCATTTCAGATCTTTGAGCACACCTTGGGCATTTGTTTCATCGGCACTTCTTTTAGACACCGGATCGGCTTATACTTCATTATCATCCAAGGCTTGCCATCTGCTCTCATTCCTCTGTCTTTGTCTTCAACGAGCTTTCCTTTCTCCGGTTTCAACAGCTCGAACTTTTTTTCCTTTATGCTTTCTTTCCAGACTATCTTTCCAATGATCCTAGCCATGTTATCATCACTCCTGTTTATCAACCCCAACATGGCTAAGTCCTTCACCTCACACTCAGGCAAGGTATTCAACGACCTCAATAATCTCTTGAAATACTGAACCCCATCATACCGTTTAATCACAAAGAGCCTCAACTGCTCATCATATAACCAGCAAATAATCCACTTTTTCGATTCAGCATAACTTTTGATGTTGTAACTTTTCTTGAACATAGTAGGGACCGCCGGTTTCTTAGTCTTTACGAACCACTGAGCGTAGCCTTCTTTCCAACTTGGCTGCTCCTCCCATTCAGTCTCATCACATTCCGTATCTTGACCCAGATCTGACTTTTCAACTGCCGGAATTTCATGCTCAATATTCTCCTTCACAATCTCTCCCTCTTCGACTTCATTGTCAATCACAATCTCATCCCCTATCTTCTCGATCTCTTCCAACGGTAACACATCCTCATCACCTATAACATCATCATCCAATACCTCCTCAGCATCCACAACCACCACATCATCACCCCCTGAACCACCAGCTGCACTCGTTGACTCCCCCTGAGATGTGGAAGCCCCAAGAGCTTGTTCAGTTCTTGGCAACTCACCACCTTCACCTTTCGATGCATTGGGATCATCGTCTCGATCGTTACGCTTCTTCGTCCTCAGCTCATCGCCCTTGCAGCTGGTCTCCCCCTGAGATGCCAAGAACTGCTTCAAGGCATTAAAAATTTTACCATGCTCGATCAGGAGGGACGACTGAATTTGATTCTCTGCAACGAGGCGCTGAATAGCGTGAGTCTGGATTAGATTTACTCTTGATTGTTCTGCCACGACCCTTTCAAGCGCTGCTATTCTTACTGAGTCGGATAGGGTTGCATCAAAATCGAACCTCATATGTGATATGTCTTGAGCGTACGGAGGAGGGATTCCCAAAGTAACCGGCACATCAGAAACAGGTGGAAACGTAACCGCAGGTGGTATCGTAACCGACAACCCTGTAGTGGCAACAACCGTCGACTCAACAAACCTTGCAACGACCTCCGATGGAGTAAGAGTTGGAGGGGGCAAGGACACAATCTCCGGAGCCGAGAGCTGGAATGTAGTGGGTGGGATGCCGAAGGAAGATGAGGTAGTCAACACGGGAACACCCGAGGTGATCGGCCCTGTAACTGTCAATGATGTAGGGATGATAGTCATACCAGACAGTGCGGGTGGAGAGAAACGAACCACCCTTGAGCTCTCACCAGCTCCCGAACCTGCACCCGCTCTTTCCCTTCTCGCTCTACGAACCAACCGATGTAAATCTTCCTCAAAATCCGAATCACTGTCATCGGTGTCTCTCTTTCTCTTCCCGTGAATTCTTTCTTGAGTAATCAGAATCTGTCTTGCTTCAGTGACATCATCATTTGAGGAGTCAGAATCAGTTCTCTCCGTATCAGCCACAGTCGTAGCTGCCATTGACACATCAACACTTGAAACCTATGCAGCCGAGACCTGCACCTCTTCCTCTGGATCAACACGTTCCATATCGAAGAATCCTTGGCCGCCAAAAGCAGCTTCAAGATCAACGTGTTACTCCGGTGCCACAACAGGTGCAGCAGGCAGTGATTGTTGTACCTCAGGCGGTGGTTGAGGTGCTCCTGCCTGTTGCGGTGCCGGATCCCGAAACTCGTCCCCACGAGCTGCAACATACTCCGGGTTGATAAAGTACCCAAATAACGGAGTATATCGAGGACGGAGCTCAGGTTTACTCCTCGCACTTGATGATCTACACTGAGCGAAGATTCTCTTGCTAACACTTTCCACATACCGAATCGGACGGCGCTGAGGTAATGTGGGAGCCACGTGATTCAAGATCATTTGAAGGAATCTTGGATACATCAAGAACCTCTCACGCGCCACCGCTCGTCTTTGACGGTCTATCTCGTAGAATACCATCTGACTAAAGCTATAACGCTTATTGTAAGTCAGTGCTGTCATCGCCGATTGCATCGTCGCACCCATTCCATCCGTACCAGCCTTTCTCCCCGACATACACACGATCATCACGTGCATGAGAAAGCGCCATTGGTCTAACAAGAACCCCTTTCGTCTTTGAGTATCCCCCAGTGGACCAGAATAGCCCATTCTTAGAAAAGCACCATCTCTGAATGGAGCCACGAAGTCTGTAGGATCATTCCTCGTTTCATCCCCAAACTACAAAGCAGCCCGTGTCTATTCTGACGAGAACTGCACTATCTGATTGTTAACCGTTGCACGCATAACTGGGGGCTCGACTCTGCAATCATATTCAACTGTCTGCCAGAAATCTTTTATGTTTGGCAAAGAGATAGGCAGTGTTGTAGTAATAGCGTGGAAGATACGCGAGCGGATAAGAAACGTGATGATCTCGCGAAAATCATCAACACCGCTCGCATCCGGGTCCAAAGTAATGTACATATTATGCCCCGGGAAAAACTGACGATTGTTATCTCCTCCATCGTCACCACCAGCACCACCGGCTCCCGCTACTGCTGCCATATCTGCACTACAAACGGTCTAAGTTAGAGAATCGTCAAGTCAAATCACAAGTTCGCCTGTTACCATAAGCGAAGTTATGATTTATTCTGTATAGGCAAAGTTAGAGAAAGGGCGAAGTTGTGAATAACTTCGCCTTAACTATAACTTCGCCTGATAACAGTTAGTGATAAAAATATAAAGGGTTAGGCGAAGTTAATGATAACTTCGCTTGACCACAACTTCGCCTCTTGTGAAGAGAAACAATTAAAGGACCAGGCGAAGTTAAACCTTAGGCGAAGTTATTACTGTAACTTCGCCTGAAACGAAACGGCAACAGTTTATGACGGCCAAACGAGGTGAATTTTATGAGTTTGATGATTGTGGACTCTACAAAACATGTTTTTGAGGAGATCACGACGATCAAGATGATTACGACCACGTGAAAATAAGTTTGAAAAGCGGGTGTTGTGGGTTTGAATGAACGGGGTCACTAATCGAACCAAAACGACTTCCGATTTACACTATTGACATAGATTATCATCTAGACAAAACCAAAACACCTTTAACACGAGTTGAAATCGAGAAAAATAACACAGATTGATTCAAAGAGTAACTTCGCTTGAGGGTTACTATACTAACTTCGCCTGGTTTTGAAAAATAATACTGAGTTTGACAAGAAAATTCCTTTATATAGGGTCAATATTATACAGGCGAAGTTAGGGTTAACTTCGCTTACCCCATAACTTCGCCTGTTTAACAAGTTCGCATATATTCACAACTTCGCTTGTTATGAAAGTTACACAACAAACCCTTTTAATTTGAACATTTTGCCATTTGGTTTTAAAACTTCCTTTAAAGCGTTAAGTTATACGATCAAAGACCAAGTAACCAGGTATTAAACCATAATACGACATAAGTAAAATAAAATTTTGAGATAAAATACTCGGGATCAAATTTCAGTCTTGACAGGGACTTACATGTTTTTGAAAAGATCCGAACAGGAATCATACTAATTAAGTGACTATCACATAGATCCATGTTCAGCTGTATTATGACATAAAGAAACAGGTTGTAAGCAGGTAAACAAATTTAGTATGGTTTTCATCGTTTATGTGATACGGATTAGGTTCAGTTAAGCTCAAAATATAAATGGACAACACATCAGAGATTGTGATGTCTCCTATCTATTCTCAAAGCGTATTAGGCTTTCCCCAAGTCACCCCGAGTTGACCTCGACCCGTAGTGTCTGATTAAGCTGTAAATACATCTCGATATTCATCTCGTTCTCGGTCTTGCCTCTTGATTGATAAGTATAGCATAATAGACTTCAGAAGGCTTAAATAATAATTTTTTTTATTTATTTTTTTTAAAGATTTCCATAGCCGTAAACAGTATACTACTGCAAGTCCCGAATCTGGATCACTGCAGTTTCTTGACACACCATCTTCTCGGGAAACAGAACACTCACGGGCTCGTGTATGACTGGGTAATCGCTTTTCTGCCTATCATTCGGAAAGATATATATGAAGACATGCACAACTCTTAATGAGTTTCCACTTAAAATCGAGTAGAGTTAGTTAGTATCACTTCTACTTTTATGCACCATAAAAAGCTACCATAAAATACAATGACTGTTCTAGAGTCTTTTAGGCCTAATAACTTCACTAGTTAAGCACACAGAAATAGTTTGTGTATCACTTTCCAAGGTTGGATCAATTTTCAAATAAACATTGTATAGACACTTCTTACGAAGTGGTAGACTTGAAAAATTATTTCATCTCCCTCTTTAAAAAAAAATTTTAAGTTCTATCACCCCGTTCAAGTCAAAGTCATCAGGTAAACGGCTATCCTGAGGATCCAATGGATCAGCTGGACCGACCACATACGAGTATGTGTCCTTCTAACTAAGTATGAACGACTAATTTTCAGCGAAAGAATAAAAACACATCATAAACCGCCCTGGTCACTTTCAGTCATCTGGTTAATGGCTATCCTCATACTCTACAGGTAGAAATGAGGACCAAACATATCCGAAGATATGTCCTTCAAACTGAAGCAACCGACATAATTCTAAGCGATAGTGACGTTTTTTTTTTAAATAAAAACGAGAAACACGGTTACTCAGGATTGATCATCCCATTAAGCTCAACAAGGTTTTGAAAACGAGTTCTGTCAAACGCTTTAGTAAACAAATTAGCGAAATTATCTAACGAATCAACCTTTTCGAGCACTATCAATTTCTTCTCAGCACAATCCCGTATAAAATGATGACGAATGTCAATGTGTTTAGTTTTGCTATGCTTTACGGGATTGTTAGTTACTGAGATAGCAGCAGTGTTATCTATGCAAATAGGAGTATGAGAGAACTTCAGACCGTAATCGCGCAATTGCTGTTGTATCCAAAGAACCTGAGAGCAGCAGTTCGATGCTGCCATGTACTCTACTTCACATGTAGAAATGGCGACTGAGGTCTGCTTCTTGCACTGCCATGACATTAATCTGCCTCCAAGAAACTGGCACCCCCCTGTTGTTGACTTCCGATTCTGATTGCATCCACCATAGTCAGAATCCGTGTAAGCGACCAGCTCCAAGTCTCCCCCTTTTGTGTACCACAACCCCAGCTTAGGCTTGCCCTTGAGATACCGCAATATCCTCTTCACACCCTTCATGTGAGATTCCTTTGGGTTTGCCTGAAAGCGAGCACAAAGATAAACTGCAAACATAATATCAGGTCCAGATGCAGTCAAATACATTAAAGAACCTATGATTGCCCGATATTGGGTGGGGTCCACGTCTGCATCACTGTCTGAATCAGCACCCAGTTTGTGGTTGACGCAAACTGGAGTATCAAATGGAGTGCTGTCCTCCATCTTGAAGCGTTTGAGAACATCTTGGACATATTTAGTCTGATGAATGAACTTCCCATCTTTCTTCTGATCAACCTGCAATCCTAAAAAGAAAGTTAGTTCACCCATAGCACTCATTTCAAACCTCTTTTTCATGACGGCTTCAAATTCCTGACACATGGCGACTTTTGATGCAGCAAAGATGAGGTCGTCCACGTAGACTTGAACCAGAAGAAAGTCTCCTCCTTTTCTCTTAACGAACAGTGTGCTATCGATCTTTCCCCTTTCAAACCCATTCTCAAGCAAGTAATCGGATAGAGTTGCATACTAGGCACGAGGGGCCTGATGTAGCCCATATAGCACTTTACTTACCTTGTACACGTGATCAGGAAAGTCTGGGTCAGGAAAACCCGGAGGTTGCTCAACGTACACAACCTCATCGACTTTAACGTTAAGAAACGCACTTTTCACGTCTAACTGGAACACCTTCATCTCCTTGTGTGCAACAAATGCCAAAAACAATCGAATCGCATCCAATCTCGCCACAGGAGCAAACACTTCATTGTAGTCGATCCATTCTTGCTGATTAAAACCTTTTACAACCAGCCTTGCCTTGTTCCTGATAATTATCCCTTTTTCATCTCTCTTGCATTTGAAAACCCATTTTGTGCCAATCGCATGCACATTCTTCGGTTTTGCAACCAATTTCCAAACCTCCATCTTCTCGAAACTGGGCTAACTCTTCTTGCATGGCTTCGACCCACGAGCTATCCTTTAGAGCCATTTGATAGTTCTTTGGTTCAATCTGGCTAATGTAGCAGGTGTACAGGCACTCGTTAATGATACCTGTTTCTTTGATACTTGCGTAAACACAGGTGTCCTCATTCAAACTTCGTCTTGTTTGTACACCATCAGACAGATCACCTATCACGTTCTCCAAAGGGTGATATTTATGAACTCTAGTAGTCGGAACCGAACTGACTTGCAGATTGTCGTCCAGGTTCGAAGATAGTTCATCAATGGGCGATTGTTGTTGAGAGTGAAAAGGATTGAAGAATTCGTCTTCAGTAGAGGCAGCAGGGGTGTCGACAACAGTTGACGTGGAAGGTTGACATTCATCGTACTGCGGTCGTTGCACAAAATTTTCTTCCTCATCATAAAGAATCTGCGTAGCTATTCTCTCATCAACTTCTGCACAATCCAAGTAAGGCAAATTAAAAGATTTAAAAAGCTTATCATAGTCGAAAGCCTCAGCGGGTCCCGTGCTTGGTTTTGGTGGTTTGTAACTTGTGATGTCAGTGTTACACACCACCTCAACCTTGCTGGTCGATAGATTAAAGACTCGTCTGTTGGGTGTCCCAACAACATATCCGACTAAAATACCTTCGTCGGCTATCTCACAAAATTTTGAGTTCGTCTTTAATATTGAACATGGGGACCCGAATGGTTCAAGACCATTCAAGTTAGGCTTTCTACCATGCATAAGTTCATAACATGTTTTATTCAATCTTTTAACAGTTAAAACTCGATTAAGGATATAACAGGCTGTTGCAACAGCTTCAGCCCAGAACACCACAGGAAGTTTAGCATCAGCCAGCATTGTTCTGGCTCCTTCAATTAACGTCCTGTTCTTCCTCTCATCCACCCCATTTTGTTGCGGAGTATACGAGGCGCTGTACTGGTGGTCTATCCCTTTCTGTAAGTAGAACATCTCCATCTGGTAGTTTTTGAACCCTGTCCCATTGTCACTCCTGATGTATTTAACCTTTCTCCCCACGATGTTCTCAACCTTGGTAATCAAGTTAATTACCAACTGAACTGTTTCATCTTTTGTCTTCAGGAAATATACCCAAGAATATCGAGAGAAATCATCCGTTATCACCAAGCAGTACGATGTTCCACCTAGGCTTTTTACATTCACGGGACCAAAGAGATCCATGTGAAGTAGGTCTAGGGTACTGACTATTGAATTGATCTACTTGGTGTGATGAGGTTTCTTGTGTTGTTTTCCCTTTTTGCACGATAAGCATTGGTCTTCAAAGTTGAAATTTTTTAAGGGAACACCAAGCACCAGCCCATTCTTGACAATGTAGTTCATTTTTCGAAGGTGTATATGCCCCATTCTTCGATGCCATAACTCGGACTCCGATTCAGTTGCTTTTGACAGAAGACATGATTCTTCTGTTGCCATCTCAGTTGACCTCATGTCCATTACATATGTATTCTTTTCCCTTGGAGCCTTCATCACTATCCATGCCTCTGGTATCTTGAAACCAGGATACAGTACAATCGCTTCATTTTTGGTAAAGTGTACAGTGTAATCTTTGTCACAGATCTGAGACACACTCAGCAAATTATGCTTCAGCTCTTCAACGAAATTCACCTTTTCTAACTTCATTTTACCATTAGTCACCGTCCCAATTCCAGTAATTCTACCACCACTCTCTCCAGCAAAACTTACTCTACCTCCCTGAACAGGTTTCCACTCGTGTAACAAGTTTTTGTTACCAGTCATGTGTCGGGAACAGCCGCTATCCACAACCCATAGATTGTTTGCAGCCTTGTTCAACTGTTCCTGCACGATTAAAGCAAAAGATTAAAATCTGGGGACCCAAGACCTATTGGTCTTGGGTCGATTAAATCTGTTAAAAGGCATCCCGTACTTTGGCTGTCTAAAGTTAGTATTAGAATGATTTCTGTAAGTCCTAAAAGGATACCTTCTTGTAGATTGACTATGAGGCCATCCAAACCTTCGTGAATTAAATGAATTATAACTAGTGGTTTGATTGTTAACAGGGTAAAACTGAGATCGATTTCTTTGAAATCCTGGATTAGTCCGATATCTGAACTTTGATGAGTTCGCATTTTTAACATTATAGTAATTACCGTTAGTTTTATTCTCAGTTTTCGGAGGCCTCATACCTCTGAATCTCTGATTCAGAGGGCAATCAACAATCAGGTGTCCTATTTGATTGCATCTGAAACAACTCCTGTGTTCAACCTTCGTCTCAACAGTTGTTTCAGATGTTGAGGTTGCATTACTACCCGTTTGCCTAACGTATGGTGGGACATACGGGTTTAGAGGGGAATTCTTCTCAGTAGGCTTATATTCCTCCCCACGTCTTAGTAACACTACCTCTTCTTTTGTCTCACTAGATTCGGATGTCTGGTCCGAATTTGATGAGACAGAACTTGGAACAGAAATCTTAACATTCGAAACAGGCTTACTCGTTTCCTTTTTACTCGATTCAGGCTTTTTAATTGAAACTTTGACAGGAACTGTCTGACTAATCTCAACATCAATAGATTTCTGATTACTAGGATCATAAGTATAGTTATGATTATAAGGTGGAGGAACTTCAGAATATCCAATTCCTCCCCTTTTAACTGGGGAACGTTGATCACTTACGAGGTGATCAAGTATTGTAGAGGAATTTCTAAACTGCTCAAGCTTTCTGTTTAGTTCCACCACTTTCACCTGGTAATCAGCTATCTGTTTATCCCTTTCAGCAATTAGTTTGGTTTTCTCTTCTAACACTTCATAGCTAAGATCAATTACTTGTATTTTTTCAGCAAGACTTGCTTTAAGACTTCTGATATCCTTTTCACTAGCCTTAATCTTTACTGAATAGCTATTGTCCCTAGTTTTAGTGTAATGGTGATCTTTTTTTAACTTTTTAAATTGAGAGTCCAAACTAACAAACTGATCAGTTATCGTTTTCAATTGTTCAGACAGATTTTCACATTTCATACAAGGGAGTTCAGAACTTACCTCAGAGAGCTGATCATTCACCTCTGCCATATAAGCTTGATCTTCTCTTGTCTCTCTGTCGTTTCCTTTAGCTTCGATGTTAACCAAGTTGGCCTGTTCGAACACTTCCTCAACCTCCAGATTCCAATTGTATCCCCCGTTCTGTCTGGATACCATCGCCCTATTCTCATTACTTCCCCCATTCGATTGTGTTGGCCTGTTCTGACTACGTTATACTCTTTCATTTGTGCATTCTTTAGCAAAGTGGCCATTCTGTTGACAGTTATAACACCGAACCTTTAACTTATCAAAACCTGGTCTTTCGCCAACGAACTTTCTACCAGTCTTCTTCATAAACCTTTTAACTCTTCTTACTATCATCGCCATCTGCCACTGCAGATCCATCTCCTCCAGATCATCAGCATCGATCTGATCATAGTCTTCGTCTAAAGTAGCAGGGTCGACAATTTTACCTTTGATGTAATTTTCGTAAGAAGCAATGAAAGATGCATAGAGAGCAAACTGCTGTTCAGCAGACTTAACACTCATGGGCATCTGAGAGTAGTTGTTGTTCGGAACATTTGAGGAAAAACTACCAGTTGTTGCTTGAGGTTTAGAAGAATTTGTTCCACCAGCTACGAAACACACATCACCATCCATGTTGAGAGTTACATGACCATCTTGAGTTGAGTTAGAGCTCGAGTTTCCCTTTGAGTAGTAAGCAGATGATTCTGACTTTGAACTTGAACTTGAAGTAACTTTCGCACCATACATTCCCGGATCCAGAACCTGATCAGTTGGTGTCTTTTTTCGAACCATGATAAATTCAAAAGTTCGTAGTTTATTGACTGCTGTTTCCAAGTCGATGTTTGCAAGCTCTTTATCTTCTCTCATCAAGACGGTGTACATTTCCCATTTCGGTGGGAGAGCATCAAGAAGTTTTTCTACGATCTCTTCTTCTTTATAGTCAATTGAATAGTTTCTGAGTTCGGTCATCAAGTGGTAATACCTTGTAATGATATCATCAAGTGACTCATTCTTCAAATACTTGAACACCAAGAATTGGGTTTTGAGAAGCTTAATCTTGGATGCACGTATCCCCACATTACCTTCATATCGATTTTCAAGCGCTTCCCATAACTCTCTGGCGGTTATATATTTCCTGAAGGTGTGAAGAATCTCTTATGGAAGAGCCATTGTTATCGCAGCATGAGCTTTGCTTTCAGCCTTATACATCTTCTTTTCTTCCTCTTCCATCTTATTGTATTTCTTAATTTGTTCACGACCCTCAAACAAAGATGTTGGTGGAATGTATCCATCTTGAATGCACACCCACATCTTAGCATCTTGATATTTAACATATTGTTCAAACCGATCATTCCAAGCCACGAAATCGGTACCCTTCAGCATTTTCGGAGCCTTAGTAGCCGAACCTGCTTCCACCTCCATTTTCACCAGTTTTGTAATATTTATGGAAGTCATCTTTTATAGAGGTACGAAACGAAAACACAAAGAAACCCAAGAATTTTTTTTTATTTTTCTGAACAGTACCCGTTAGGCGAAGTTATGATAACTTCGCTTAAGTCTTAACTTCGCTGGATTACACAACTTCGCTGAAATTCTTAACTTCGCTTCTTCTCAACTTCGCCTGATTAGGCGAAGTTGTAGATAACTTCGCTTAAGTTAAGCGAACTTGTGAGGTAGTCGAAGTTGTTAATAACTTCGCTTAAACTTATATCTTCGCCTAAACCCTACAAACAGTGGCGGCAACTTCGCCTGATGAACACAACGTTTTTGCAGTTTTGATTTTGACGTTTTGTGAGGTATGCGAAAGTGTAATGGATTGTTCTTGGTGGAGTGAGGTGAGTAGGACACAAAAAAACGGTATTCCAACGTAAACTCGTCCCGCGAATAGTCGAACGGAACGATTTCTACACCCGTGTGATAATCCCGAACCACACAATCACGAGCAAACGCTCTGATACCAATTGTAGGTTCCCAGCCGGATCTACACGGAATATCTCGTTCTACGTAGGTGCGGAATCCCTACATAAGACGATACGAGCGTAGAAGACGATACACGTTAAACACAAGCAAACACACGTTACAATACTCAAAAGACACGTTGTATTGCAACTAATAACACGTGACATGTCAATCACCGATTACACGTACTGAATCGTTAATTACAAACAAGCCGTAGCTATACCTATATATCACTCGACAACTTCGCCTAACATGCTAGGCGAAGTTGTCACTAACTTCGCTTGTTCCACAAGTTCGCCTATATCAGGCGAACTTGTGAGACAAGTTCGCTTAAACATTAATACAAAAACCAACTAACACAATTACAGACACTAGATACTGAACTACTGACATCATGTACCAACAGTATTTCATCTCAACTAAAAAATATTAGTAAAGTAGACACAAGGACCTTTCCGTCGATATATTAAACGCCTCGATCGGACATCCGGTTAATTTATTATGAATATTTCAAAACGAGATAAATTATCAAATATGCTGAATTTCAGCACTTGTATCACCTGATGCTTTATCAATTTGCACCATTTATTTATTGGCCCCAGTCAATGTCAAGACGATGAGACATTGTTTGGTTAAACTATGCAAAGGTTATTATGATAAAACACCTTAATTATAAGAATATAAATTCATTATTAAGATTATTCTAATCGAATCCATATTCGAGTCACTCACCTTTGCCCGTAGGAGTGTCTTTGCCTTGTTACTTGTTTGACCCGTTGTCTTCCAAGCTACGCAAAACCTACCTCGACAACAAGTCAACTTCTCAATCAATTATAATACACATAATTCATTGACACTTGCTAGTTTATCATAATCTCATGCCCACTAGTTTAACTCTTGAAATAAACTAGGACACTCAAGTAATCGTTACAACTCGAACACATTTAAACTATTTTAATAGTTTAGACATTTCATCAAACACCTGGTGAGCATGAACATTCAACAATTATAACTTTAATAAGAACATCTCCAAACCATGCCATCATAAAAATATGGACACACTCTTTATTCATAAAGTAATTTCTTAAAACTTGCACGTTATCAATTGATTTAGCCAAATTTCACCATATAAGTATTCATTCATTGTAATAATCCACACCTTACTTACAAATTCATGAAATCAACACTTAATTCATAGCATGCAGTTAAACCCATGACTCAAAAACAACTTTAATTGTTTAAACCAACTCAATCACGATTCTACACTCAAAATCAAGCAACCAGAACTCTGAGTTGCGGGTTTAAGACCATAAACCATATGAAATCCCAACTCTTGTGTTTTTACTACCCGGACAGAAAGATAACTTACTGATAACACTGTTAATCGATGAAAACTGACATAATCACCCTTGAATCCATAGAACTCGTGACTCGGGTGAAAGAATCCAGCCTACCTTCTTCATCTCTCTCCCTCTCTGCTCGAAGGAACCAGGGGCGTCGCCCCAGTTTATAATATGGTCGATCTCTCTATCTCTCTGTTTATTTCTTTTTATGTCTCAAATAACCAGTTCAGTCCTCGTAAAATTCTAATTTAACTTTAACATACTTGTTAATAAAAGTTGAAAGAACTTTATAAATACTTGATAACTTGTCAATAACAAATCCTCGATACTTAAAACATCTTTTTAAAACGTTAAAAATGCTATCTAAATTTCGGTATGGATTTATAGATCTAGCATACATATTTTAAATCATCTGATAAAATTAGGATGTTACATATTGGTACGTACCTAATTACATGGTATTGCTCGCTTAGAAGTTTGTTGTTAATAACGAATATTAACTTGCAAAATTGGACGCTATTTTTAAGTTAAACTAGTATTTCGAGCCCCCTCGTTGCGTGGGGGTTTGAAACAATAGCCTTTCCAGGAATATCCGATGACCACACCGAAGGATAGTAAACATGAGTTTGAGCACCAAAACTTTTAACTTTGTATTCAGCAAAATGAATGGAAAATTCCACACAAAAGTCTGTTAAAACAAATTAAGTGCAAGCATAAATTTACAATAAGCAGATATCAATTTAAGAATAAAAGGATCAAAATAGAATTCTCCCAAACCTCCACATTCACTCACTTAGGTCAACCACCATCATCATCCAAACTTTTGACGGTTTCCAATCTAATCTCCTCCAACTGCTGAAGATTACCATAAGTATTAGTTCCCACCACCTCAAACTGTAAAACAGCCTGGTGGTGTTCAAAACTTCATTAAGATGTAAAGAGCATATAAATATTATTAGCATCTAGGCATTCATGTGGCTGGCCCTTCTTCAGCTAGCCAAAATCGTACGGCATCATGTTCATGCTCTACATGACAAAGAAAATAATATTGTAAATAAGTTATTAAACAATAAACACAGACATAAAACTCCTAACATATAAAAAGGCTAAAGACTACATTCTAAATAAATACCAACAAAAAAGTAAGTTTGTAAGAGAACCAAAGTAACACGAACATAACATGTTCATGTTAGTGCGTTTAACATTAACCGGGGCAACGCAGTCACAAAAATGGACGTTTTAGAGTTCTCCGTTAACAAACAATATAAATAAACGTTTCGCGAACAAAAGTAGTTTTAGTTACCAAATAGGGTGTTTTATAGTTGTTATATTTAAATAACTAACACTATTTGGATACATAAGAGAAAGGTTTTTGCCTTTGATTTCTGCTTCCAAATCGTAAGTTAGTTGGCCGGAAATCCCACACGTGAACAACCAACAAAATAGCCACAAATAAGAACGGATCAAATGGTCAATGAAAGTGCGTGTATGTCAAATTGGCCACCGGAACACCCAGGCCAACCGTCACCGCCACCTAGGATGAAGCAAAAACAATTCTAATCTAAAGAAAATTTTGGATGCTCATAAACGCAAGTGTACCGAAATTGAATTGATCAAGTTCAACTCGAAACTGACCCGTGAACCATTGAAAAGAGAATCTGACATGCTAGCAGTGTTGTTTAACTGATCAGTTGTTTTTGTTTCATTAAAAGAACAGGTAACGCCTTTTAGCTATTAGCAAAATCAGTGTGTCCAGCCCGTGCTTGTATCCGTAATTTAGAAAAGCCTTGGAACAGTCGAACCAGTTTTCAAACAGATGCACATGATAGAACTCAACTAAGCGCAAAAGGAATGACACAGTTATTGTGTGAGACAAACAATATGTGAAACTTGTTACCCAAGCGACCTATTTGGCTCAGAGCGCTATAGTAGATCATCATGGCTACAAGAGAGAATGCAACTGGAGAAAGTCACATCTACCATTCTCAATTTTGCCACGCCAAGAGACGATATGGACCTAACTCATCACAGCCTGTCGGTCTTCTAAATGTTCCCATCACTGCAATCAAATATCTCACCAAAAGTAAGAGTGTTATCGGTGGAAATTGTAGATAGAAAGAGAACATTCTAATTTTTTTTTTTTTTTGCAATCGTGCCTTATTTTGTAAACCTCTATATTTTGTGTTTTGGTAATGTTGGTCATTCTGTCTACAGTAACAAAAATTCTATGGCATGTCGTTTGCTAATATCAATATGCAACTTGTCATAGTAATATGCATTTAATCATTTGCGAACCTTACAGCTACTGTATTATTTACTTATGAAACAAAATTAGTAGTATCCTAACAATTTATTTAGTATGATCATAAAAAAAGTATTAGTTATAATATATTTATATAAAGCATTCTTGAGTGCGTTTGTTAGAGAGATAAACTTTGGGTATGTTTTTTAGCAATGATAATTTATATAAATACCTAAGTGTGGTTGATGACTTTTTGTCATGGTGAGAGTTCGTTTATATGAGTTACATTAAAAATTTCAATTTAGATGTATTTGGAGAGGGATGGATCAAAATAAGCTTGTAAACTTTTTTTTTTGTTTAGATATCTTGTTATGGGTTATTGTATATTTGGGGTTGTAAAGCATGTTTAAGTACCAAGTATGCAAATGTGAAATTGATTCACTCCCATTTCATAGCCAAAGTAATTTGACATCCAATTTCAATACAAAATAACATCACATAAAATCAAGCCATATTATGAAAGGTAACAGATTGGAAACCACAATTATAAAACGGATTGATTCCTAAAAGCCCCAAATCAAGCACAAATTCAATCACGGGATGTACCTCACCGTCAACTTGAAACCCAGTAACACCTGTCATCGGCCGTCGCTCAGGAACAACAGTCACATCCAAAAACCACGACACCACTGTCACCAAGGGTTCCAAAATGGAACCCGGCAACAGTAAAAGTCGATGTGCAGGTCTTCGTCCTCACCACTGTCGCCAAGGGTTCCAAAGTGGAACCCGACAACAGTAGAAGTCGATCGTTGTAGTCGACACCGTCACTTAGGAATGACAGTCGGGCGAACACGTACAATGGTGGAAACCATGGCAGTGGGTCTATGGTTGTAAAGTTAAACAAAAAGAAAGAGAAAGAGAAAGAGTGAGGTATCTAGCGGTGGATGAAACGTAAGCAAGTAGAGAGAGAGAGAGAGAGAGAGTAATCCTATCAAGACCACGTGTAAGAAACATCCAAAACAGAAAAATAAGAGGTACAATATAAGCTGCATAAGGTAAAAATAGTATTGCTTAAGAAGGTTTCAAATCCTACTCTTCTAATAGAGTAAAATAAATGGGCGCGGATCATATGAAGATGTAATCCTGGTCTTAAAATCCCGCTCATTTTTTCTTGTCTACTTCGGTCTTTCTAAGCAATACGGATCTAAACTACCTGGCCCAAGTTTCTATATGGGTAAACCCTAATTGTTTGGGGTTTTCTTTACCTCCAATCAACCCTTCTTTGTGCCAACCCCTAAATTTTAAAGTGTGTTTGTTCTTCATTTATTGCAACAACGCCATGGGTGATAACCTTGTCAAACGATGTTACACGAGTATCTTGATTGTTTTTGTAAAATCTGTTTTGGATAAAGCCACATAAACCATACAATTGGGAGTCGATGCTTGATGATTTGGAAGTTGGGAATACTTCCTTCCATTTGGTGTTGATTCAAATCTCCATGTTTAATGAGGAACATGTTAGTTAATTGTATGATATGTTTTTCAGTATAATTGTTACGGTTAAATAGTAATTAGGGTTTGTTGAGGGTTTACAAGATCTCAATTAGGATGGATTTCATTTAACTTCATTTTAATTTATAATTGTTTTTTTATTTGATTGGATTTTTAGTCTTAAGGTGTAAGATTATGGCTACAAACCAACGTAAAGTTATGGATCTTGCTGTTCTTCTTTCTGGTAGATCCCACGGCTAAATGAGAAATCAAACAGGTGAAATTCTTAAAATTCATGATGCGGTGTTGCTAAACATGGGGAAATTGTTTATGAGGCTGTTGTTAAACTTTGTGAGGTGAGTTATGGTTTTAGGTTGGCATCTATTAAGTTAGGTTTTTTTTGGTAGCTGGTTACTTGGTTTAACGTTTTGCTAAAAAAATTTATAATCATAGAGTTTTAATGGATTTGAAATCAAGTTTGTAGAGTGAGTTTCATGGAGATTAACTAGTTTGCTGATTTATCATTATTAAAATTTTTTTTGCTAACTGCCATTAATAAAAGTCTTTGTTAAGCAATAATGGCAACATATATCTATATCTATATTCTATATTCTATATTCTATATCATATATAAAGGAAGAGTGATAGACACAAAAATCATTTTATAATTGTATTACAAGGATAAAAAAGGCAATTCATAATTCATGGTTTATTGAATTATTCTTTATCATTTTGCTTTATTTCTTTGTAAATGCAAAAGGTTTAGAGTAATTTAATTAATAATTGATGCTTAAGAGTGTAAGGGGCACTCATGGATACTACCATTGAAATGTCCAATCTTACATTGCCACATCATTTTAACTCTTAGTACCCACAAACTACAAAACTACAGGCGGAACCTACCCATATGTGTATCAAATTATTTATTAAGTAATTTTAATTCTCCAACCTTGGCCATTGAATCAAGTTTGTGGCAAACTTTTGCCATGAAATGAACCCATGCACTCTACCCACATAGGGTGGCGGTGGTGTTGCCAAGTGGTTTGGAAGCCATACACTCTACCCATATGGGTGCCCCACCCTCTCTAATACCATTAACTAATCGTAGTAAAACCTCACTATAATGGAATTGAATACACTAATGTGGCAATTGAATTCGAGAAAATAAATGGTTTCAAAATGCTTTGATTTTCATCTATACCTATTAATTTGGGTGTATGTCATTAATGTCATCGGTGGAGTTAATGATCCAACATCCAAAATAGTTCGTATTTTCAATTATCCAACCCGTGGATGTTGAGTTTTAGGCTTTCCTACGGTGTTTTAGAGATTTGACTGTACTTTTACTTTCTTTTGTTTATTGTAAAGGTGATTCTAATCATTCTAGGAACAAAACCAAATGCATACAAAGGGCATTTAATGATGCTTATGAACAACGCTATAATCTTGTTTATCAAACACAACTTAAAATCCAATGGTTGTGCTTGGATGTGCTAGGTTACTTGAGGTGAGGTTTTAGATCTTTTAATTGTTATTATTATTATGCCATCATATTATAAAACTTGATAATTAAGTGATGTTGTTACACACTCAATTTGTGAAAGATTAAAAGAAGAAATTTGGAAGCGATGTGGTTTCTTGGAGTAAAGGAGTCATAGGTGATATGGACATACTGATTGTAATTACTCACCCGTAAGGGTACATTGATTAACATGTTAATTAACAAAATTTTTTATTCCTATACATTTTGTTATGAATTATAAGGTGGTAGAACCTCACTATCAAATCTGAAACAAGGGGTAGCTATTTAATTAAGGGATTTCTGGCTAATATATTTATTTAAAATTTTAGTTATCTAATTAGTTATAATCTTAATGCACATGGGACTGAACTTTTGGTGTTTAATTAGGGGTGTTTACGTTCCGATTTTGACGGTTTTAGTTCAAAACATGCATGATGCCAACCGTTACTAACGATTTTTTATTATTGAAAAACGAAATTATACCACTAATAACAAGTTTGTTTCACGGTTTTAGTTCACCATAGAGATTATACTTTGACATGGTATGTAGGTTGTCAACTTAATTCAGTTAGATATTTCTATATCAAAGATATAATATTTTATTTCCCGTAAATGTTTTTAGTTTTAACTGTCAAGTTTAAAATTAAAATCTATTTTGCATAGTGAGTATCATCTTCTATTGAGGCCGAGTGAGATTGCAAAGTTAATTCGAGTCACCAGAGTGGATCATATCAGAGTTCTAAGATTATAATTTATTTTGGTCATAACATTAATAGGATAATAATTATAATATATAAATTATGATGTAAATAACTAGTTGATAAGTGGCCAGATTTGAGCTTTTGTATGTTATACGAACTTTGGCTCAACTCGAGCCTAAAAATAAGTTTCTTTATAATTTATAATAAATGTGCCCGATAATCACTTAGCGAGCCCAACGTTTAAATAATTTTTATTTAATGTTTTAAGTATAGATTTACAAAATAATTTTTTTGTATATAAATTATGATAGAAATAAGTAAATGATCATGCGCTTTTGTAAGTTAAATAACATTAGGCTCAACTCGAGTCTAGCAATAATATGGTTTAACAAACATGTCCGAGATTCACTTATCAGGCACGAGTAGGCTTGCAAGCCTAAATGAGGCCAATTATGAAAAAAAATTTAATTGAAATTAAGAATGACCAAGTTAAGAACTGAGCACATTTAAAATTCATATTTGAAAGAATTTTTTCATTCTTCATATATTTTAGAACTAAACACTTATATATTAAGAGGTGAACTTTCACTTATTCTCTAGATTTTTCTTGGATCTCTAACTTATATAATACTATTATAAATTGCTTACCCACTATTAACGGCAATGCCGTTAATTCATACATCTATAGTATATTATAATAATGCAGTGAAAAAAGTAAATGATCACGAGCTTTTGTAAGTTAAATGACATTAGGCTCAACTAGAGTCTAGCAATAATATGGTTTAACAAACAGGTCTGAAATTCACATGTCAGGCACGAGTAGGCTTGCAAGCCTAAACGTGGCCAATTATGGAAAAAAAGATTAATTGAAATTAAGAATGGCCAAGTTAAGAACTGAGCACATTTAAAATTTATATTTGAAAGAAATCTATAGTATATTATAATAATGCTGTGAAAAAAATATTTTGTCATTCTTCATATATTTTAGAACTAAAAACTTATATATTAAGAAGTGAACTTTCACTTATTCTCTAGATTTTTCTTGGATCTTTAACTTATATAATACTATTATAAATTTCTTACCCACTATTAACGACAATGTCGTTAATTCATACATCTATAGTATATTATAATAATGCTGTGAAAAAAATATGATCAATTGTTTATCATATTTTTTTTGTTCATCAGTAGGCACTTCTCGAATACAAAGACATAAGCTCCATATTGGCGAGCTTGATTTCGCTCTTGTGGTCCTGATGATTTCGCTCTTGTGGTCATGATAGGGAGTGGGTGGAGTCACAACGGCGACAAAGGTTCTGGATGTTGGTCTCAACAGCGATTGGTAGATGGTAGTGATAACTAATGATGGTGGTCGTTGGGGGTGCTGATCCATTTAAATCAATTACATGATTTGTAAGATTTATAGCCAAAAGATGTTTTCAAGAACTAGCAAGACAAAACTTGAATGATTTTAAGGTTCTTTTGTAATAGTTTTATTAAGGTTGTGAGATAATTTATACCAACTGGACAAGGGTTGTATACACTCAAGATTTGAACCATCATTTCATTCAATTTCTCCATTGAATACCGCAATTGAATCATCATTCGGTGAGGGCTAACTCATGTGGAAAATGGCTAAATGGCTTCCTATGATAGATAGAAGCGACTGTTTGCATAGTGTCCTCTTGGACGTTTAAAGGATGCAGTCTTTATGGTTAATGTCTCATTTTCTTGCATATGTTGTTTTTTGCCTAGTGCTACCCATTTTGCCCTAGCTCGAAATCCGAAAGGGTTCGAAGGTAGATCATTTTCCGAGTTACAAGATAATGGCGGATATCAAAGAGAGCTTTTCAGATTCAAAAACGGTTGTAGATGCGTACAGCTGATTGGAATTCTTATGCGAGATTTATTGTTATTTTATAATTTTTTAATTTAACAAACACAAGGAAATACAAAGAAACAAAAATCCAAAAGGACAATGTTATTATTCGGGTAATCATAAATTGTAGAGCATCGTTGTGTTGGAAATTAAGAAAAGGATAGATTAATCAGAGTATGTAAAGTGAGTTATAGTTGTCTTTCCAAACACGGTGCATTGGTCGCTGCTAAACCAATTCATGTGGCATGCACGATCTAATGGCTTGCTAACCATGGTAATTTCATATAGCTTTGTTACACCATGTGGTAAACACATGAATTTTTTTCATGGGGAAGGGGGAAGAGAGGAAATTTTTAGGGGTTATTTGTCTAAATATCGCTATATTTAATTTTTTCTGGTTGGTCATATAAAAGAAGATAATAAAACTAAGTTTTGTATACTTAACATAAGTACAACAAACGTCATTACAAAAACATAATTAAAATAGTATATTTTTTAATATTTTTATTTACGGGCTTTCATTTTTGAAATCTAACCATAACCAATTATTTTAAAACCAGACCGGAGATTGAACCAAGCATGTTACTGATCCACCGGTTAGATCGATCACACCGATTGAGTTGTTGAGTTTTAAATAAATTTTTTTATCGAAGCACAAATAAAATTAAGCGCATCGTAGAAAATAAGAACATCACAACTGTGTAGTCGAATTTTATATATAAAAAATATATACATTACAAAATATAATAAGAAATTAAGTACATTAATTTAAAAAAAACATTATGTATAATAAAGGTTAAATTATTCTACACATTTTAAAATGTCTATAACTTTTTCATATACTATTTTTTAAAAGAATTTCATTATATTAACAAAAGTCTTTTAATCTTTAATATAAGTATGATTTTATTATATAAAAATAAAGAATTAAAAAAATGCTTGTTATTTTGGTGATTTTTTTTTTAAAATGTCATATGAAAAAGTTATGGATGTTTTAAAATGATGAGACTTGACATGTGATTTGCATGTGAAGTGAAAAAAGTCATCATAAGACCATGTGTAGTCATAATGCCCCACCCCTGTGCATTATGCGTCATGTGTCGCCCGGTTAGAGTTATTTTTTTTTATAAAAAGATGGTGTAGTCATAACTCTCCACCCATTGGCGTTATGCGCCACGTGGCGCCCAGTCACTGTTACATTTTTTTTTAAATTTTTTATTAAAAATAATCAAATAATAATATTTTGCATTTAAATATGCCAAAGTAATCCAATTTGCAATTTGCCTTTCACTTTCACGAACCCTCTCTCAATGCCTACTTACCCATTTAATTAATTAATCAGAAAACTCGTCGGAAAACATCAACTCGCCATCAACATCCATCCATGTGATCAACCACAACAACACCACCACCCAACAAAACCCTTACCGGTCACCACTCACCGGAATCCTCTTCATTTGGTCTTCTCACATGGTTCTCCGGTGACCTAACCTAATCGAAAAACGGCCGTTAACTGAGTTCCAGCAACATCATATCCAACAATAAGCATCGTTCTTCTTAAAGTTTGTGCCATATCGGCGTTTTGTAGGAAACGCTATCTCCAAAACGCTATTGCCAAAACGCTATGCCAAAACGCCTGGGGGCGGTGACGTTGTACTACAAAACGCCGCGATAACTCCTCGATTACGGTTGGTCTAAGTTGGTTATTACCTTAATGTCTTTCTCATAAATTTTAATTCTTAAATTAATCTCCATCATCCGAATCTAAGATCAATGAATTAGATTTTTCTCACTATTATCATTTTTGTTGTACTTTGTATTTTAACCCTATCCTATATAATAGTAAGAGTGAAATAATGCTAATTGATTAATTTTAAAACTCTTATATGTTAAACGTAATTTGCAATCTGTACACATATAGAGTATACTTTTTAGCAATTAAAAATTACCATATATACACTAAATAATTTATAAATTAGAACCTAAAATTATAACTCGCGCATTGGAATTTCTAACCTCAAAGAGCATTCATAAATACTAACGAGGCATACACTTACTAAAATAAAAAGATAAATTACATAACTGAAAATCTTCTTTGATGGGTAAAATAAAAATTAATTTTCTAATTTAAAACCATTATATTGTCCTCTCTAACGTGGTGCAGTGATAAAAAGCTAGGGTTTCTCAATGAGACCCAAGTTCAGTCATCACTTAAAACACTTTAAGGGGGATATGGCTGGCTCAATGAAACAATCTTGAGATCTTTATAAATCTCCAGTTAGATCCCGAGGGCGTTCAGGTTTTACCACCAGTGGGCCTTCTGGTGGATGGGTTTTTCCTGGATCTGGAGATAACTTGGAGGCGCTTAAGAGCTCTGTACGGCTGGGTTGGGCCAGCTGACAATGGCCTTTAGCCATCAGGTCACCCCGTGTCACAACCCAACCTAAGGCGGAAATGTCGGGGCGTGAGCTGATTGCTCACAGCTCTCAAGGTACTATCATGCAATTTTAAAAGTGACAATATCTATTAAATTTAATTAAATAATCAAGTAGATCAAAGTAGACAAATTACATAATTTAGAAATAAAGCAAGTAAAACAAAATCCAAAATATAATTCTTGTATCTTCTACTCTGGCTTGCAATCCTAAATTTCCTCAAACAAATCTTGCTAAATCGTATCATACGGTAGCCTGCATATGCGTTAAAAAGTACAATAATTTTGTCAACACTAGGTTGAGTGAGTAAAACACAAGATTTAAGACACTATAATAATAATAATAAAAAAGAGCAAACAGTGTCAAGTGAGATAGGCAATTTAACTAATACGCAAGTAAATAATGTTGTCGGTAAGCTCGATGTTAGATGACCTAACCGTGGCTAACACGACGAGTGTATGATCATACTAGTCTGCGAATATGTTGGACCTCTCCGACATGTATTCAAGTAAAGTATATAAGCATATAACACGTTAGGTATAAACTGTTCAACACACATGACTAACAGTTGCAAGTTGTGCAATATATAGTAATAAAATAAATAGAACGCATATGTCCCCAAAACAGTAAAAAAAAAAGTTAAAAATGTAGGACCGATTCGGGACTCGGTTTCCCAACGATTCACGGGGCAACGTGTTAGAGTGCGGAATCCTCTAACACGGCGATTCGGTGGTGATCAACGGACACGAAGGTACGATTCCTAAAGGGGTTTGACGCCTAGGATTGGAGGAAACGACCAAGAGCACGAAGAACAGTCGAGAGAGTTTCTGTAGGCTGCTGGTTCGTGAGTGTGTATTCTGTTCTCTGCATGTGAAATTTCCCAAGTAACGTTTATATACCGAATACTCATTCGGTCGAATGAGATACTCATTCGATCGAATGAGACCTGGTTCGATCGAATGAGATATGGTTCGATCGAATGAGATCTGGTTCGATCGAATCAGTCACTGATTCGATCGAATCAGCTTCGTTTGACATTTTCAGTACGTTAACTTGGTTTCACGCGCGTTGGTTTCATGTTGAACCAACCTGATAGAACTGGGGACATACATGTGACATTTCATGTCCTAACAAACTCCCCCTTGGAGCCAGTTCTATTTGCCTGTAACCAATCGAGTTCTCTTGCTCGATCGTAACTCCCCCTTGGAGTTATCTCACTCTCTCTTTTCTCAAAACTAGTGGTGCATACGTTGCATCCACAAACTCCTTTCTTCATGGAGTTCTCTCTTGATCAAATGGTACAGTCAGTCAGACTTACCATAGGTTCCGCATATCCTGAGACGCTGTCAATTGGAATTTTGGATTAACATTTAAGCACAATTGTATTAGATTTGTAAAATTGACATTAAAGCATAATCTATCACAATATTCCAAATCATATTTCATTCAATTCAAAACAATTACAATCAGAAGATTTAACTTTGAATTACAACAAGAAACAAGATAAACGAAAGACATGACAATTAATCTTTAGTTTCTTGGGCATACTTCTTATGTTGTTCTTTCCAATTTGATCCTGCATGTATGTCATAGGCAAAGCAAATCCTAATGACATTTCTGTACGTTAACGCTTGCTCTATGTCTTCAGGAGCATAAAGAATCTCTGTCTTGTACAACGTATAGACATCCTCCCTTGACAAATTTGTGAGCCACATTGGATCAAAAATACGAATTGTGCTCCATTTTCCATAGTCATTGAGCACAATAACTGCCTCATGCAGTCTTCCATCATAGTACCAATGCCTGAATGATTTGTAGAAGTCCTGCTTCATCTTTCTAAGAGGAATCTTCTTCATTGTGAGTGGTGGCATGTACTTCAAAATAACTTTTGGCCTGTTGGTGATCGGATCGATCTCCTTTTTGCTTATATATCTCTTCGGCCTTTGTGGTGTGATCATCTTCCATTTTGTGTTGTACTCTTTTCGCAATACACTCTGATAATACGTGGCAAATGGAGATGAGTTGGCGTATAGCATATCAAGATAATTCAGACGGTTCAGATCATAAGTAGGAAGGGTCTTCAAATCAGTAATACGTTGAAAGTATTCAACCCCCCTTTCTCTCTTGACAGCTACGCAGTTAAGATCCTTCAGACATGCCCAAGCGATAATTTCTCCTGAAGTTCTGCGACCCTTCATCTTATATGACGTTGTATGAGGAATGGTCGGCTTCATTTGTCGTCTGGATCTGATCTTCTCAAGAATAGCATTGAATGCTTTCTTGCATTCCTCGGTTTTCTCTAAAAAATCGGCTTGATCCGCTTCAGAAGGCTGTTCCATATTGTTTGACCTTTCTTCAGCCTTCTTCTGTATTTCCTCCTCTGTTACATTTTGGAAGAAACTTGCAGAGTTAGGAAGATCGTCATTTTGAGACGTATAGTATTCAGGATACTCTTCCTTTGACAAGTCTTCCATTTCAACTTCATCAAATTGAGAGGGATTGACGTGTGAGGGATCAGTGGCCGTTGATGATGATGAATCAGGTGTAGCAGCAGAAGAAGACATTTGTTCTGTTGGAGGCAAAGCCAGATACTTGCCTGTTTCTACGTTGGATAATTCAAACATTTGTTCCAATTCTTCTTCTGTGAAATTATGAGAAATTTCACCTTCTTCCAACTCTCCACTTGCGAAGTTTCGCTGCTCATTTGGATTGTCCAGTAGAAACGTGAAAAATTCTGCTGCAGTTTTTGATTGCAGCGGTTGGACATTAAACGGATCATCATCACCTGTTTGATTAAACAACCACAATTTAACAACAATTTTAAGTAAACATATGTAATATCATAAACATGAAATACAATATCATTACATATGAAACTGAGTCTATACAAAAATCATCATTTAACAAGATTTAACATGTAAATCCTCACTACATTCACTCAATTCACTCTTTAGTACCTTCACCTCCATCATCTGAAGAGTCAAGTTCGTCTGTGTCCACATCAACATTTGTTGGACCTTCCAAACGTAGAACATCTCCTTTCAATTCGGTTACTTTCGCTTCAAGGCTTAGATTTGACTCTCTTAGTTCCTTGATAGAAGAGCCCTGATCAGCGACAGTCGCATTCAGCTGACTGTTTTCAATTCTGAGCATGTCGTTTTCGGCTCAAAGTTGGGCAATCTGCTCATCTTTCAGTCGATTTTGTTCTTCTTGCCGTCTGTTCAGCTCTTCTTGCTCAGTCTTGAACATGAACATCTTCATCATAGCCTTGTGAAGATCAGCCAGTTCTGTTGCAACCTGAGGAGGTATAGACATTTCAGGTTAAGGTTGAGTTGTTGGTTGTGGTGCTGATTGTGTTGCTGGTTGCTGTGTTGGTGGCGGTGCTTGTTGAACGGGAGGAGCAGCAGACGAAGTCCCAACGGATTGTAACATTGGAGGACGTGGGACATCAGAAAATAAACTCCGATACTTCCTTGTAACCTTCTTCTTTTGCCTCTTCGCAGGCCTTTCTTCGCCCGCAACATCCTCGGCCCTAACCTCACCAGCAAAGTGCACATCCGATGCACTTGCTTCATCACCAGCATCCAGAACCTCAACGTTAAAGAATGAATCAGCCTCTTTTTCGGCATCTGTTCTGGTGTCTGCCGGTACCGCTTCCTCCTCAGTGTCAGATTCGTCGCTGGTTTTCTGATAAGGTAAGTTCTCGACGTTTGAATCACTGGCAGCATTCCTCCACTTCCTCTTCGGAGGTGCCTTGTAAGACGGATTTGTCACGTGCCCAAAACACCGTTTGTGTGGTGGTCTTGTGGGGCGATCCTTGTAAGATTTTAAACGGTTGAGAGTTTCATTCTTCATGTGGTCCAGTTTCACCACATCACCCTCATTTTCTTTCAGTAGACCCGGAGCTTGACTATCGACGATCATTTGCACAAATCTCGGGTACTGTAGAAATTTCTCGCCCGCCCCTTGTTTTATTGTCAGATTTTCCACCATATGGCTGAAGGTCATCTGCGAGAAGTTGTAGGGGCGGTTCATCACTAATGCAGCCATTGTGAACTGCATGCTTTCCCTCAATTTGTCAAAACTTGTTCTTTGAGGCCCTAAGCAGTGCATCACCACGTGTGCCAGATATTTGAACTCTGGACACAGATTGGCTTTATGGAGTAGACCGGAATTCAGGTCACCATCGTACTTCATTCTTGCAAAACATCCTCTGGTTCCAGCAGGATGTAACCCAGTAGGATCTGAATCAGCATCAGCAAACCCACAGACTTCCCTGAGGATTTGGGCAGATACAACAATTCCGTGCCCTCTAACATTGGAGCGAATTACCGACGGCACAACAGTTTTGTCGTGCGAGGCATTCCTCCAGAATTCCTGTTGAATTGACATAATGGGTTCTACTACCCTTGAGATAGGTCCGTGAATCCTGGACCGTTTCAGGAATTTGATCATTGTTGCAAAGTCTTTCCCATGGCTTGCCTTTTCGTCGAGAAAGGCTACAATGTTGTGCTTGATTGATGTTTTGAAGGGAACGAAAACTTCTGCAACTTCAGCCATTTTATCTGCAAACATAAACGTGTTAGAACGAACAGATATCGAAAAGACTGAATGCGTTTAACATTTTTCAAACATTCTGGACTTGTTCAATCGAATGAGTAAAGATTCGATCGAATGAGCTACTCATTCGATCGAGTGAGCTACTCATTAGATCGAGTGTGATCTAGTTCGATCACAGACAGTCGAATGAGATAGATATCATCTTTGACCTCTGATTCGATCGAACTACTGATCGAATAAGTCTCATTCGATCGAACAAGAGACTCGTTCGATCGAGTAGACTGATTCGACTCCTTCAAACTCAGCCCAGAATCTGCAGAAACCCGATCGACATTTTCGATCGTTTAAGGATACGCGACACACAGATAGCACCAGTTGAAGTTTATGAACATGTATCAACATTAAACTAAAAGACTTAAACGATTAAAAACAGTTCAATATCAGTTTCGTTCTAAAGTTCGTTTCCGAGAACTAAAACGACCAAAAACATGATCAAAACACGGTTAAAATCCAAAAAAACTTACATTTTATTGATGTACGTGAAAAATCGAATAAGATGAACGGATCAAAACGAGGGTTTCGCGTAAACAATTTTGAGAGTAAATTTCCGTAAATTTTTTCGAATAATACTGACCGATCGAATGAGTCTGAGTATTTATACTGTTTCTGGACTCATTCGATCGAATGGACTTGTTCGATTGGACCAATCGATCGAATGAGAGTCTATTCGATCGAATAAGTCTCTCGCAACACTTCTCATTCTCACAACAGCTGACTCGATCGAATCGGCTCATTCGATCAATTTACTCGATCGAATAGCAACATATTCGATCGAATGAGGGACAAACTTTGGAAAAATAACTTTTAAACTTTTTATTCCCTGTCATCGATCGTGGTGCCTTTGAACCTGCAAGAAAACATAAACTTTTGATACTTGGTTAGTTTTCTTAGACATTTTCCGATAATGAGAGCTTAGTTCCTACAGAACATATAGATCATAAGACATTAGTAAACACACGGAAAAATATCAGGCACAACCATCTTTGGGTTTTCTTGTCACTTCTTCTTTCTTTCATGCACAGTCGGTTGCGCAGATAAACATTTAGCAACCTGCATGAAGTTTTCTTTCATTCCTACACACTGGATAAACATTTAGTAGGATCAGACAGGGATCAGACTACCTGTCACGATGATTTCTCATCGATTTTCAAACAAACAGAACTAAATAAAATGAAAAATAAATAGAAATAAGGAAGGGACAGGGATCAGACTACCTGTCACAGGATGATTTCTCATCAACATTAAAGCAGAATAAAAATAAAAATAATTCAGAATAAAGATCTTTTTGAATTTTTATAATATTCAAACTGAGATAAGTAACTGTATAAAATTTAAAATACAATATTTTTGGTTGAGAAGGATCTATAATAAGAAATCATACAGACTTATTCGACCATCTACTGAGACTTTTCGTGATTTTTCACATGTTTTTGATTTTTCTTAATAAAAGAGTATACAATATTAAACTAGACATAATGAACATTATTTTTGTGAGAAAGATCCGAACATGGGATCGGTACTGACATTGTAGCACTTAGTAAGTTCAATATAATTTCTTTTGGTCGATACATATTACCGATGCGATTATGGGTATATTTGTCCATTTAAACTTAAACAAACATCCTCTCGTCTGTCAATGACCATTTGATAATTGCTTGTGATCACAGCTATGTATCCCACCATATTTTGATTGACTCATGTAGGACCTCACAACATATTGAACAGTCAAATCGGCGCATCTTATTTTTGACAAACGACCATAAGCTTATAGGATCCCCTTTGTTCGCTTTTCATCAAATTTTGTTGCTTTTTTCATTCTTGCGAATTTAATTAGCAACTTGATGATTTTATCATGTTTTCACATACTTGTTCGGTATTCATCTACTTGTCCCAAAATCATTTATTTTATATTTTTTTCAGGAGATATCCAAGTTATCAGCGCTGTCCAGGTCGATACTTACGTATCACAGAGGGAGATAATAACTTTAGATATACCAGTATGGAAGAGCGCTGTCCAGGTCGATACTTACGTATCACAGAGGGAGATCAATCCAAACCGGCGGAGCATAAGATATTTAATACAGATATCCAAGTTATCAGCGCTGTCCAGGTCGATACTTACGTATCACAGAGGGATATAATAACTTTAGATATCACAGCATGGAAGAGCGCTGTCCAGGTCGATACTTACGTATCACAGAGGGAGATCATTCCAAAGCCGGTGAAGTATAAAATATTTAATACTCCTCCTTAATCAATGTTTAAAGCATTTGATTTAGAAGGGACTTTCGATGAAAGCAGACCTGCAACACGAAGATCTAACATTCTATAAGAATTTAGCTTTTGGGGGAACCAATTTGGGCCGATGGTAATTCGTGTACGCGTGATAAGACATATCCTCAATTGATATTGATCTTTAGACAGTGACGTCTAGTCAATTTATCTTAGATGTACACCCATAGCTGTCAATCTAAATGATTTAGATAGGTCAAATCCAGACTCAATTCAGTAAGATAAGCCTACCAATATATCACATTAGTACTATGCATGACCAATTTTTCACTTTATATCTTTTTAACATCATGCTACTGTCAGTGTGCCATCACTTCCCAAAGGTTGGATACAATTTCTCATTTTCTGAATATATGAATGTTTTTGGATAAAAAAATTTAAATTATTTCGCCCCGATCAAGTCAAAGTCTTCAGGTAAACGGCTATCCTGACGATCCAAATGGATCAGCTGGACCTACCACATACGAGTATGTGTCCTTCTAACTAAGTATGAACGACTATTTTTCAGCGAAAGAATAAAAACACATCATAAACCGCCCCGGTCACTTTCAGTCATCTGGTTAATGGTTATCCTCATAATCTACTAGTAGAAGTAAGGACCAAACATATCCGAAGATATGTCCTTCAAACTGAAGCAACCGACATAATTCTAAGCGATAGTGATGTTTTTTTTTTTTTTTTTTTTTTTTTTTTTTTTTTTTTTTAATATAAGGAAAATGAGAATAAGCTATACAGAAATAAAAATCTTTTTGATGTCTCAGTATGATAGCGTCTGTGTACTATCATCTTTCTTGTAACAAGATCAACTTCTCAAAATTTTAAAATTTTTGATGTTTTTGGGTTTTTGTATTTTATATTGTTTTTGGTTTTTCTTGAAACCTTTCTCCCCCTAAAAATTATAAAAACAAAATCTTTTTGGATTTTTCAAATTTTTAAGAAAAGAAAAAATGAAAAACAATTTAAATGATATCTTCAGGAACATCATCTGATTGACGTTTAACGCCGTTGATCTCTAGCAAATATAAAAACCGTGGTTTGTCAAATGATTTAGTGAAGAGATTAGCGCGTTGTTCCTGAGTGGGGATTTTTACCACATCGATTAATTTCTTTTCGTAACAGTCACGAAGGAAGTGATATCGAATTTCGATGTGCTTCGTTTTGCTAAAATGGACAGGATTTTTGGTAATTGAAATTGCAGCAGAATTATCAATATATATGGGAGTAGTAGAACATTCAATACCGTAGTCACGCATCTGTTGCTGAATCCAAATAACTTGAGAACAGCAACTGGCAGCCGCAATATATTCCGCCTCAGCTGTTGAAGTGGAGACTGACGTCTGCTTTTTGCATTGCCACGTTACTAAACGACTTCCAAAGAACTGACATCCTGCTGTTGTTGATTTGTAATCGAGTTTACAACCACCATAGTCCGAATCACTATACGCATGTAGATCAAAGTTATCATCATGAGGATACCAAAGACCCCAATCTGGAGTACCCTTCAGATAACGCAAAATTCTTTTGACTGCAATAAGATGGGAGACCTTCGGCTTTGACTGATAACGTGCACAGAGACACGTAGCAAACATTATGTCCGGTCGAGAAGCAGTCAGGTACATTAGAGATCCGATGATCCCTCTATAGTGAGTTGGATTGATCAATTCACCCTTCTCGTCAGGATTAATCCCGTGATTAACCTCTAACGGAGTTCCCTGTGAAGAGGAACTCAACATCTCGAACCGTTTCAAGATGTCATTGACGTATTTTGTCTGGTGAATGAAGACACCGGAGTCTGTTTGATCAACCTGAAGTCCTAAGAAGAACTTCATCTCACCCATGGAGCTCATTTCAAATTTTTCTTGCATCACTTGTTCAAACTCCTTGCATAGTGTTTTATTCGTGGACCCGAAAATGATGTCGTCCACGTACACTTGTACCATAATGAGATCTCCTTCTTTCTCCTTTGTAAATAACGTGCAGTCGATCGTTCCTCTTCTAAACCCGTTGTTCAGAAGGTGTTTGGATAGTTCCTTGTACCAAGCTCTCGGGGCTTGGTGAAGACCGTACAAAGCCTTGTTGAGCAGGTAGGCTTTGTCCTTGTGATTTGGGTCTTCAAAACCTGGAGGTTGTGCCACATATACGGTCTCTTCGATGTGACCGTACAAAAAGGCACTCTTGACGTCCATCTGATATACTTTGAATCTTTTGAAAGACGCATACGCCAAGAACATCCGGATTGCTTCCAAACGCGCAACCGGAGCATACACCTCATTGTAGTCTAGGCCCTCGATTTGCCTAAACCCTTGGACCACCAGGCGGGCTTTGTTGCGAACAATCACTCCACGATCGTCGCGTTTACATTTGAGTACCCACTTAGTGCCAATTTTCTTCTGTCCTTTGGGGAGATCCACCAGCTTCCACACACCAAGTCTCTTGAACTGTAATAATTCTTCTTGCATGGCTGAGACCCAGTTAGCGTCTTTCAGCGCATCAGTGATGCTGCGTGGTTCTTCTTGTGCTAAGAAGCATTCATGGGCATTTAGCGCAACCGATCCTGACTCCATCATTTCAGTGTAGAGGCCAAAATTCAGTTGTCGACGTGTTTTGACACCCTGTTGAATGTCCCCTATAATGTTGTCTTGTGGATGATCACGTTCAGTCCTGACCACCGGATTGTCAGGAACGACAACATTTTGTTCCAAGTTAGTTAAGTTCGGCTCAAGAACTGGAGCGGTTGGTGCCTCTGAAGTAGACGTTAGAGGCTGATCTGCATTTGGCGCTTCTTGATTTGACGATGAAGGTTGTGGAGTAACCTGTGTCGGTGCCGATTGTACATCATCTGCTGGTGATTCATCTTCAGATTCAGATTCGGATGACTCTTGAACTTGCTCGCTAGACTCTGTGGAGGAAGACGATGATGGACCAGGATGAGGTGAAGATTGCTGTGATTCATCAGGAGGTGCATTTTGCGCCTCATACATCATCTGAATAGCAACCTCATACAAATTGAATGACTTGAACAATTTGTCAAAATCAAACAACCAGTCTTCTCCTGACCCCTTGGCTGGTTCTGTATAGCGTTGAACGTCGACATGGTACCATTCTTCAACTAATTTTGTTGATCTGTTGAAGACACGTTTGAGAGGTACACTGTAACCCAGAAAATAGCCGTTGATGATCTTCTCCTCGAACTTATTACCGACTTGCCTTTTAAGTAACGTGCAAAGAGCTCCAAATGGTTCCAGGTGCTCTAAATTAGGTCTCCGTCGTTGAAGAAGCTCGAAGCTTGTCTTGCCGTGGCGCTTGACAATGCCTACCCGATTCAATGTGAAACAGGCGTTGGCAATTGCCTCACTCCAAAACGTGACAGGCAACACTGAGTCTGCTAACATTGTTCTAGCTGTCTCGATTAACGTTCGATTTTTCCTTTCAGCAACCCCATTCATTTGTGGAACATACGGGGCACTGAACTCCTGAACAATACCTCTTTCTTTGCAGAAGTTTTCAACATTCGCATTCTTAAACTCTGTCCCGTTATCTGTACGCATTCTCCGAACCTTCAGATTGTACTGTGACTCAAGAGTTGTAACTAGCAGATTTATACACCCAAATGTCTCGGACTTTGCTTTCAAGAAAAACACCCAAGAGAATCTCGAGTATTCATCAGTAACCACTAGACAGTATGAGTGCCCAGAGATCCTTTTGACGCTGATTGGGCCAAAAAGATCCATATGAAGGAGTTCCAATGGAATATCAATCGAGTGGAAACTCTTAGACTTGTGAGACCTTTTTACTTGCTTTCCCGCTTTGCACTGCACACACGAATCAGGGAGACGGAAACTTCTCAGATTAACTCCCTCAACTAGCCTGTTGTGCACAAGCTTGTTCATGTTCCTGACATTAATGTGTCCCATCCGTTTATGCCATATGACAGTATCACGTTCGGATGCCTTGGACACAAAACATGTCGCCGTTGGAGACGATGACCCTGCCTTAGCCATATCCAGAATGTAGAGATCACTCTGGCGTGCGGCTGACATTAAAACCTTGTCTTCAGAAATGGTGAAATCCTTAGCCAAGATGTGGCAGTCTCGATCATCAAACATAACTTTGAAACCCTTGTCGCAGATTTGACTTATCGACAACAGGTTGTTCTCCAACTCCTTGATGAAATTAACCTTATCAAACGAAATTCGCCCATTAGAAACAATTCCTTGGGCCGTGATGTAACCACCTTGATTTCCTGCAAAGGAAACTGCACCTCCTTTTATCTGTCTGACACTGGATAGGAGATTCATGTTTCCAGTCATGTGTCTGGAAGCTCCTGAGTCGATGATCCACATGTTGAATCTTGGATCATACAGAGCAACCTGCACACAAAAAATAAAAGGTTTAAATATCATTGGAAACCCAAGCCTTTATGGTCTTGGGTTTTCCATTATCATCACGAATTAACAATTCAATCCATTTACCCTCATTAACACCGTTTTCTGGTTTGACATTGTTATCAACAGTGTTGGTTTTCTTTTGTTTCCAACTGTCAGTCTTCTTCTCAACATGTTTGACATAACTGGTTGAAGACTGACTTTCACTTGTTGAAGTGGAAACGTTTGGGCTTGAGGGATTCGGTGATCTGTGTGGTGAGGTTGACTGAGGTTTCCTAGGAGAAACCGACCGCGGTGTGTGAGACCGAGTTTGACTTTGAATGTCAACGGTCGGTCGCCTCATAGGAGTTGACTTGACATATCTAGGATCCGTGTACTTGTAACAGAATCTTGCTATATGTCCAACCTCTCCACATGAGAAACAGTAATTTCTCCCCCTGTGACGTGGTGGAGAGTAATAACTTTGTTGTTGTTTGTTACCATAGTACCCCTTTGATTTGACATTTTGGGGTGAAGTTTGTCTGGGAGGGGGTTTTGGAAAATTATGTTTTTCATTAAAGTTACCCTCTCTGACAAACTGGGTACCATGTTCCACATGCACTTTCTCAGATTTATGATTAAACTTGTTCTTCTGAGAATTTCTTGTTGTTGCCTTTGATTTAGGTGTGGATGGGCCTGACTTAGTTGTGGAACCTAAGTCTGTGGCAACAACATTTGGTTTGTTCTCAGGAACCGGGTCAATGACTTCTTTACCCTTGGACTTTGAAATTTGTTCTGTGTCCTCGGGTGTTTTAACATTTGAGTCATCATCTGGCACAGCTCCTGGTGTGCTCACAAATTGGTTCAGCACAGGGGGTGGGACATTGTGATATCCCACACCTCTTTCCTTTTTGCACCGGAACTCGGGGATAATGTGTTCTAGCAAATAAGAGGAGTTGGAGTAACTTTTTAATTTGAAAGTCAATGATTCAAGATCAGCTTTTGTGTTCTCCATTTCCTTTTTCAAGACATTATTTTTATTGATATGAAAATTTATAGAATCTTGTTGATTTAGAACACATATCTCCAATTCCTTGTTCTGACGCTTAAGGCTATCAACTTTTTCTTTAAAAGCAGACTCTTTCTGCTTCCAAGCCTTGTTTTGTGCAAGAGCGTCAGTCAGTTCAATTAAAGATCTTGAGGCTGCTTGTTTATAAGCCTCGAGATCTTCAATTCTCTCTTTCAGAGAATGAATTTCTTGTTCAGACATCTCACATTTTAAACATTTGGTATTTTCTGGTTTGGGAGTAGTAGGGTTAGAACTTACCTTGGCATCATTTGACGTCTCTGCCATGAACGCGAAGTAAAGATTCCCTGCTCTTTCCAGAAAAGATGCAGACTTTGCTTTTGACAGTACCTTGTTGACTTCTTCAACAGTAGCAGCTTCTGCAGGAATTGTTGAACTTGGAGATGATTGAGGAACATTTGACTCTTTTTCTTGATCCTCCATAATCTCCACTGATGACACCTCAGCTTCATGCTCTCCTTCATTTACTTCAGTAGCTAGCTCCTCGACAATGTATTCTTCATCAGTTGAGGAATCATCAGACCCTGATTCTGAGTCTTGATTCACAATGTTGATGTCAGCCATGTTAATGCTGAAGTTCCAGGACTCGCCTTCATCACCTTGAACAGCAAGAGCAGCTTCATTGTTGATGTTGGCGTTGTTCGCTGTTGTTTGATTCTGAGGGACCAGTTGTCTCTCATTGTTGACATTTGCAGCGGCTGCAGCAGGAGTAGATGAAGTTGAAGTAGTTCGGAAGGGATATTGGTGACCTTCCCTCTTTGGTTTAGAGCACTCCTTAGCAAAATGACCAAGTTCGCCACAGTTGTAGCATTTAACTTTTGTTTTATCAAAACCAAACTTGGATTTATTGTTGATTGAAAGAGCTTGGCCTGTTTTCTTAGCCCACTTTCTAGCCCTACGGAACGCGCTGCCAAGTGCCCACATTATATCGATGCGTTCCATACCGTCTTCATCTAGCTGTTCATAGTCATCGCTGTCCAGATGACTGTTGCCAAGTTTACCAGCCACCATTAAACTGTATGATTCAATTATTGTGCCTAACGTTGCCATATGTTCTTTGGCAACTTCCACCGTTACCTTTCCCAAGCCTTCAGTGTTTAACGTTGCCTTTTCAGTTGACTTGGGTCCGGAGTTAGAACTTGAATTTCCGGAATTTGATGTTGGTGGTGCAGAGGATCTCGTTTCGGTCCCCTTAGATTGATTTGACATTGAGGAGACAAACGCAGTCTTCATTGGAGCATGGTCATTTGAATCTGACATTGGAGAGTTTGACATGTACAGCGACTTGTCAGATGTTGCTCTGGGTTTCCTGGAGGATGCTCTTAATTCAGCGTCTTCCTGTCTGATTTCTTTTATAAAGTCAGAAAGAAGAATCGTCTCCAATTGATGACTTCTTCTCATCACAGTCAGGAAGGTGTTCCAGCTTGTTGGGAGTCCTTGAGCGAGACATCTAACCTTTTCAGTCCATGTTGTTTTGACATTATAGGACTTTAACTCTGACATAAGATGATAGAACCTTGACAGCAACGATTCAATGTCTTCTCCGGATTCTGGACCAAACAAATCAAATTCACGCTTTAGCTCCCGTGCGTGAATTTCTTTAAGTGACTCAGATCCTTCGCATCGTTCAACCAGTGCGTTCCAAAGAGTTGATGCTGTTGTGAACTGATTAAACTGATGGAAGAGATCGCTGGAGAGAGCTTGAGACAGTAAGGAGAAGGCTTTCTTCTCAGCATCAAAGGCTATCTTTTGTTCTTCTGACAGCCTAAAGTAGCTCAGGCTTTCACCATCATCGTTTGTAGGATGCACCCACGATGTCTGAACCGCTTCCCATAGTCCAGGATTCACACCTGTGATATGAATCTGGAATCTTGTCTTCCAGGTAGTAAACTCATTGAGTGCCATCAACTTTGGAGGCTTGTTGAAGCTTCCAGATTCTGAATCACTCTCAAGGATCGATTGGATCCTTTTGTTTGTACTTGAACTGGCAGCCATGTTTGCTTCTTTGCTTCAATCTTAGATCTTTTAATCGAAAGTGACTGATTCGATCGAGTGAGTGACTGATTCGATCGAGTGTGTTCTTTATTCGATCGAATGTGTTCTGATTCAATCGAATGACTGACTGATTCACTGTTCTGGTCTTCTGAAGCTTATCCGATTGAATAAAATCTAGTTCGATCGAATGAGGTGACAGGTTCGATCGAATGGATGTCCGGTTCGATCGAAAGGGTTCTGGCAGTCGACTAAGAAAGAGATCGAATGGGTGGATCGAATCTGAGACTTGTTCGATCGACTGGAACAGGTTCGATCGAAAGGATGAACTGATTCGATCGAATGGACTTGGCGCAGATCACGGCGGGAAAAACTGATTCGGTCAAAATTCAAACTGGTTCGATCGAATAAGAGGCTTATTCGATCGAATAAGTTCCAAAAATACGACTTGTTCGATCGGGATTTATGGAATTTCCAAACTTAGAAGATTTGACCAGATTTTCAGTTTTAAACTCACTAACACGAATCCAATTTGATTTGGAAGCAAAATATGACTCTTTTAAGTGTATTAACACTCAAACAATTAACCAACCAAACAAAAATGGATCAAACGATTAAAAAACGAAGAACACGATGAATGTTCTTGATAAAACCCGGAATTTTAACACCAAATCTTGAGATCAAAAACCAAAATATATGACTTTTATGAGTTTTTGATAAGAACACAATGAACACCAAGAACAAAAACACTTGATTTCGAAAATTTTTCAAGCAAAATATATGATTTTCACGAGAAAAACACGAATATCACCACGAATCTTTCGTGAATCAAGAACCTTAAGCTCTGATACCACTTTGTTGGACCGATTCGGGACTCGGTTTCCCAACGATTCACGGGGGCAACGTGTTAGAGTGCGGAATCCTCTAACACGGCGATTCGGTGGTGATCAACGGACACGAAGGTACGATTCCTAAAGGGGTTTGACGCCTAGGATTGGAGGAAACGACCAAGAACACGAAGAACAGTCAAGAGAGTTTCTGTAGGCTGCTGGTTCGTGAGTGTGTATTCTGTTCTCTGCATGTGAAATTTCCCAAGTAACGTTTATATACCGAATACTCATTCGGTCGAATGAGATACTCATTCGATCGAATGAGACCTGGTTCGATCGAATGAGATATGGTTCGATCGAATGAGATCTGGTTCGATCGAATCAGTCACTGATTCGATCGAATCAGCTTCGTTTGACATTTTCAGTACGTTAACTTGGTTTCACGCGCGTTGGTTTCATGTTGAACCAACCTGATAGAACTGGGGACATACATGTGACATTTCATGTCCTAACAAAAAAGAGGGAGTGAGATACTCACCTTAGAGATTAAGCAAGATAAAATAATTAGGTAAGAAAGCGGTAAGTCAAGTTTGGATTTACCGACGAGAATCCTAATTACAATAATTGAGAAAATAAATATGGATGGAATAACGAAGCTAAAACTAGATAGAAGGTTCGAGATTAGATGATCGAGTGTGATCTTACGAAAGTTAAATATTACTTAAATTTACTTTATATGTTGTAATACTACCTTTACTTAACAAGTTTGTACTAAATAATATATCTTTAATTATATAAAATTATATTTATTGTTGAGTCAAAGATTTAACCTAAAAGAAGTATATGGAAGATTGGAATCTTCTCAACCTCCTTGGAAATCGCCAAGTATGGAACCGGGCACACCTTAGACATCCGAGCAAGGTTTTACTTAGCCGGACATGATATTTTTTCCACCGGGCAAGGTTATCTTCTTGAATTATTCTTAAGTGCATATCCGAGCAGGGTTCACTAATTAGTGTATGTCCGAGAAAGGTTCACTAGTTAGTATACACCCGGGCAGGGATCACTTTATCTAGCAAGTTTGTTCTTCATGGCCGAGTAAGGTTTACTTAAGAGTAAGCTCTTAGCTAACCAAGCTCATGAAGCCAAGTGATTGGAAGACCGGGCAAGGTATTCATTAATAATACAGTGGTCCGAGTAAGCTTGATGTGTAATGAAATATCTCAAGTAACATCGGGCAGGGTTCAACTCAAGCAAGGTACATGTGCTACCGAGCACACTTTGCTAATAAGCTATTTCCTAGTAAAGAGTTGAAGGGACCATTGAAGTTCAAGGTTGCCCGTAGGATCATGTCGGGCAAAGTCTGATATAATCAAGAGGTTTGAAGTCTGCTAGGTGAGTATTTTCCTTTGGGAAATACTCCAAGTAAAGCCTACCCGGAAACTGTTCCCGGGCACACTTCTAGGTTACCAAGTACTAAAGGAAGGCAGAGCACACAGTCTATTCGAAAAAGTTAATACTGATACAAGGCCTACCCGAAAGACTTGTTTTACACTTAGTTTAGTTTTGAATATGTAATTTGAATATGTTTTATTATTTAGGATTTCTAGAAGGAATGACAGCTGTAAAGGAGGTGTAAAGCCTATAAAAGGAATAATCTAGGGCACGCCTCCAAAAGGGACAACCTCATTAATTCAGAGAAAATATTTGTGAGTGTGACGTCTGTCTTAAGAATCGTACGGATATAACTTTCCCATCAAGAAACCCTAAATCGATTATCGTTTGTATGATTTATATTATATGAATGAAAATCTTTTGAGTGAATCTTGTGTGTTAGTTACCTTTGATTAATTGTTCAGCAACTAAATCGTATGTTATTGATTCCGCCTTTATCAAACGGTTTTCTTTCTAAATATAGCAACCCGTCAGTAACACTCTTGTCAACACATTATTGTGTGAGTTATGACTTGATTTGTTTAAGATCTACCTACAATCAGGGACCTGACAAGTGGTATCAGAGCTTTGTCACTGCTATTTTAGTAAGAAATTTGTTGCTGATTGAAAATCTGAAGAACAATGACTTAAGCAGAACACTGTTCCATTAAAGAGTGACGTCAACTGCTCTGTTCTTCATTTCCGTTCAGATCTACAACTTTTCGGTGTTTTCTTTTCCGTATTTCAATTAAAGTTTGAATCTTTACTTCTAAATCTTGTTCTAATCGCACCAGTTTCATCAGATCTGAAACACCGGTTCTCAGATATGATTTTATTAAACTCTGTCTTTTTCAAATTAACTGTTTTTTAATTTTCAAAATGTCTGGTTACGAAGAACAAGAGGTGTCTACTAATAAGATTCCTAGACTATATGGACAGGAAAACTTCACCAAATGGAAAGTCTTATTTGAAGCAGCAGTTTGTTATAATGATGTGGATATATGGAACTCAATCAAGAATGGTCCACAAAACACTACTGAGGGTGAAAATTCAACTGCAGTGCGTGAAAGAATGAGAAAAGTAGATGATAGGGCCTTAGCAATGATAAAGCTAGGACTGTCTTGGGAAATACTCACCATGGTTGCACATCATGCCACATTAAAGGCTATGTATGATGCAATTCTTGAAATGTTTGAGGGAAATACTGAATTGAAGAACATCAAAAAGCAAAGGCTCAAGCAACAGTTGGAAAGATTTAAGTATAAGGATGGAGAGAGGTTGAAGTCAATTCTAGAAAGATTTCTAGCAATTGTGAATGAGTTAAGAACAACTGACTATGTAATGACTGATTTTGACTTGAATACCAAACTGCTAAACTCAATGCCTGAGGAATGGTACACTGCCTGCAAATTCATCCTCCAAAAGCCCAATTTCAATGATTTGAAAGTGGATGATGTAGTGTGCTTCCTTTAGGATGCAGAAATAGAAATGATTGAAAATGAGATAATCAAAGAAGAGAAGCCATGTTTCCAGGTCACCAATGCTCTCATAGCACCTATGGTCAACTTGTCAACCAAAAACCAACAACAGATTCCAATCATAGAGGAACCAGTTGAGCATGGTGTTGATACACCTAAATCTTTTGTTGGTGGTAGCACAAGTCACCATGGAAACCAGCAAAGGTTCAATGCCCAACTGATTGATGATACTGATTCTGCCTCAATGGCTAGTAGACATGTACCTTACACTGGTGGTGGAAATGGCCAAGGAAGTGAAACACAGGCTTTGCTCTCCGTGTTTATAGAATCATACAATGCTTTTGTAGCAAAAAATCTGATTCATACCAGTGTCATCCAGGATGACCTTGAGCACATAGATGCTGATGATTTGGAGGACATAGATTTGAAATGGCAAGCAGCCATGTTGGCTCTTAGAAGTAAGAGGTTGTACAACAGGACTGGTAGATCACTTCTATCAGGACCTAATGAAAGAATTGGTTTTGATAAGTCAAAAGCCATTTGCTATAACTGCTAACAGCCTGGTCATTTTGCCAGAGAATGTAACATGCCAAGAAACTTTCAGATGAACCAGTTCCAAAACCAGTCAAGAAATCAGCAGCATCAATATCAACAGAACCAACAGAGAACTAACAATCCCAACAACAACAACTTCAACAACTATAATCCCAACTACAACAACTTCCAGCCTCAAATGAACAATAATCATCAAGTTGTTCCTCTCAATAAATTTTTTTAAAGAAATAACAACCAAAACCTTCAAACTATTCCAATCAACTCAGTCCCAACCAACCAAAATCAACCCAGAAACTAAGGGAATGTGGCTGTAACTACACAGCATGAGGGTAATTTTGATTGGAGCAATCATGAAGAAGACATTGCAGATGACATCAAGAGAGCAAATGTGGCATTTATGGCCTTGATTGAGAAAGAAGCTGGATCATCATCTTAGGTACACTCTGCTCCTACTGTTGATTTAAATGAAATTATCAATGATTTGAAAACAAAAGTAGGCAAGCTGGAAAGTGAGTGTTTTAGGAAACAAAGTATCATCGATGGGTATGAGGCTAGTGAGCTGATTAGTGAAAAAAAGATGAAAAGTTTGGAAGAGGACTATGTAAGTAGCTACAGAGCTCAGAAAAAGGTACACCACTGTGATAGAAGAGTTGAAGAAGATGATTATTGAAGAGAAGGTATAGAACACAAAACTACAGGTTGAAAATGAATTCTTGAAGAACTTGGTCTCCACAGGAAACATTTGTGGTATTCTAGACCAAGTAAAAGAGAAAGATAAATACAAAACAGTTCCACCACCATTCAATAACAACTTTATGCCAAGAGTTGATAAAGAGAAAAGAGATGCATATCTATAACAATTCGCAGATGTCTTTCAAGACAAAGAAGACTTTGTTGATCTGTACAAGAATGTTGAGGTGAATGAAAAAGGAGAATTTGGGGTAAAGGAAGAAGGGAAAGAAGACAAGTCAATTGGAGTTCATGTCTCTGAAGATGAATTTGATTCTGATGATCTAAACCAAGATGATTTGAGTGAGTTAAGTGATCAGATCACTGAGGAAGAGATCAAGGCTGCTGAAAGAGGAAGAAAGATAAAGAAACCAGAGTCAATTGACAAACTTCCTCTGCTACCTCCAATAACACCAAAAATGAAGAAACAGATTGAAAGAATGAAGAGGGAACATGTACCCTTTGATATATGTGAGAAAACGAAGGTAAGCTACAATGCAGTCATACCACCAAGCAAGGATGTATTGGAGAAGATAAGTGAAAACAAAAAGAAAAGAGAGACTGAAGAAGCTGATGTTGAGAACTTTATTCCAGTTTACCCTCTTTTCTCTAGTCATGAGATATTTGACACTGGGGAGGTGGAAACCATGGAAGAATATGAGAAGAGAAAGTAAAAACATAGAGAAACTCAAGATGAAGAACCTTTGAATTTGTAAAAAAAATGGGGTTTGTGAAAAGCAAGATTGAAAGACAAGACATCAAGATTGAGGAATTTTTTCCTTTCTCAATTGATTTCGATGGTCTAAAAAATCAGAAGACACTTGGAGTCAAAGGACCTAGACCAAGTTAAAGGTTCAAAAATGTAAGTGATCATGAAAAATTTAAGGGAAAAGTTTGGTGCAAGAAATGTGATGAGTATGGTCATCACACAGATTCTTATAATGAGAGACTCAAATTCAAGCCTTTTCATGTCCCAGATGAGACAAAGTATGGACAAGACTTTGTTCTGTATAAGCAAAAGTATGATGCATACTTAGGAAAGGTAAAGGTGTGTGAAAAAGAGGCATTAAGTGAAGATAATTTGAAATCATCAGTAGAGACCAAGAAAGAAAAGAAGACTGATGAAAAGACAAGTAACATGTAGCTGAACAACCTAAAAGGAGCAGATCTCTTAAGAAGCCTAAGAAAGCTGTCAAAAAGAACTTTCAGCCCTTAAGAATCATTCCTAAATGGGATACACAATCAGTCAAGTTTGATAGTTCTCAAGGATCACCAAGCAGTGAGAAGACAAGAATCAGAGGTATCTTTCCTAGAAAGAAACCAACTGAACTTACTGGTGATGAGAAGTTTTTATTGAAAAATGATTATGAACCTCAAGGATTCCTTTGGAAACCTAAGGTTGATGATAAGAGACTCAAATTCAAGCCTTTTCATGTCCCAGATGAGACAAAGTATGGACAAGAATTGTTCTGTACAAGCAAAAGTATGATGCATACTTAGGAAAGGTAAAGGTGTGTGAAAAAGAGGCATTGAGTGAAGATAATTTGAAATCATCAGTAGAGACCAAGAAAGAAAAGAAGACTGATGAAAAGACCAAGTAACATGTAGCTGAACAACATAAAAGGAGCAGATCTCCTAAGAAGCCTAAGAAAGCTGTCAAAAAGAACTTTCAGCCCTTAAGAATCATTCCTAAATGGGATAAACAATCAGTCAAGTTTGATAGTTCTCAAGGATCACCAAGCAGTGAGAAGACAAGAATCAGAGGTATCTTTCCTAGAAAGAAACCAACTGAACTTACTGGTGATGAGAAATTTTTAATGAAAAATGATTATGAACCTCAAGGATTCCTTTGGAAACCTCAAGGCTAAATTGGATAAAGTTGCTGATGTAAGAGATTACTCAGAACAGAAAGACTATGTGGTTAAAGAGTATGACATTGCACCAGAAGCATGCCAAAGCACAAGCTCATTTGTTAAAACTCCAAGAGAGTGTGGCTATGAAACAGATAATTTGGACAATATTGAAGTCACTCATGAAGATCCTGAACCAACAACACTCATTTCCAATACTGCTACTGAAATTGAATCTGATGAGTTGCAAGTTAAGATAGCTTGCACTTCATCACTCAATTAATCAAATTCTTTCTTTTGTGTAGGAAAAGTCCACTCCACTGAATGAAATATGGTACATGGATAGTGGATGTTCTAGGCACATGACTTGTGACATGAGGTAACTTGTTAACTATGAAGAAAAGTTTGAAGGCCCTGTGGCATTTGGAAGTGATGAGAATGGTGGAAAGATAGTTGGAAAGGGAATTTTAACAAATGGAAAGGTTTCATTTAACAATGTGTTTCATGTTGAAGGACTGCACTATAATCTGCTAAGCATATCACAAATGTGTGATAAGGGTTACAAAGTTGGTTTTGATGACTCACACTGTTTCATACTAAAACCTAAATTTGTATCCCACCTGAAATGATTATGATGATGGCCCCAAAAAATGGCAACCTATATGAGCTTAATATGAAAGAAGCTGTTTCAAGGGGTGGTGCATGTTTTGTTTCCAAAGCCACTGAAAACGAGTCAAAATTGTGGCATAGAAAATTGTGTCATGTGAATCTGAAGAACATGAACAGACTTGTGAAAGGTGAGCATGTAATTGGCTTACCTACAAGAGAATTCAAATTGGAAGATCATTTTAGTTCATGCAAGAAAGGCAAGCAGCACAAATCAACTCATAAAACAAAGCTCATCAACTCAATTGATCAAGTACTTGAATTACTTCACATGGATCTTTTTGGTCCTGTGAGTGTGCCAAGTATAGGGAAGAAAAGATATTGTCTTGTGATCACTGATGACTACTCAAGATATACTTGGGTTTATTTCCTAAGTACAAAGGATGAGACTGCAGAGTTGATTAAGGGCTGTGTGACAATGATTGAGAAGAAACTGAATAAGAAGGTTAAAATTATGAGAAGTGATAATGGTACGGAGTTCAAAAATGGAGTCATGCAAGAATTTTGTGCAGAAAAGGGAGTACTTCATCAATTCTCAGCTCCTAGAACTCCTGAAAAAAATGGTGTTGCACAAAGAAGAAATAGAACACTTATTGAAGCTGCAAGAACCATGCTAGCAGATGTTAATCTACCAGTTACATTTTGGGCTGAAGCCATAAATACTGCTTGCTATGTTCAGAATAGGGTACTTGTCAACAAAAAGCATAACAAGACTATGTGGATGATATCATCTTTGGTTCAACAATGAACAAATGTGTATGGAGTTTGAAGGGGTAATGAAATCCAAATACAACATGAGCTCTATGGGAGAAATGAGCTTCTTTCTTGGATTGCAAGTTTAACAAAAAGCTGAGGGGATTTTCATTTACCAAACTAAATATGTGCAGGACATTTTGAATAAGTTCAAATGTCAAGAATTCAAAACAGCTTCAACTCCAATGGACACAATAAAAAAAGATGATTGCTGATGAAAAGGGGAAGCCTGTGGATGAACATGAATATATAGCCAAAATTGGGTTACTGATGTACCTGACTGCTACAAGACCTGACATTATGTTTGCTGTGTGTGTCTGTGCAAGATTCCAATCAAGTCCAAAAGTCTCCCACATGAATGCTGTCAAAAGAATTTTTAAATATTTGAAGGGAAGACCAGACTTAAGAATTTGGTATCCAAAGAACCATTCTTTTGATCTGATTGCCTACACAGACAGTGATTATAATGGCTGTAACATGAGCTGGAAGTCAACTTCAGGTGGATGTCAATTTTTGGGTGACGAGCTAGCGTCAGGGAAATGCAAGAAGCAGACAACTGTCTCAATCTCAACTGCAGAAGCTGAATACATTGCTCCATCTGCTTGCTGTGCTCAAGTTCTCTGGATTCAAAACCAAATGCTGGACTATGGTTTGAATTTTCTAAATACCCCTATTTTTATTGATAACACTGCTGCATACTTTAGTGTTAAAAATCCAGTTCAACATTCTAAGACTAAGCACCTTGAAATCAGACATCACTTCATAAGAGATTGTAGTGAAAAAGGTTTGATTGAAATGCAAAGAGTTGATACAAGTGATAATTTGGCAGACCTATTCACAAAACCACTTGATAGAACCAGGTTCAACTTTCTTCTAAAAGCCCTGGGAATGATCAACTCTGATGAAGTCTGATTGATGATATGTGCTAATTGTGTGCCTCTATGTGCTAATTGATTATATTGTTAGAGGTCTCACAAATTGAATGTTGTGTGAATATGCTTGAATATGATAACTGTTATGTGCTTAAGTAAATATCTATGCAAATTAGGTATCATTGATGCTTATGTTTTGCTTGTCAGTTAACTGCTATTGATATCAAGATAAGTAGTGTTTTATATTATCAAAATTGATATTTACTTGTCTGATGTCTTGATTAATTGTTTGATTATGTGTATTATCTGATCATTTGATGTTATTAGGATAGGCTAGACCTTAAATGTTAGTCCTGTTTGCTTGTCTTGATGATGTTAAGTATGATTAAGATTTGATTATGTTACAACTGTTTGTGTCAAAATGAGTTTTATGTCAAAATTAAATGATAAACTGAATTTCCCAATGAATTTTGCATAATCACTTTATTTTGGTCAAAACATGAGCAAGTTGTTAATGGTGCTGAGATATGATAAGACTATTCAATTCAAGCTTTATAGAAGCTTAAAAGAAGGTTTTTAATGAAAAGTCTCAAGTAGTTATTTTTGCTGAAAATTATGTCATTTGCTCAGTTGGAAGGACATACACTTGTGTATGTTTGGTCCTATAATCTGCAAAGATTTAAAGGATAGCCATTAACCAGAAAACTGAAAGCATTTGGGGCAATTATAACTTGTTTCTTATTCCTTCACTTTAAACTATGTCAATAACCCTGACTTTGAAAGGACATATTTTCACATGTATGTTTGGTCCTGTTGACCACTTGTGGTCAAAAAGGATAGCCATTTACCTGCCAATTAAGAGAAATTGGGGTGACTGAATACTAAACAGAATTTTACAATGGGAAATGATAGTACATTGACTACTTAGCCAATCATATGGATTTAATAGGCTAAAAAGGCACTTAGTACAGTCATTAACATGTATGGTTGCTTTCTCATGATGTGTAACATCTAAGGTGATATAAACATAATGAATATGCTATTCTTTATGTGGAGATACATAGTTATCTTTGCATGTCTCAAGATGAATCTCTCCAAATGATAGGCAGAAAAGTGATTACCCAGTCATACACAAGCCTGTTGTTTTTTGGTCAACCCAAAAATGAAATATCTTTAAATATGACAAAGAACAAGTTTTATGAAAAGAGAAATGTTGAGAAAATATCAAAAACATGGGGAAGAATAAATCAAGCAAAAGTTGATAAGTATTTTAAATATTTTATCAAACAAAGAGGGTTACAACTAGAACTACAAAGATGTTGACAAAATATGTCTCATCTTGAATTAAAGGCTTGCAAGTCCGGATGGCATGTAAGTCCACTATTCGTCCTCTATATATGTTTGAAAATCAAAAATACAAAAAGATTCAATAAGTTCTGTCATACAAAAACAAAATTTTGTATGACAGATGTGACATCTGTGGCAAAACCGAGTACACCTTAGTACTTACAAACTCGAATAAGCGTTTAACCGCTTATTGCGTAATGAACAAACGAATAACCAAACAGGTCTGGTTATGGTCCAGATATCCCAGGGTGCTATCTATAAGCGATATATGTGACATTCATGACAAAACTAGGTATACTATATTCATTACGTAACAAGTAAACGATAAATCGGTTAATTCGTAGTGCTTAAACGAGTAACCGACCGATACTAATTATGACCCGTATATATACTGAGGGGTCATATACGAGTTATATATATATTATAGAGGCTAACATATTGATATTTAGGCCCCAGTACGTTTAAAACTCTTTAAACGAAAAAGGTTTCGTTTATCGATACGCTATAAGCTTAAACGCAATCGTTAATATCAAAACGAGCATTGTAGCATCCGTTAAGCCGAAAAAGATTTATAAAACACTTATATGACATGTTCTAAGCAATCCGTGAAAATATTTTGGAATTTTACAACGAGTCAGTACGTTTTTCTTATTTTACAAAAAGAAGCTGAAAAACACTCGTTTTCGCGCTGGTTTGCGCACTCGAACTAGTTTTCTTGCGAAAAACCGAACCCGAAGTAAATTTTGGACCGACGTTTACGTGTGGCACGAAAACCGAGGCACCATTGGGCCAAAAAGAGGCCCAATGGGCCTTATATACTTGCGGTCACCCCCCTTACATTATTCTACCAAATATATTACCTTGAAAGCTTCTTGAATAAGCCACCTATTTTATACATTAAACATAAAGACCAGACCTTCTTCAGCTGTGTTCTTCAAGTTCAGCCAAAGTTTTGAGGTAAACCCTCTAATTTTCATTGATTTCATACTTAATTAACATAGTTTAAACATGAAAAATTAATCCTTGATTAGTTTTAAACATGTTTAACCATCCAAAAATCATAAAAATCAAGTAAAATCATGTTTTGTTGTTAAACATGTTTACAAACCAGTAACATATTCTTTTTTGGTCAAAAACGCGGATTAGAACATGAATATAACGTTTTTACGGTTTGAAAGTTCGGTTTTAACCCAAAACCGAAACCCTAATTATCAAGGCTGTCACATGGATGATTTATGCTTGGTTTGATGTTATATGATATGTAGATACACTGAGATTGCAACCCGAGACCCGGAAAGTCGTTTAAGCTAGCAAAACTCATCGAAAACCGACAAGGTAAACCCGTAACACTCGTTTAAGGGCTGTTTAGGTTAAGGTTCTGATGTGCATATTATTAGACCTTGAAATTTTTCAGGGACATCAGGGACCATGTCATTGAGTCCCTGTTAAAATTTGGTAATTTTTGACCATCCGAGAATATTTGGCGAATTTATTACCGAATTGGGACGTTTATTTGGGAAAAATAGCTAAAATACTTCAAAAATTATGAAATTTTTCTGGGAACTCAGATTTAATGGATTTTGATCACATATGAATTTTGAGATCATTTGGAGAAGTCTAAGGATGTTTTGTACATATGCGTTCATGCGAATTTTTATAGCCGAATTTGGGCCGAAAAGAATATTGAACTGGCTTTTTACATTCTGGAATTGATACAGGTTGTTTTGGGACATGATTTGAGTATTCAGGAAATTTTGTGGAATTTTTGGAAATTGTTTGGGGTAAACAGACGATTTTCAGGCGAAATATAGCTGATAAAATGAATTTTTATAAATTATTAAATCAGTAAATAATTTCAGAAATATTTTTATAAAAATCTACATATTTTAATTGATAAGTGACTAAATTTTCATAATTTAATGATTAACGGTTAATTCATTATGATAATTTAAAGATTAAACAAATTTAGTTTTTATAAAAACTGGCAAGTTCGAGACTAACGAACCTGCGGGAATATCAAAACACCAAGAGTGATCAAAAATCATATTTTTGGACTACTTAAGTAAAAACGAACTTTTTTATGAAAAACCTGGACAATCCGGATAGATTGTGCGCGTTTCTTCTTAAATCAAACTGAATAAACGGAAACGGACCCCGAGGCTAATCCGGTACCCCAGTATGTGATCCTTCTTTATAACTTAATCATTTTATTAACCAATACATTTACCCAAGCTTATTTTCCCATAACTGTTTTCTGAACGCGTAAACGAACAACTTGGCCCAGCTGGGAAAACGGGAATCTGAGCCAAGTTCAGTTTTAAGTATTAGACATTAAACAACATCACAGCCTAAGCCTATTACCACTTTCTGGGCGTACCAGCTATACCCAGATTAGTTATACAGCCCAGTTTAATACTGAGATTATAATAATATTAAAATATTAATATTATTATAATATGGACTATAGGGAATAAGTGATAGCAAGGGAAACGAACCCCGTGCTGATCTCGCACTGAGTGCCTATAAAACCGTGAGTTTCATGACCCCACTCTTTAAACTATTTTACGAACTTTTGGGGTGGAAAGCATGTTTATACACGTTATTTATCTAAACAAGGATCCGGATATAAAATATCTGAACATTTATATATGAAAAGTCCCTACAAATATAATGACTGAATACGTGCTGATGAAAGATGATTATTATTGTTGATTGATATATTGAGTGGAGATAATACGAATTGCAAAACATAATGAAATAACACGTGACAGCATGTTTATACAAACACGTTATGTAATGTTAAACATAACTAATTTGGGAGACAACGTGGTCTGTAATGGCCATGGGGATAACGTGGTCTGTGATGATTATGGAGCTGTTGTGGGCAGAAGGGGGGCCACAATAGTAACAAACTAAAGTTGAGTATGGCCTATGAGCCAAGTTCTGCTGCAACTTACTAAACTAAAGTTGAGTATGGCCTATGAGCCAAGTTCTGCTGCAACTTATAAACTAAAGTTGAGTATGGCCTATGAGCCAAGTTCTGCTGCAACTTATTAAACGAACTAACTTGATTATGACATGAATGTTAAGAAAATAATGTGATTATGCGTATTGTGGGCGGATGGGGAGCCACAGTATTTGGTGATACGTGATGAATACTATATGTGTATATGTGTCTATATACATGCTATGTGATTAGCCGTAGGAAATAATATGTGTAAAATATACTAATTATTTGCGTGTACACTATATAATGTTTGAGTTTACATGGAATCATTGTGGGTGGAAGGGGGACCACAGTGGTTGATGTTAACGCGGAACTGTTGTGCGTGGAGGGGGGGCAACAGTGGTTGAGTTTATGTGGAACCGTTGTGGGAGAAGGTCCACAGTGGTTGGTTAAACACGGAAATTGGAAACAGGTAGTACGAACAAACAATCACGATTTTACCGAAATTTCGAATTTATATTACAAACTTACATGTGTGCATATGCACACACAAGGATATGGCTGTACATATTTATACAACCGTAAATACATATTTTTACATACGCGCGTACATACAAACTATGATTGTATGGTGCGCAGAACTGATTTCGTTAAAACTTATGAAACTCACCAACTATTCGTAGTTGACCTGTTTTGACATGCTTTTCAGGTAATCAGATATGAGAAGTAATTTCCTGTGCGTTACGTGTCTGATTGGTGATTGATGTCGTGGGCATTTAAGTTAGAAGTAAAGTGATTGAAGAACAGGTTAAATTGTATCACCTAGTTTGTAAAAGATGTTAGAACGATGTAATAAATTGTAAATTAGTTAGTAATGTTTCTTTATGAACAATGTATTTGATACCAGTTGGATCTGTTGCATTTCCGTTTTACGCTTCCGCAATTCGCTTAACGGGGTGTGACAACAGAACTTATTGAATCTTTTTTATTTTTGATTTTCAAACATATATAGAGGTTGAACAGTGGACTTACATGCCATCCGGACTTACAGGCCTTTCATTCAATATGAGACATATTTTGTCAACATCTCTGTCGTTCTAGTTGTAACCCTCTTTGTTTGATAAAATATTTAAAACACTTATCAACTTTTGGTTGACTAAATAGCAGGAGGTTGGAGTCAAATTGTGGTGATCTGGGGAAAGCCAAATAAGTTTTGAGAAGAGATATGAGACATCATAGCACAGTGTTGACCATTTCTGTATTACGCTACTTAAATGAACCTTAATAATATCACCAAAGAAATGAAATTCATATTAAGTTCATACCTACTGTTAACCTGTCTATACTGTCATAATAATGCTGAGAATGAAGTAATGAGAAAGCTACTTAGTCAATATGATCCCATTCTTGAGATCTTTTCAATTAAAGAAAGAAATTGTTTTGAAAAGAAAAATGACTGAAATTTGATCTCTAAATGCACCATTTGCTCTTAAACAATAATATTTAATGAAAAATATTATTGACAAGTGGTTTAAGTTAAAAAAGATTTGCATTTTTCCTCAAAAAGGCTGAATAAGTATTTTCGGGCAAGGTTTGATATTTTTCTATCCTTCCTGAATACAACAGTTGAATATGTATTTTCGGGTAAGGTTTAATGTTTTATAACCTTTTTGAGCAAGCTAAGTGATTTTAGACTAAGTTTAGGATTTTCGGGCATGCTTTGAAGTGTTTACACTTTCCGGGTAGAGTACACTTCATGTACTAACTTCCTGAGCAAGCTTGAAGTCAACATGAATACGTGATTAAGCAAGCTCTTAACAAGTTATTTCTTGTTCCGAGCAAGCTTTGCATTTCATATGCTGAATGAGTATACCGAGCAAGCTTTGTGAACTTGGCCTTAGTCCACCGAGCAAGCTTTGTGTTTTTAAGTGATTAGTGTGAATAGGTTTCTTACTTTGAAATTACTAGTGTCTCCGGGCAAACCTTCTTTTCCGGGCACACTTTATATTCAGGGCATACTTTGAATGTTCAAATGTACCCCTAATATACTTTGGGTAATTTCACTGTTTTTTCGAGTACACTTTGTGCTATGAAATCTCTAGCACACTGTATTCTTTTTCGGTCATACTTTGCATCAAAGTATGCTTGACTGATTACTTGTAAATTGTAATTGACCGAGTAAGGTTTGTGATTAAGTGAATAAACTGAGCAAGGTAGGTATATTAGATGTATATTATATGGGCATCTTAGTTGATTCCTAGTAAGGTTGCATGCTTCATGTTCAATACTTGATTAATTTTTCTTGTGATTTAGTTCTCAAGCAATATTGTATTTCAAGTAAGCGTTCTTCATTTTAACTTCTAAATTGTACCAACCTTTAACCGAGTACGCTTTGTGTAAGTGGACTATACCGAGCAGGCTTTGCAAAACTTACACTGAAAATTTCCGGGCAAGGTTTGATAAAATTTAATGTTAAGACTTGGGTGTTTTCAAATGTTTAAAATGTTAAATGGATAAGGTTACTGTTTGACAGCTAATAACTCACTAAAAGACAAAAAACATTTAAAACCCACTTTCAAAAGGTATATAAGAGGGAGTGAGAGACGTTTTTCTACATCATTTTCCCTCTCTCTATCTCCTTCCACTGATTACTCTAAGAAAAATCTAACCGACTTATCGCATTCACTTTAATCCAAACCCTAACTTTAATCAACACTCTAATTCTGACTCGGTAAGCAATAATTACATGTTTTCCGACCACGATTAGATGATTATGAACTTTAATTATGCATTTTTGCTAACACTCTATTTTGTGCGTAGGTTATAAATTTGTCGAAGAACATGTTTTGATATTTCTCTCTTTCTTCTTAAATTTTATAACTTGAAATTGCTTAAAGTAATGAACTTTTGGGCTAATTTCATTTTGAATATGTTTGATTGTGCTTTTCAGATATGGCAGACGAAGAAAATGTTCGGAAATATTTCTTTGAGAAAAAGCACAATATGTGCGCTCTTCTGCAAGTCATGCCAGACAATGAGGAGGTTGACGGAATCATACGATGGTTGAGAAGTTCAAATATTCATTTTGAACTAACTGCAAATCCCGTAATCTACCGGAACCACTCATTGGATTTTTGGAACTCGGCAACGCTGATGGAAGATGGAAATGGCCGATGGATCGAAGCCGCTGTTGCCAACCATGGAATACGAGTAGACGAGGCTGTGATTCAGAGGTATCTACTTTTAAACGATGATAACCCTAATTCGATCCATATTACATGCTCAGCTGTACAAGATTTTTGTCAAATGTATGGGTTATCAGGGGCATACAAAAGATGGGCAATTCCAGACGGGCATGTTCCCTACCGTGTACAAATTTTTGATTCATCATATATTACAGGGGTTTGGACCAAGGAAAGGGTCATGGACCCTCATGAGCAGAGATTTGGCAAATGCCACAGTTGCAGTATTATTTGACTATCCTTTCAACTTTTCACGAATGTTATTTGAAGGATTAGTTCAAAATATGGAGAAGCCGAACAAACAGAAGTTTTTGGCATATCCAAGATTCTTGCAAATTATCTTTAATCAAGAGTTGGAGAACTTACCAACCATAGGAATCACACATGTCCTGCAAGATCCTGATACTTTTAAAAGAATAAAGAATCTGGCTAGTACAAGCAGATTTGATACAGAAGAGGTGTATGCAGATTTGCCCTGGTTGATGTTTGATGATGACTTGACCCCTCAATTAATACCTCAACTGCATGTGTTATTATCTGAACCTGAGGATGTTGCTGGAGGAGATGGTGAGAACGACGGTGATGATGATAGTTCGGATGATGGTGGAGGGAATGATGATGATGTTTTTGCAAATTTGGAAGGAGGATGTCACACCCTCAAAATCCACTAACGGAGTTTTACCGTCAGAGGGTGTGAACTGGCAGGATCGGAATCATCAGTTATAATCAAACAATAAAATAAAGTTTCAAAACCATGAAAACGTTTACGAGTAATTAAATGCGGAAGCGTAAAAACCTTTAACCAAAAGTTGCGTCACGCAGGACGACTTAAAACCAATGATAACTGTTAAAAATAAGTTTGCATAACAAAAGCGTTTTCAAGCAATGCATGTTCCTAAACCGCGCGCCCGCCTCGGCTACCTGAGAATAACATACTAAAAGTGTCAACACAAGGTTGGTGAGTTCACAAGTTATATAAAAATAAATCGTTTAGCGTTTGCGTTAAGCGTTTTGCGTTAAGCGTTTTGCGTAACCACGTTACGGCGTTTTGCGTTACCAGATAGTGTTATGTCAAATTATATATCGATAGGTAGCTAGTCTATACAACAAGTATTACTAAGTGTTCGATACCGAAGCTGACTCGTTTAGTAAGTGCCTTGTCACCAGGTCCTCCAGACCATGGTACGTGTTAGCCAAAATTACACCCGCTCGGCCTCTAGTCGAGTTTAGCGTTGGGTGGGGTTTGTCAAACCCAGTAGTACTACTCAACAGTGACTCGCTATTCTAAATATTAACCGGTTCGATGTGTAGGACTTCAAATATTTCGTTTGCCACTTAGCCTTTACAAGTGATATATAATTTATAACAAAATCTTAAATGCGTTGTGGAGTATGTTATCTCCCCCAAGTGAAAAGCGTTTGAAAAAGTTTAAAGAGGGGAAAGTGAAACTCACTGTTTGCGAAGAATTTTTCAAAATAAATCACCAAGATGCGCGTCACCGAAAAACTCTCTCTAACGTTCTAAAACAACAAAGAGATTTTTCTAAGTGTCGGAATATTATCGAGTCTCTAGACCCGGCACATAATACCTATGCACATAACATGTTTCGTGTTTCGTTCGTGAATCGTGTGTGACTTTAACAAGTGTTTTTGTGACACATCACATGTGTAAGCAATCATATGCGTGTCATGTATTCATAACGTACATTACTAGCAATTTTTCCCGTAAGGGCATTTTGGTCAACAAATAACAATTAACTAGCCATTATTCCCCATATGGGCATTTTGGTCAAATTATGACAATCAATTAGCAGTTATTCCCCGCAAGGGCATTTTAGTCAAAACACGAAAATTATCTTGCAATCATTCCCCTCAAGGGCAATTTGGTCAAAACACGATAATAAATTAGCAAGTTTCATATTTCATGCATTTTCACAAAACTCAGCAGCTAGTTTCACCGAGACAAAAATCCTACTAGAAAGATTGTACTACTTCACCGATCATAGCATCTAAATTAATTTACCAAAAATCATCACAGAAGCACATATATCTTAGGTTTCCAGAACATATTTTATTATATTTTTATTCCTCATAGTTTTCTCACAATCATCAAATCATTACAGCAAACTCATAACAGTCAGATTCATGCACAACAGAATGTTATTTGCAATTCCCGTTAAACGAAAAATCCAATAAATGCAAGACCACTTGGGTTTGGTTCCTAACTCAATGAGTCAACTTCCAGAAGTGGAACCGACCCAATTGGTCTCGTAGTTCATGAGATATAACATTTACAACATAACCTAACAGCAGGTCTAACAGCTCAGCTTTGCACAACGTTTTTATACAATCATAAAAGTTAACTTCTACTTGTCCAAAAATTACAAACTTATACTTTATAGAAACTAGACTCAACCTAGTTTACTGCAGTACCCACAATCTCAACCAACTTTCACGTTTACACTTCGTTACAGTCACTTAAACATCGTATACACATTCTGTCCAGAATCTGTTTGCATCCAAACTCAACATAATAACAATCTATGAACTATCATGCATCCATATAACCCTCTAGACCCATAAACACCATCCATGCACATCAATTTCACATTACATACAAGATTAGGGTTTGTGTTTGAACTCAAATCAAAGACACAACAATCACCATACAATAAGATTCAATCTAGTTATCAAATCATCATCCAAATAACAACAATCATGTTAGCTATGTACATACTCAAAATCGGCAGCCTAGGGTTTGTTATTAACCCAACAAACATCAAAATCAATCAACAAGAATGTAAAGGATGATCAATTATACCTTCCTAGCACCTAGTTCTTCAATCAAACACTTTATTTGAGGGTTGTATGTGTGTATAAGATGGACGGCAGCCAAGGAGCAAGGGGATGAGAGCTCCGATCGGGGTTTTTGGGTTTAGAATAATAATAAGTTAGGGTTAAGTTAAGGATATATTTATAAACACACAAGTTACACTCAAGTCCCTCCACTTCTTAGTTTTACTTTTCTAGCCTAACTAACTTGTTTTCATTTTGAGTTAACGTTTATAACCATGTTATCACATAACACATAAGTCTAACACATAATTATCACATAATTACTGTTTTGACGTTTTTCGTTTATTCATCAATCGTTTGCGTCAACTCGTTTGTTTCGGTGCAAATCCCGAAAGACTACACATGTAGTAAGTGTTAAGTGTCATTTAAACCCTAGTTTAAATGTAATGAAGTGTGCGTTATAGATTTAGTGATCTTAAGTTTGAATTGACGGAGTTGAGTTAACGGAGTTAACCTGAAATTGACGATTGTCACATCATTCCCATGTTAAAGAATTTTCGTCCCGAAAATTTGAGTCAAGTCGTGATGAGAGTCTGAAAGGATAAAAAAAAAATTTCAGTCTGTCATATCATCCCCTAGTAGAAAGAAATTTCGTCCCGAAATTTAATTCATACCTCCGGTGATGTCTGACGGTTTGCCGAGTTTCGCGGTTTTCTGTGTTTGGTTAGCCCTTCAAAAAGGTGAGGATACTTTTTCATCATTTGATCCTCGCGTTCCCATGTGAACTCCGGACCACGTCTCGAGTTCCATCGAACCTTAACGATTGGAATTTTGCTGTGCTTGAGCGTTTTGGTTTCCCAATCCAAAACCTCGACTGGTTCCTCAATGATACGTAACTGTTCATCAACTTGTAGTTCCTCCAAAGGGACTACCTGGGTTTCATCAGACAGGCATTTCTTCAAATTTGACACGTGGAATACATTGTGTACGCCACTGAGTTCTGTTGGTAGGTCCAGTCGGTACGCCACCGGACCAATGCGCTCAGTTATCCGGTACGGACCAACATACCGTGGGTTGAGTTTGTTTCGCTACCCAAAGCGAACCACACCTTTCCAAGGTGAGACTTTGAGTAACACCCGATCGTTCACTTGAAATTCGAGAGGTTTTCGGCGCTTGTCTGCGTAACTCTTTTGGCGGTCTCGTGCTGCTGCCATGCGATTTCGGATTTGAACAATCATTTCTGAAGTTTCAAGTACCAGTTCTGGACCAGTGATTTGGCTGTCACCCACCTCTGCCCAGCAGAGTGGTGATCGAAACTTCCGTCCGTACAGCTCTTCAAACGGCGCTGCCTTAATACTTGCGTGGTAGCTGTTATTGTACGAAAACTCTACCAAGGGTAAGTGGGGTTCCCAACTTTTTCCGAAATCCAAAACGCATGCACGCAACATATCCTCCAGGGTCTGAATAGTCCATTCACTTTGCCCATCCGTCTGAGGATGGTATGCTGTACTCATATCGAGACGGGTGCCTAGTGCGCTTTGCAGCGACTTCCAAAAGTGCGAAGTGAAACGAGAATCTCGATCGGAAATGATCGAGACAGGCACTCCGTGTCTCGACACTACTTCCTTCATGTAAACATGAGTCAGTCTTTCCATTTTGTCCGTTTCTTTAATCGCTAGGAAGTGTGCCGATTTAGTCAACCGGTCAACGATCACCCAGATGGTATCGCATCCCGTCGGTGTCTTAGGTAAACCCGTAATAAAATCCATTGAGATGTGTTCCCATTTCCACATTGGGAGTTCCGGTTGTTGCAGTAGACCAGATGGTTTCTGGTATTCTATCTTGACTCTGGCACAAGTCAAGCATTTGCTCACGTAGGTGCCAATGTCGGCTTTCATGTTCGGCCACCAGTAAAGTGCCTTTAAATCATGATACATTTTATCTGAGCCAGGGTGGATAGAATATCGGGACTTGTGAGCTTCGTCCATCACTAGAGTTCTCAACTCTCCGTATCGTGGAACCCAAATCCGGTTCTCAAAATATCGGACCCCGTCCGATTTGGTTTCAAGTTGCTTGTTCATGCCCCGCATGAGTTCCGATGGAAGATTGTCATCTTTCAAAGCTTCAAGTTGCGCATCGCGAATCTGATCGGGTAAGCTGGCATGAATCGTGAGTTGCAATGCTCTCACCCGTCTGGGTTTATCTGTTTCTTTTCTGCTGAGGGCGTCGGCCACCACATTGGCCTTGCCAGGGTTGTACTTGATGGCACAATCATAATCTTTGAGCAGCTCGACCCAACGACGCTGTCGCATGTTCAGCTCCTTCTGATCGTAGATATATTGGAGACTCTTGTGGTCGGTGTAAATGGTAAACTTGGTACCGTACAAGTAATGCCTCCATATCTTAAGAGCAAACACCACAGCTCCGAGTTCCAAATCGTGGGTCGTGTAGTTCTTCTCGTGAACCCGTAGTTGTCGAGAGGCGTAGGCTATAACCTTCTCGAGTTGCATCAGCACACAACCGAGACCTTGTATAGATGCGTCACAGTGTACCTCAAAATTTTCCGTTCCCTCGGGGAGGGCTAAAATAGGGGCGCTACAAAGCTTGGTTTTCAACAGTTGAAAAGCGGATTCTTGCGCGTCACCCCAATTGTACTTAGTGCCCTTGTGAGTCAAAGCGGTGAGGGGTTGAGCAATCTTTGAAAATCCCTCGATGAAACGCCGGTAGTAGCCGGCCAGTCCTAGGAATTGTCGCACCTCAGTCGGAGTCTTAGGTGCTTCCCAGTTTTTGATGGCCTCTACCTTACCGGGATCGACATGGATACCATTCTCGTTGATCACATGTCCTAAAAAGTGAACCTCGCGAAGCCAAAATTCGCATTTCGAGAGTTTAGCATACAGTTGTTCCTTCTTCAATAGTTCCAGAATTACCCTTAAGTGCTCTTCGTGGTCAGTCTCGTTCTTGGAGTAGACGAGAATATCATCGATGAAAACAATCACAAACTTGTCGAGGTACGCCTTGCATACTCGATTCATGAGATCCATAAATACGGCTGGTGCGTTGGTTAGGCCAAAAGGCATAACCGAAAACTCGTAATGACCATACCGTGTTCTGAAAGCCGTCTTTGAGATATCTTCCTCGCGCACTCTCAACTGGTGGTAACCAGATCGCAGATCGATCTTCGAGTAGTAACTCGATCCTTGAAGCTGGTCAAACAAATAATCAATTCGGGGTAAAGGATAACGGTTCTTGACCGTCACCTTGTTCAACTCCCGGTAGTCGATGCACATTCGGAAAGTCCCGTCTTTCTTTCGGACAAACAAGACAGGGGCTCCCCATGGCGATGAGCTAGGTCGGATAAAACCCTTATCCAACAAATCTTGCAACTGAGTGGACAACTCCTGAAGTTCCGCTGGTGCGAGCCGATACGGGGCTCGTGCTATGGGTGCTGCACCGGGTGTCAACTCGATTTGAAATTCAACTTGACGAATAGGAGGGAGTCCGGGCAAATCCTCCGGGAAAACTTCCGGGAAGTCTCGCACAACAGGTATATCTTCAATTCGTTTCTCCTCCGCGGGTTTCTCAACAATCTGCGCCAAAATTTCCGGATGACCCTTTCGTAGATACTTCTGCGCCTTCATAAGGTAATGACGCTGGTGGTCATGCAGCTTCTCTCGCCTCGGACCGAAATGATCTCGCCGGAAGGGGTGGTAATATGGACTATCTTATCGTGGCATATAATCTCCGCTCGGTTCTCGGATAACCAGTCCATGCCGACAACGATATCGAAACTACTAAGCGTAAAAGGAATAAGGTCGATATCAAAGACATGACCTGACAGTTTTAACTTACATCCCGCAAGTACATGAGTCGTTACTATAGTCATACCGTCAGCTAATTCAACAGGAAACTTAGCATCTAACGGAATTGGAGTTACGTCTAAGAGTTGACTAAAGGCTTTCGACACAAAACTCCTATCAGCTCCAGTGTCAAACAATACAGAAGCAAAACAATCGTTTACAGGGAACTTACCAGTCACCACGTGCGGATCATTGCGGGCTTGACCCGACCCAATCACAAACGCTCTTCCCTTGCCATTGCTTCCACAATTACTGCCACTTCCATTACCCCCATTGTTGTAATTCTGTTTCAGCTTGGGGCAATCTTTTCTGAAATGACCTTCCTGCCCACATTCAAAGCATCCTTTCGTCGTCATAGGTGGCTTAGGAGCACCCTTTGCTGCAAGGTCTCCTCTACATTCTTTCGCTTGGTGACTCATCTTTCCGCATCTCTGACACTTGGCACGGTCACACTGGCCAACATGATGATAGTTGCACCTGTTGCACTTTGGATATTTCCCAGCATATCCACTCGAAACCTGCCCGCTACCGTTGTTGTTGTTGTTGTGATTCTGAGTGTTAAAGTTCCGAGTGAATTCGGGCTTACGGTAGTGTTGTTGCGGTGGGAGGTTCGAGGATGAAGATCTGGTGTTGTCAAACTTCCTCTTCCCGCTGTTCGGGTTGCTGTTGCAGTTATTGTTGTTACTCTGGTTGTCAAGGGCTTTAACGGTCGAACCCCTAGGTGGTAACGCACCTTGGGTCACAGCCTGATCCGTCAGTTTGTGAGCTAAACGGATCGCTTGTTGGATCGTGGCTGGCCTGGAAGACGTCACCATGCCCTGAATCTGCGGTGCTAATCCATCAATGTACATTTCTATCCTCTTGCTCGGCGGATCCACCATCCGCGGACACATCACAGCCAACTCGTGCGAACGAGTAGTGTAGGCTTCGATTTCCGAACCCACCTTCTTCAACGACCAAAATTCTGATTCTAACTTTGAAATCTCTTCTCTCGGACAATACTCCTCTCGCATCATGTTTTTGAACTCCTCCCAGTTCATCGCGTTTGCCAGTTCCAATCCAAGGATCTGGACGTTTGAATTCCATCAAGTGAGGGCGGAATCCTCAAGTGTCCCAGCAGCGAATTTGACCCTACTGGCAGGGGGGCAATTGCACATCTCAAATGCCGACTCAGCCTTCTTAGCCCAACGCAGGAAGCCTATAGCTCCCTCAGTGCCCTTAAACGTACTGGGCTTGCAGTCAAGGTAGTTCTTGAAGGTACACGTTCCACTCGGACCTCCAGCTTGATTTTGAACGTGTGGGCTATAGCGGCGGCAACATGGTCGTTCAGCAGAGTTTGGAGTTCAGCTGCAGTCAAGCTGATGTTACCACATCCTCGTCCAGCGTTTCTTCCAGCCATTTCTTAGAATCACAGTATAAAATGTTAGACATGAATTTTTCTTTCATATATAACACACCATACATGTAATAAAAATATAGGTAAGAAAGAAATAAGAAACAACATCACATCACAACCACATATTAGTCTAAATAAAAGTTCATGATTAAAACCATTGTATTCGCTACAAAGTATTTCCAATCAATCCTTAAAAATCATAGAAAAATAATAGTTCGGATGGAGACAACCCCTCCATCTAAGTGTCATCATTACTAGATGTCGTCATCTGAGGACACCTCTGAGTGTGCCTTTTCCTCAGCCGGTTCTTCCTCCGGTTCTTCTTCGGGTTCCTCCTCGGGATCTTCCTCGGGATCTTCCTCAGGCTCCTCTTCGGGGTCTTCTTCAGGTTCCACTTCAGGCTCTGCCCCAGGCTCGGCCTCAGGCTCCGCCTCAGGTTCGGCTGCGTTCTGAGCAAGTTGCATTTGTAAGACATCGCAACGCTCTAGAGCTATCTCGGTTCGGGTCCTTGCTTATTGGAGTTGCTCTTTCAAGTCTATCATCTCAGCTTGCATCTTCATCATAACCTTCATCTGTTGATCGCTAGTCTCTTGCATTTCTTTCATTGCCGCTGCCATGCGGGCAATCTCCTCCTTAGTCTCGGTTCCGTCTTTTAACATTCTGGAAACGTTCTCCCTCGTATAGCGCATGTAACCCACGTCACGCTCCAAGCATGAAACAACAGCTGCGAGAACTCTCTCTACAGGTTCGGTTATGGGTGGTAGGGTGTTGGGATAAGCAGGGTGGTTCGGGTGAGGCAACGGGGGAACTTGTTCGGGATAGACCATACGTCTGATCATGTTAGGGTACCAATCCCAGCTAACGTCGTTTTCGTAAATGCCTCCGGATAGGCGGTACCTCTTCGGTGCGGGAGCTTTGAGTTCCGGGACTACTCGGGGTGGTGAGGCGGTAGGTAACTGCGGTTCCTTCCCGTGAGCATGCGTCATCGAATCGGATGATGATGAGGGTGGCGTCGACATTCCTACAGGTAAGCCGTGTATGCGCGCGCGTATGAGTGAAAGAGGTAAAGAGATAAGATTACAAGACTACACAAACCTATGCAGTGCGTATCATTATAACTAATGGGTCGTCGCGGTTATAGTCTAGTATGCATGCAGCTTCTAGTTCGCTATAACCAATGGCTCTGATACCAATCTGTCACACCCTCAAAATCCACTAACGGAGTTTTACCGTCAGAGGGTGTGAACTGGCAGGATCGGAATCATCAGTTATAATCAAACCATAAAATAAAGTTTCAAAACCATGAAAACGTTTACGAGTAATTAAATGCGGAAGCCTAAAAACCTTTAACCAAAAGTTGCGTTACGCAGGACGACTTAAAACCAATGATAACTGTTAAAAATAAGTTTGCATAACAAAAGCGTTTTCAAGCAATGCATGTTCCTAAACCGCGCGCCCGCCTCGGCTACCTGAGAGTAACATTCTAAAAGTGTCAACACAAGGTTGGTGAGTTCACAAGTTATATAAAAATAAATCGTTTAGCGTTTGCGTTCAGCGTTTTGCGTTTTGCGTAACCACGTTACGGCGTTTTGCGTTACCAGATAGTGTTATGTCAAATTATATATCGATAGGTAGCTAGTCTATACAACAAGTATTACTAAGTGTTCGACACCGAAGCTGACTCGTTTAGCAAGTGCCTTTTCACCAGGTCCTCCAGACCATGGTACGTGTTAGCCAAAATTACACCCGCTCGACCTCTAGTCGAGTTTAGCGTTGGGTGGGGTTTGTCAAACCCAGTAGTACTACTCAACAGTGACTCGCTATTCTAAATATTAACCGGTTCGATGTGTAGGACTTCAAATATTTCGTTTGCCACTTAGCCTATTACAAGTGATATATAATTTATAACAAAATCTTAAATGCGTTGTGGAGTATGTTATCCCCCCCAAGTGAAAAGCGTTTGAAAACAGTTTAAAGAGGGGAAAGTGAAACTCACTGTTTGCAAAGAATTTCCCAAAATAAATCACCAAGATGCGCGTCACCGAAAAACTCTCTCTAACGTTCTAAAACAACAAAGAGATTTTTCTAAGTGTCGGAATATTATCGAGTCTCTAGACCCGGCACATAATACCTATGCACATAACATGTTTCGTGTTTCGTTCGTGAATCGTGTGTGACTTTAACAAGTGTTTTTGTGACACATCACATGTGTAAGCAATCATATGCGTGTCATGTATTCATAACGTACATTACTAGCAATTTTTCCCGTAAGGGCATTTTGGTCAACAAATAACAATTAACTAGCCATTATTCCCCATATGGGCATTTTGGTCAAATTATGACAATCAATTAGCAGTTATTCCCCGCAAGGGCATTTTAGTCAAAACACGACAATTATCTTGCAATCATTCCCCTCAAGGGCAATTTGGTCAAAACACGATAATAAATTAGCAAGTTTCATATTTCATGCATTTTCACAAAACTCAGCAGCTAGTTTCACCGAGACAAAAATCCTACTAGAAAGATTGTACTACTTCACCGATCATAGCATCTAAATTAATTTACCAAAAATCATCACAGAAGCACATATATCTTAGGTTTCCAGAACATATTTTATTATATTTTTATTCCTCATAGTTTTCTCACAATCATCAAATCATTACAGCAAACTCATAACAGTCAGATTCATGCACAACAGAATGTTATTTGCAATTCCCGTTAAACGAAAAATCCAATAAATGCAAGACCACTTGGGTTTGGTTCCTAACTCAATGAGTCAACTTCCAGAAGTGGAACCGACCCAATTGGTCTCGTAGTTCATGAGATATAACATTTACAACATAACCTAACAGCAGGTCTAACAGCTCAGCTTTGCACAACGTTTTTATACAATCATAAAAGTTAACTTCTACTTGTCCAAAAATTACAAACTTATACTTTATAGAAACTAGACTCAACCTAGTTTACTGCAGTACCCACAATCTCAACCAACTTTCACGTTTACACTTCGTTACAGTCACTTAAACATCGTATACACATTCTGTCCAGAATCTGTTTGCATCCAAACTCAACATAATAACAATCTATGAACTATCATGCATCCATATAACCCTCTAGACCCATAAACACCATCCATGCACATCAATTTCACATTACATACAAGATTAGGGTTTGTGTTTGAACTCAAATCAAAGACACAACAATCACCATACAACAAGATTCAATCTAGTTATCAAATCATCATCCAAATAACAACAATCATGTTAGCTATGTACATACTCAAAATCGGCAGCCTAGGGTTTGTTATTAACCCAACAAACATCAAAATCAATCAACAAGAATGTAAAGGATGATCAATTATACCTTCCTAGCACCTAGTTCTTCAATCAAACACTTTATTTGAGGGTTGTATGTGTGTATAAGATGGACGGCAGCCAAGGAGCAAGGGGATGAGAGCTCCGATCGGGGTTTTTGGGTTTAGAATAATAATAAGTTAGGGTTAAGTTAAGGATATATTTATAAACACACAAGTTACACTCAAGTCCCTCCACTTCTAAGTTTCACTTTGCTAGCCTAACTAACTTGTTTTTATCTTGAGTTAACGTTTATAACCATGTTATCACATAACACATAAGTCTAACACATAATTATCACATAATTACTGTTTTGACGTTTTTCATTTATTCATCAATTGTTTGCGTCAACTCGTTTGCGTTTCGGTGCAAATCCCGAAAGACTACACATGTAGTAAGTGTTAAGCGTCATTTAAACCCTAGTTTAAATGTAATGAACTGTGCGTTATAGATTTAGTGATCTTAAGTTTGAATTGACGGAGTTGAGTTAACGGAGTTAACCTGAAATTGACGATTGTCACAGAGGAAATGCAAATCTTGTGGTCATTGCACAACCTCAGGGGGAGCAAAATATTATACCAGAACAGCCACCTCAAACACCACCACACCAACCTTTGTCACCACCACCACAAGACCAAACCACACAACCCACAACCCAAACCTTAACCCAAAGCCAACTTGAAACATCAACACAAACATCACCACCACCACAAACACCACCAACCAACAGCCCAATCCAAACAGATACATTCATTCCAAGCCCAACCCATACCCAATCACCACCACAACTAATTACCACAACCCAGCCTACCCCTATCCATACTCAAACCACAACTGAAACCCCACCTGAATCATCTACACCACCTACATTTACCATCACTCACACTAAAACCCTTCTAATTCCAAACATCAACCCACCACCATCCACCAGTGAAAACATTTTTGAAGATGCCAACCCAATAATCCCTCAATCCATTAATCAAGACCAATCTGAACCTGAACCTTTCTCTACCTCACCACCAATAACCCCTCCTGATGGAACCGATTTATTTCAAAAAAATCTGGATCTGATGTTGGAGAATGCAAAGTTAAGGGAGAGAAATGAGGAGGTAACCAAGGAGAATGTTTTACTATTGGATAAGTTGGCCCAAGCTTTAATAAAAATTCAAACCCTGGAGCAGGAGGTTGAGAAGACCTCAGCTGCCCAAAAACAGGGGGAGAATATTATAGTGCCAATTGATGCTGAGGATGATGTAGTGATGAAGGATGCAGGAGAGAATGTTGATGGGTTGACATGTATTCTAAATGCTTATGATGAAGATGAGGAAAGTAAAGAGAGGATGATGGAGGATGTAGAGTATGAGGCTGATAAATCTGATGATGGGGAACAAAACTATGATGTTATTGATGAAATCATGAATGTTGTATGGAGAGAGGAGGATGAGGAGGTGAGAAGAGAAGAGGCCACTGATGTTGGAATTGAAAATTTGAATGACGAAGAGGATGTGGCCACTGATGTGTTAACTGATGTTGTAAATGAAGAACTGACTGAGGTAATCATTGATGAAAATGTTGCCACTGAGGAACTTACACACACTGAACCAGAAACTGAACAACAAGCAAGTTCCAAGAGAGTACATCATGATTCAGAATTAGAAGCACTTGAAAAAGAAATAGATGATTATCAACAGTCTAAGGATGAAGAAGATGTAAAGAGGAGATTGGAGAAAGGAAAGGCAAAAGTCTATGAAGAGGAGCCTGCTAAGGCTGATATTGTGAATGAGAGAGTGTTGGATGAGGAGAAAGAGGCTTCTGCTGCTACAAGGAGAAAGTTTGAGAATGCTGTAAGAGAGACAAGGGAAAGGGAGATACTTGCCCAGATCTTGTCTCCTGAAGAATTAGCAGAGCAGGAAGCGTTGATCAATCAAGCCAATGTTGCCAAGATGATAAATGAAGAAGAGGCTGATGATCATATTGTTATCGAAGCACTGATTAATTTAAACAAGGTTGAGGAAGTTGATAACTCCCTAGCCTTAGTATTGAGTATGTTTGCTCAATCTACAAGTAAGTCTCAGCAGGAACCTGAAAAGTAACATGAAAAACAAACTGAAGAATCAACTGAAGAGATGTTGGCTAAAGCTTCCAAGATACATGAGAATGTTGGCAGATTTGAAAAGACCTATTCAAGAAAAAGGAAAGCCACTGATTAAGGTGAAATGGATGATTTGAGAAGAAAAAGGAAATGGGACAAGAAATCAAGTCCAATAAGAGCAGTTCCACTACAAACATTGAAGCAGGTGAAGTGATTCTGGTGTTCCAAATGTACCAATCCCTGAGAATCCAACTCCTGATGAACCCAAGATAGATGCTGTAAATGAAACAACTGAGGAGGAGGATGATTCTGATGAAGATGAAACTGATGATAATGATGAAAATGATCAGGGAAAAGGTGCTGAAACTGCTAATGTTGTGTCCCCACAAGTCATAATGACTGATGAACAAAGGGCAAACATTGAGCAAAGTATGTTGGATGCTAAAAGGAAAAATCCATTGGTTGTGAAACTAAGAAGCTTTGGTATAAGCTTTGAGACCTTGGCTAATTTGAATGATGATCAATTGCAGAAAAGATTGGTTAAAGAGAGAGATGAAATCAAAAAGAGAATTGAACAAAAGAATAGAGATGCCCGAAAATACAGAGAATATTTAAGGAAGCATGGGTACTTTGAAAAACATCTGATTCATTTCAATGTTGATAAGTTGAGAGAAGCATATGAAGGAAAAAGGGAAGAAATAAAAGAAAATTTTGTTAAAAAAATGAGGAAGCTGAAAAGCTGGAAGCTTTGAAAAAAAAATTTAGAGGAAAATGTGGATATTTGTTGGAAAGAGGGATGAAGCCCAACATGATTGACTGTTTAGATAAGGATGCAGTTGAAACACTCTATAACAAAATGAAAAAAATAAAAGAAAAAGTGAAGAAGTTGCTACAAACTGAACCATCCAGTGTTAAAGAAAAGGGCTCAAAGCAAGGAAAAGAAAGTCAAAGATTCAAGGAATATCTAAGATTGCACAACTACTCTGAAACAGATTTGAATAACTATAACTTTGAGCAACTCAGTGATCTCTACCATAAAACCAAAGATGCTTAAAGGGAGAAGGAATTTGATAGGGCCAAGCTGAAAACTGCTAGTGAAAAGGAAAGACTTGAAAAGATTTATAGCAAATATGGGGGAAAGTGCAAATACCTGATAGAGCATGGAAGAACAATGAATGATGTTGAATCTATGTCTAAAGAAATGGTTGAAAATGATTACAGGTTTTTGAAAAGGAAAATTCAGAAAGAAGAGAAAGAAGAACAGTCTGAGCCTCCCAAAAAGAAAAGAAAATTAATGACTTTAAGAAAGAAGCAAGAGGCTGAAAAGGGATCAAAAAGGGCTGAAACTGATGAAACCCCAATCCTAGAGGAAGTGAAACCTGAACCTCTTGATGAACCTATTATTCCTTGGGAAAATAAAGAAATGATTGATATTTTGAGAGGGGTAATGACAACTCAAAAGGGGATGGATGTAGAGGCTTTCAATGCACTTGATAAACAACAATTGAAAGAATTATTCTTCTTACAAAAGGCTGAATGAAAGAAGGTGTTGCTGCAGGGTGTAAATCCAAGAGGTTTTCATTGGAGGAAGATTTGTACCTGCTAGCCTACTCCATGATGAGGGAATAGAGGAAATTATTGCAAGATTATTCAGTGAAGGGGAGAAAATTGGATTTAATTAGTCAATCTACCTGCTGAAATGATTGTAAACATGTACAAGAAAAGGTTTGAAGTAGAGGGGCCAAGCAAACCGATGAAATCTGTACCAACAGAGCCATCTACATCACTGCAACAACCAACAACACAGAGAGGAGAATTAAGTAGAGCAGGATCTCAAAGAATGACAAATCCACAATCAAATGTGGATCTACCAAGAAGACTCTACTTTGATTCAGTCTCTCAGTCTCTGAAAGTAGTAATGGAAAGCAAACAATTAAGAGACATCATTATGAAAGATGATTTTGCTGAATATACTCAAGAACAGCTGGAGAAAATGGCCACACTTGATCTGTATGACTATCATGACACAAGAAAGATGGCACGAAGACAACAGAATGAACTCTCCAAGTTCTTGAAGGAGGAAGCTGACAAGGGATTCACATTTTTAAAGGAAAAGAAAAGCTAGAGACTGAGACAGTAAGTGAAAACAAGAAGAGCTGCCAAATTGAAAAAGATAGCCAGTGCAGAACTAAACTACCAACTGAAAGTCAAAGATAGGAACCCTTTGTCAAACATGAATACCTGCATAAGAATGGAAAGAAGAATGACACGTCCTAATTATACTATGCAGAAGAATGACATCATTGCAGAAATTGAATACAAAGAAAATACAAGCCATTATATTCTTCAAAATTCTGATTGAATAATTTGGGAATTATTAGAAGAGATGAAGACCTGACCTACTTGCACTATGAAGATCTGAGAGATTTAGGGATTTTGACATTCCAGAAAGTCACATTCATTACCAAATCCTTGATATTTTCAGGCAGAGGGCAGGAACAGGCAGAGGGCAGGAACAGTGATAGTGAATCGAAAGCAAGCCTACAACAATACAAGAAGAAGACAATGATCTTTAGAATAGGCATTGTTTTGTAATGTCCACGGACGGCGTTTGATTATGTAATTATTTGATTTTGTAATGAATATGTATTTTGATTTTTATTTGAATATGTATTTTGACTAAGTGTATGTAACCAGAGAGATGTTTTGGGACAGCGGAGGTGTTCCAATCTAGGGGCAAATTGTTGAGTAAAAGATTTGATCTAAAAGAAGTATATAGAAGATTGGAATCTTCTCAACCTCATTGGAAATCTCCAAGTGTGGAACCGGGTACACCTTAGACATCCGAGCAGGGTTTTACTTAGTCGGGCATGATATTTTGTCCACTGGGTGAGGTTATCTTCTTGAATTCTTCTTAAGTGCATATCCGAGCAGGGTTCACTAATTAGTGTATGTCCGAGCAAGGTTCACTAGTTAGTATACACCCGGGCAGGGATCACTTTATCTAGCAAGTTTGTTCTTCATAGCCGAGTAAGGTTTACTTCAGAGTAAGCTCTTGGCTAACCAAGCTCATGAAGCCAAGTGATTGGAAGACCGGGCAAGGTATTCATTAATAATATAGTGGTCCGAGTAAGCTTGATGTGTAATGAAATATCTCAAGTAACACCGGGCAGGGTTCAACTCAAGCAAGGTACATGTGCTACCGAGCACACTTTGCTATTAAGCTATTTCCTAGTAAAGAGTTGAAGGAACCATTGAAGAACAAGGCTGCTCGTAGGATCATGTCGGGCAAAGTCTGATATAATCAAGAGGTTTGAAGTTTGCTAGGTGAGTATTTTCCTTTGGAAAATACTCCAAGTAAAGCCTACCCGGAAACTATTCCCCGGCACACTTCTAGGTTACCAAGTACTAAAGGAAGGCAGAGAATACCGTCTACTCGGAAAAGTTAATACTGCTACAAGGCGTACCCCGAAGACTTGTTTTATACGTAGTATAGTTTTGAATATGTTTTATTATTTAGGGTTTCTAGAAGGAATGACAGCTGTAAAGGAGGTGTCAGGCCTATAAAAGGAATAATCTAGGGCACGCCTCCAAAAGGACAACCTCATTAATTCAGAGAGAATATTTGTGAGTGTGACGACTGTCCTAAGAATCGTACGAATATAACTTTCCCATCAAGAAACCCTAAATCGATTATCGTTTGTATGATTTAAATTATAGGAATAGAAATCTTTTGAGTGAATCTTGTGTGTTAGTTACCTTTGATTAATTGTTCAGCAACTAAATCGTTTGTTATTGATTCCGCCTTTATCAAACGATTTTCTTTCTAAATATAGGAACCCGTCATTAACTCTCTTGTCAACAAATTATTGTGTGAGTTATTGAAGTTCTTCCGAGCACACTTTGTGCTAGTGAAGTGCTTCCGAGCACACTTTGTGCTAGTGAAGTGCTTTGCTTCTGAGCACACTTCCGAGCACACTGTGTGCTAGTGAAAAAAATGAAAAATCACAAGTGCTTTGCTTCCGAGCACACTTCCTAGCACACTTTGTGCTAGTAAAGTGCTCCCAAGCACACACTGTGCTAGTAAAGTGCTCCCAAGCACACTTTGTGTTAGTGAAGTGCTCCCAAGTACATTGTGTGCTAGGAAACAGAGTTTGTGAAACATTTCAAGGTTTCGAAGAAACTTTTGAGATTTTTGGTGCCGTTGACCGTTTGACCAAGCTTTTCTCTACGGAAGATATATACTCAGGGGTATTTTGGTAAGTTTTCTCCAATCATCAACAAGCTTATGGAATTCAAACCTCATCCAATTTCACGACTTCATCAAAAGCTTTACAAGAACAATTGTTGACCAAGCTTAAGGATTTAATCACTTTTAGTGTCAACCAACATATGAATATGTTTATTTTCAGATTTTTACAATCTTGATAAAGATGGTCAAGATTGCTTCACCCAGACTTGATTTGAAGACACATTTATTAAAGACAATTGCAACGAAATTGGGGGAGTAAAAATCTTTGAATTTCATTGCAAATGGCAAGCTTCAAATCAAGTAAAAGACTCAAGTTAAGGAAAAGTTGATCAAGATCAATAATCCAAGGTTTTTCAAAGATGTTTCATCGTTTGTAAGTTTTCAGATTTCCTAGTACGGATGAGAAGATAGAGTCATCATGAGTAAAAATGCTGAAAGAATAATTAGTAGAGTTTAACCTCCTATGAAATAGTCGCTTGAACAGTCAAGAACGGGTTATGGTTGACTTGAATGCTATCTTGATTCAGGGAATGGTTTGAAGATGATTTACAAGGGAAGAGACAAATTTGAAGAATTAAAGATTATTTGATGATCACATTGAGTTTATTTCTTTTTGTGATGACCTTGTTACTTGAAGTTGATCTTTGAAGTTCAAAGCCTCGTTCATATGCCCAAACAACTATATCCAAAAGTGATATAAGAGTGATGATTCGAAATGAACATTGGGAGAAGCTTAACGTGAGAGGGAGAATTTCCACGAAAGACAACGAGTTATGAGGTGATCATGGAAGAAATTTGATGGCATCGGTCTAAGGGGGAGATTGTGGGAACTTACGTTTTAGACCGACGCATCGAATTAATTTGTGGGTGAAAAACAATGTCGTTTGGTCTCAACCAAGGGTGGATGGCTTGAAGACCAAGTCATGCTAGACTAGTATAAATAGATGTTTTTATTCATTTGTCTAGTATAAATAGTCATGCTAGAAATTCGATGTCATTTTTTTAATTTCAGAACATTTTAAATGTATTTGATTTTTTTTTCAAAACATCAAACATATGTGAGGTTGAACGTTGGACTTACATGCCACACAGTTCGGACTTACAGGCCTTCCATTCGAGACATGACAGGATTTACTTTTGTGCCCCCATCTCTGTAGTTCTAAAATTAACCCTCATGTTTGGATTTTCTTTCAAAGTTTGTGAACATTTATCAACTTTTGGTTGAATAAATAGTAAAGATTTTTTTTTTCACATTTGTTCTTTGTCATTCTCAATAAGATAATTCATTTTGGTGACCAAATACCAATAGGCTCGTGTATAACTGGATATTCACTTTTCTGCCTATCATTCGGAAAGATGTATATTGGAACATGCATAGACAACAATTTAACTCCACATTAAGTTTAGCAGTTTCATTATATATATATATCACCTCAGATTTTACACATCATGGAAAGCAACCGTACATATCAATGACTGCACTAATTGTCTTTTTAGCATATTAAATCCATATGGTTGGCAAAATAACCAATGTACTATCATTTCCCAAGGTTGGATCAATTTTCATTGAAAAACCTTTTTAAGTTCCTATAAAGCTTGAACTAAATCATCTTATAATATCTCTGCACCATATCAACTTGCTCTGTTTTGTCAAAATGTTTTGAGCAAAATTCACTTGAAACTTTTCATTTGAGAATTTAATTTTGACACAAAAGCACATTTTGACATAAACATTTGTAACATATTCAAACCTCAATCAAGAATCATATTATCAAAACAGGCAGACTTCACACAATGCATAGTCTAACATATCCTAATATTATCATCATATCAGATTATACATTTTCAAAAGCAACATAATCAAAATATCAGATAAGTACACATAATGATCATATCAAATACTTATCCTGATATCACACATATTCACTTATCATTAACCTAAGCATCAAAGATACCTAAGTTCCACAGATAATCATTCAAATCACACATCAGATGATATCAAAAGCACTTTCACACAATTCAAATAAATAATCCAATAAAAACTCATCAAGACCTTCCTAAAGATAGTCAATTAGCACATAGAGCAAACATCATCAACCAGACGAACATTGAACCTTGATTGTCCATCTAATTACTTGAACTTCCAGCAACAAAGCCTCTTGGAGTGTCACCACCATGTTCACTTGGTTCTTCAATGATTGAAATTTGTTGTTGGTTCTTCATAGACAAGTTTCCCACTGGAGCAATAAGTGCATTGGTCACCTGAAAATAGGGTTTATCTTCCCTAATCATTTCATTTTCAATCATATCAATCTCTGTCGCTTGAAGAAAGCAAATTACATCATCAAGCTTAAGAACATCATAATTTGGATCTGCCTGATAAACTTTTGCTTGCAGTGTACCATTCTTTAGACAGAGATGACAATAGCTTTATATTCAAGTTAGAATCAGTGAACACATAATCAGTCGTCCTGATATCATTGACTATTGCTAGGAATCTCTCCAATACTGACTTCAGCCTCTCACCATCTTTGTATTTGAATCTATCAAGCTGCTGCTTAAGCCTCTCCTTCTAGGCATCATACATGGCTTTAGTGGTGGTATGGTGAGCAACCTTTGTCAGAATCTCCCAACATAACCCTAACTTCAACATGGCAAGAGCTCTATCATCAACCTTTCTCATTCTTACTTCAACAATCTGGTTGTTGTTTGTTCCATCAAGTACATATGGTCCATTTTTATAGAGTTCCACATTTCCATATCATCGTAACAGACGGCTGCTTCGAATAGCACTTTCCATTTGATATAGTTCTTCTGTTCGTACAATCTAGGAATTTTGTTAGTAGAAACTTCTTGCTCCTCATATCCAGACATCTTTTTGGTATTTTAAAAGATATCTTTGAAAAATAGAAAAAATTTGGCAAACTTAAAAACAATTTTAAAAATCAATCAAATCTATAGATGAAATCTTCATATCTGATGTATCTGGTCAGATTAGAGCAAGATATAGAGTAAAGTTTAAAAATTTAATGTAAATAAGGGAAATAAAACACCAAAATATAGCAGATCTGAAAGAAATGAAAAACAGGACAGCTGACGTCACATATCAATGAAACAGTGTTTTGCTGATGTCATCCTTCTTCTTCAGATTAGCAACAGTTCTTTACCCAAACAGCAGTAACAAGCTCTGATACCACTTTTCGGTCCGTATATATAACTAGATCACTCACAATGTCGCAACCCACACGATTAAGTATTGATAAGAAGGTTAACGACTTGCTATATAGGGAAAGAACAATAATGTATTAATGGCGGAAACACTAACACATTAAATGTTTCTCATACGACACAAATGTAACAAACACACACACTAACTCAAAAGATTTACCTTAATATAAAGTCAGATACATTCAGAAATCATTTAGGATTTCAGAATGGAATGTTTTGATTTTATGGCGAATATCCGTACGAGAATATGTCAGCCGTCAAATCGCTATCATATGAAAGATGCAGGTGTCGTCTGTATCAGGTGTGCCCTAATTATTCTATGTATAGGCATGTCCTGACAACTGTTATTCCTTCTAGAAACCCTAATCATTGATACATAATCATAAAACATATTATAAAAATATTCTAAATGTAAAACAGATCTTCAGGTAAGCTTTACAGCTTTTGTCTTCATCGAGTAGACCTGGTAACCAAAAGTGTGTTGGGGAACAGTTCTTCGGGTAGACTTTACTTAGAATATTTTCCTTAGAAAATATTCACCTAGTATACTTCAATCCTCTTGACCATAGCAAACTTTGCTCGATATGGTCCTACAAGCAAGCTTGTTCTTCATAGATCCCTTCAACTCTTTGTTAAACTTTAACTTATTGAACAAACCAAAGTATGTTGGTAACACTGTAGCTTGCTCGAAGTTAAACCTTGCTAGTAGAAGTACTTAGTAAATTTCTTTATTAACTTCTTCAAGCTTGCTGGGACCATTGTTTATTAAGAATAAACCTTGCTAGATCTTCCAAAGTACTTGGTTTCTTTAGATTGGTTTAGTCAAGAGTTTGCTCGAAAACAAACCATGCTTGACTTGAAGAACAACCTTGCAAGACAAAGTGAACCCTGCTCGGATTGACACTTAAGAGGAATTTCAGAAGATAACCTTGCCCAAAAGACAAAATACTTTGCTAGGATAAGTAAAATCTTGCTCGGAGGCCAAAGTGTGCTCAGTATCCATACTTAGCCATTTTCAGTGAGGTTAAGAAGATTTCAATATTCATTTTATCTTTACTTGTCAAATCTTTTACCCAACACGCATAAACCACAGTATCATCACTCAAGATGCAGGGAATCGTGAAACTCCCAGGATCGGGCATCTTCTTTTGTAACTTTCACTACAAGACTGCAGAGCAACTAGCACTCATTGGGATGGAAGAAACCTTAGCTAACTTCTTCTTATTCGAAAGAATATCCTTAATGAACTTTGCATATTTTAACATTTGAGTGAGTGCCTCAAGGAATGGAATGTAAATGTGAATTTGCTTCAAAAGATCAAGGAATTTGGAGTTCTGGTCCTTGTCTCTATTGTTGCGGAGTCTCTTGGGATATGGAACTCTAGGTTTATAGACTCTTGCTGGTGTGCTGGGTAACTGCTGGTACTTGGCTTGTGCCATACTTCCAAGGTTGCGCCTCTGATGCACCTTGGCCGGCAGAGACTCCAAATGAATCTCCTCGTCCACCTGCTCTTCTCCGTTGACCATAGGCTCCTCAAAGACTCCTCCACTAGTTGTCTCTTGAATCACGGGCTCGTTGCGTGCCCCTGCACCGCTCCTCGTAGTTACTCGGAAGTTCGCGAATCCCTTCAGGTTCTGCTCGGTATACTCGGAAGTGTACCCGGCGGCCTCTCATTTAATCGACTCGCTATCTCCCCAATCTGCCGCTCGAGATTCTGAATTGACGCTCCCTGATTTTTCATGAATGACTCGTGTTACCGAAATTTCCCTTGGGTCACTTTGTGACGGGAATCCTCTCGAGTCATGTCCTATGACAACATCTGTGTTTTTTGTGCCATCATCTCCTCTAAATTGGGCTTCGTCTCCCCGCTACTCGCTCCCTCACCGGAATCCTGGAATAGACTCTGACACTGCTGGAGCCCGGACTGATTTCCGTTTCTCCAGTTGGAATTTTGATTGCCTCTCCATCCGAATTATAAGAATTGAAAGAATTTTGATTTCGGTGCAGATTACTAGCAAAATCAACCGCCTTCTCTTGGAAACCTAAGGGGCACTGAACATTGTCATGCCATCCTCTACAACTCTCACACAACTTGTTCTTCACCTGCAAGTCCTTCACAATCTTCGCTAACGCTTCAACCTGTGCCGCAAATGCGGTGTTCGTGTCGACCGAATGCATGTCGCGTGATATGGAGTCGACGGTCTTGGTGCTCTTGGTGGGAGGTCACTGATATCCATTCTTGGCTAACCCGTTAAACAAAGAAATGCACTCACCCGTATTCTTCGTCTTCAACAAATTACCTCTCGCAGCCGTGTCAAGCGTACTCTGCGTCGTGTACGTCACCCCGTTATAGAACTTCTCAATAACATCCCAGTCTTGTAGGCCATGGTTCGGGCATAAAGCAAGTAGATTTTTGAATCTCTCTCATGCCTCGTAGAAACTCTTGGTGTCCTCCATCTGAAAATAATGAATCTGATTACGCAAACGAGTGGCCTTAGCCGGAGGATCGTATTTCTCAAGAAACTGGGTCTGCATGGCAGCCCAAGTAGCTTTGGAGCCCTATGGGAGGGACTCAAGCCACAAACTCGCATGATCAACGAGTGAGAACGGAAAAACTCGGAGTTTGATGGCGTCTTCGGATACGCCAGCAAGATGAAAGTGTCACAAATACATGTGATGTGAGTGAGATGAGAATGCGGGTTTTCATGGAGCAACCCGTGAAATTGAGCAGAATGTGAGATAGTGTTCAGAATATTCGATGGAATTTGCCAATTCGTGTTAATTGCGATGGTTGGTGTAGCGATGTTGGATCTCGCGCCCGCATCGACCGGACGGGCTCTGTCTGCAACTGTCCTCCTCTGTGGTGCGTCGGCCATAATCCTATCCCTAAAGATGGATTCAGAAAAAGTAGAAGAAGATGATATATTACCAATAAACGAAGAAGAACTGGAAGATGGTCCGGTACGACGTCTCTCACGCAACTCTCTCTCTGGTTCAGAAAATCCCTCACTTTCAGGCGGTCCTAGAGATCGAGTACGTCGCATACAACTATTAAGATAAAAAAAGAAACTAAAATTAGCTAAACTATTTTAACTAACGAACAAAGCAAAAGAAAAACATGTAGCAAACAACGTAGGTCCTAACTCGAGTGGTTCTCAATACGCCTCAAACCGTGTCCCCGTCAACGACGCCAAAAGCTTGATGTGTGTCTAATTAGTACTTCTTTCTAAGTGACTCACAACTAAGCTTTAAGTTTTAAAACAGATTATCCTAATAATTCCACACACAATCGACAAGTGTACCATCGTAAATAGTATAGAACTAAGAAGTCTGAGTATCGAACACAAGGACACATGAAAACGCCTATGATTACTAAACCCTAGACAAGACCTTCCTAAGAATAATATTTTTTAATTGATTTTTAATAATTAAACTACTTGACCAAAATTATTTTGAACTAACTTAATGAACTTAACTTACTTAACTGACTAACTAAAACACTTAACGAAACTAGACAAGGTTATAACGAATATGGAGAAAACGTCTAACTAGGTGTCAGGTCCCCGATTTCAGGTAGATCTTACACAAATCATGTCATAACTCATACAAATAAATGTGTTGACAAGGGAGTTAATGACGGGTTGCTATATTTAGAAAGATAACCATTTGTTAAAGGCGGAATCAATAACAAACAGGGTAGTTGCTAAACAATAACCAAAGGTAACTATCAAACACAAGATTCATTCAAAAGATTTCCATTCATATAATGTTCATAATACAAATGATAATCGATTTAGGGTTTCTTGAAGAAAAGTTTATCCGTACAATTTCTAGGACGGCTATCACACTCAGAAATATTCTTTCTTATCCTAAAAGTGTGATTGCCTTAATCCGTCCTTAGGAGGCATGCCCTAAGTTATTCCTTTTATAGGCCTAACACCTCCTTTATAGCTGTCATTCTTTCTAGAAAACCTAAATGCTAAAACATATTCAAATTACATATTCAGAATTATTCTAAGTGTAAAAAAAGTCTTCCGGGTAGGATTTGCAGCAATATTGACTTTCCTAGTAGACTGTGTGCTCTGCTTTCCTTCAGTACTTGGTAACATAGGAGTGTGCCCGAGATCAGTTTCCGGGTAGACTTTACTTGAAGAGTATTTTACCAAGTAAAATACTCACATGGTAGACTTCAAACTTCTTGACGTTATCAGACTTTTCCCAACAAACTCTTACGAGCAACCTTGTTCTTCAATGGTCCCTTCAACTCTTTACTATAAAATAGCTTATTAACAAAGTGTGCTCAGCAGCACTGTTCCTTTCTTGAGTTGAACCTTTCCCGATGATACTTGAGATATTTCATTATTCATCAAGCCTACTTGGACCAATGTATTATTAAAGAATACCTTGCCCGATCTTCCAATCACTTGGCTTCATGAGCTTGGTTAGCTAAAAGCTTACTCGGGGGTAAACTTTACTTGACTATGAAGAACATACTTGCTTAATAAAGTGATCCTTGACCGGATTTGCATAAACTAGTGAACCTTTCCCGGTAATACACCAATTTGCGAACCCTGCTCGGATATCCACTAAAGAAGAATTCTAGAAGATAACCTTGCCCGATAGACAAAATATCATGCCCGGCTAAGTAAAACCTTTCTTGGAGGTCTAAGGTGTGCCCGGATCCATACTTAGTGAATTCTGAGGAGGTTGAGAAGATTCCAATCTTCCATATATCTCCCTTAGGTCAAATCTTGACTCAACAATCTCCCCTAGATTGGAACACCTCAGCTGTACCAAAACATTTCTATGGTTACTTACACTTAGTCAAAATACGCATCAAATCAAAATCAAAATACATATTCATAACAGAATCAAATAATTACATATTCAAATGTTGTTCGTAGACATTACTAAGCAAAGCCTATACTAATGATCATTTCCTTTTTCTTCTTGCATCATAGTAGGCTTGCCTTCTATCTGCCATGACTGTAGCTGCCCTTTGCTTGAAAATTTCAAGGATTTGGTAGTGAGTGTGACTTTCTGGAATGACCAAATCCCTGATATCTGTTAAGTCTTCATAGTGCAGGTAAGTCAGGTCTTCATCCTTTCTGATTACTGCCAAAGCTTCTCCATCTGAGTTTCTTAGAACATAACGGCCTGAATTCTCCTTATATTCAACTTATGTAATTATGCCATTCTTCTGCACAGTATAATTAGGTCTTGTCATTCTTCTTTCCAATCTGATGCAGGTATTCATATTTGACAGAGGATATTTATCTTTGATGTTCATTTCATATCTCAGCTTGGCACTAGCTATTTTCTTCAATTTAGCTGTCCTTCTTGTTTTCTCAAGTCTTTTCATTTTCCAGCTTTTATTTTCTTTCAAGAAGGGAAATCTCTTGTCAGCTTCATCTCTTAGGAACTATGAGAGCTCATTTTGCGGTCTTCCTGCAATTTTGCTTGTATCTGATTTTCATAAAGGTCAGGCTTGGCCATCTTTTCCAACTGTTTTGGTGTGAACTCAATAAAGTCTTCTTTCATAATAATGTCTCTCAGTTGCTTGCTTTCCATCACTACTTTCAGGGTTTGAGAGACTGAATCATAGTAGAGTCTTCTGGGCAGATCCACAGCAGATTGTGGTCTTGTTGTTCTTTGCAGTTCAGCTCCACTTGATTCTTGTCTGTGAATTGTTGGTTGTTGTCTTGATGTAGATGGCCCTGTTTGTGTGGCCATCACTGGTTGACTGGGCCCTTCTACTTCAAATCTTTTCTGGTACCAACTCTTCACCATTTCAGCAGGAAGATTTACCAATTCTTCCAAACTTTCACCTCCTTCACTAAATAGTATAGCAATCATTTCATCAATTGCTTCATCCCTTAACAAACTAGCAGGTACAAATCTCCCTCCAATAAAGCTTCTTGGATTTGTCCCTTTCAGCAAAACCTTCTCCCACTCTGCCTTTTTGCATATAAACATATCTTTCAGTTCATCCTTGGTTAGAGCATTAAAGGCCTCAATATCCATTCCTTTCTGAGTAATCATTACTCCTCTCAAAATGTCAATCATCTCATCATTTTCCCAAGGAACAATGGGTTCTTCAACAGGCTCTGGTTTTACTTCCTTTGGGATTGGGACATCTTCTCCTTTCATTTCAGACTGTTCTTTCAGTTTTTCCCTTAAAGTTCTGATTCTTATTTTCTTTGCAGGGGGTTCATCAGATGTTTCAGACTGTTTAGTGGAGATCTCAGGTTGTAATATCTTCAATTTTTCTTTCCTTTTGATTTTGTTGTATTGATCCAACACTGATTCTCTTGATAAATTTTCAACTATCTCAGGCTTCAATCCCTTTTCCAATAAGTATCCACACATACCTCCAATATTCCTTTTAAGTCTTTTAGTTTTTCTTCTTCCTCATGTTCCTTCACATTCTTTTCTTCACATTTTCTCTTTCACTGTTGTAAAGATCTTGAAGTTTGTCAAACTTGAAGTGTGTTAGATCTTTTTCTGAATAGCCATGTTTTCTTAGATATTCTCTGTATTTCTGGCTATCTCTATTCTTTTGTTCCATCTTTTTCTTGGTAACCTCTCTCTCCTTGTCTAGTCTCTTTTGCAACTGATCATCATCCAGATCAGCCAAGGTTTCAAAACTTATTCCATAGCTTCTTAGCTTCACAACCAATGGATGTTTCTTTTTGGTTTCCAATATACTCAGCTCAATGGTTGCCCTTTGCTCATTAGTCATTGTGACTTGTGGGGACAAAACATTGGCAGCTTCATCACCTTTTCCATCATTGTCATCATTATTGTCAGATTCATCCGACTCATCCTCCTCCTCAGTTGATTCATTAACTGCATCTATTTTGATGTTCTGGGTTTGGATCACTTACAATAGGAACATCAGGAACACTAGGCAGTTTTTCACCTGGTTTCAAGGTTTGTAGAGGAATTGCATTGATTGGACATGTATCCTCATTCCTTTGTCTTTTATTTTTCATTTCATCTTTATCATCCTCATCAACAGCCTTTCTCTTTCTAGTGTAAATCTTTTCAAACCTTGCATATTTTTCATTTCTGACTTTAGTGATATTTTCCAACATTTCCTCAATGGTTTCTTCATATTGCTTCTTAGGTTCCTTTTGAGGTTCTTGTTCAGGCTCAGGTGTTTTCGGATTCAGTTGTGGGCTTTTCAGCAAACATACTAACAACCATGGCTAGGGAGTTGTCAACCTCCTCATCCCTTCCCAGATTTATCAAGGCTTCAATTACAATCTGATCCTCAGCCTCATCATCATTTATTATTTTGGCCACATTAGCTTGAGAGATCAGTACTTCCTGCTCTTCCAATTCTTTAGGGAGTCAAGGTTTGGGCCAGTATCTCTCTCTCCCTTGTTTCTCTCATAATTTTTTCATGTTCTCTCATGGCAGCAGCAGGAGCTTCTACATCATCTCTAAACGGAATGTCTTTCACAGGATTAGCCTTAACAGACTCTTCTTCAGTGACCTTTGCCTTTCCTTTATCCATTCTTTTCTGTACATCTTCCTCTTCTTCAGATTGTTGATACTCATCAATCTCTTTTTCAAGGTCCTCTAATTCTGGATCATGCTCTGCCCTCTTGGAGCTTTCAGGTTGTTCAGGTTCAGTGAGTATTAACTCCTCAGTAGCAGCATCTTCCTCATTCATTTCATCAGTTTGTTCCACAGTTAGAATATCAGTTAAGACATCAGTTGCTTCATCAGTAGCATCCACATTTTCTTCATCATTTGACTTTTCAATTTCATCTTCATTTATATTCTCCTCATCATTCCTTACTTACTCATCTTCCTCACACCATACCATATTCAATACTTCATCATTTACATCATAATTTTGTTCTCCTTTATTAGAAGAATCTGCTTCATAATCAACATCCTCAACTCTCCTTTCCTTACTCTTATCATCATCATCATCATCATCATATGCATTCAAAATATATTTCAAACCATCCACAGTCTCATCACCTGTCTCCTTCATCATTTCCACATTCTCAGCATCAGTTGCAACTACATTCATATTCTCCCCCTGTTTTGGGGCAGCTGAGGTCTTCTCAACCTCCTGCTCCAGGGCTTGAATTCTCAATTTTGCCTGGACCAACTGATCTAACAACATTACATTCTCCATTGTCACCTCCTCATTCCTCCTTTTTAAATCAACATTTTCTATCATTAAATCCAAATTTCTTTAGAATATGTATGTTTTAGTATGTGGGGTTGTAGGTGGTGATGTAGAGAAAGGTTCATGTTCAGGTTGTTCTTGGTTTGTGGTTTGAGTTTGGAAAATGGATTGTGGTGGTGATTGTGTATGGGGTGGGCTTGGAATAAATGAATTTGTTTGAATTGGGCTAGTGGTTGGTGGTATTAGTGGTGTTGGGGATATATGAGTTGATGTTTCAGGATGGCTCAAGGTTGGTGATTGGTTTAAGATGGGTGGTGGTGATTATGGTGGTGATGGTATAATAGGTTGTGAGGTCAAAGGTGTGGATGGTGGAGTTGGTATCGGTTGTTTCTCCCCCTGATCAAATACATCCACTTCCATGGCTACTCCAGCCCCTCCTTCATTACCATCATCATCATTATCTTCATCTTCAGAATCATCATCATCACTTTCAACATCATCTTCCCCTTCTTCCTCCTCTGAGCTCAACTCAGGTACTGGCATAATCTCCAAATCATGGTTCAACAACCAATGTAAAATTTCAAATGGAATGTTGGGATTAAATCTGTTTGCCCTTCCCGGATTTACAATTCTTCTATATGTGTCAAGATTCTGCAACAGATGTGTAATGTCAATCGTGGGTAAGTCTTGTAACTCCATGTTAAAGATTATCTGTGAGAATCTAGGGTATTGTAGGAATCTATCCACTTCGGCCTTCTTCAATTTCCTACCATGCCTTCAAATATCATCTTTGAAAAGTTGAAAGGTAGATTTTATATAATACCAACAGTGGCATTTGCTAAGTCACGACTCTTCATAGTCCATGATCCTTTTCTTGGAGCAATCCCTTGTATCACATGATGAAATAAGAATATGTACAACATAGGGAACATTCCCTTTTGAAATTGCCCATCATGTACCATCCCCTGATATCCCATCATCTGTTCAAAGATCCTCATCAGGTGATCAGTGTTGAAATTTATCGGGTTATGGTCATCATCGTGTAACTGCAAGCATCTTCTGATCATTCTTTCAGTTATGTGTATTTCTTGTCTTGCAACTGTCGCTTCTATTCTTCGACCATTTATATCATCAACCAGTCTTGCAGAGCGCCAGAAATCGAGTGAACGATTTCTATAGATGATTGGGCACTCAGTAAAAGCAAAACTCACATTGGATCTTGCCATCCAAGTAATCATCCTTGACACTGGCTCATTGTCAAGAGTGACTTGCAACAGGGCACACATATTGTGCTTCTTTTCAAAGACATATCTAGGTAGATTTTCTTCTTCTGCCATATCTGAACAACACAATCAAACATATTCAATGTGAAATTAGCATAAAAGTTCATTACTTTAAGCAATTTCAAGTTAAAAATTTGAAGAAGAAAGAGAGAAATTTTATTAAGAACCTGATCTTCGACAAATTAATAACCTAAACATAAAACAGAGTGTTAGTAATCAAATACATAATTGAAGCCCATAATCAACTAATTGTGGTCGGAAAACAGTTATCATTGCTTACCGACTCGGAATTACTGGGCTGGTAAAGTTAGGGTTAGGATTAATCGAAAGCGATGAGTCCGTTTGTACTACTTAGAGTAATCAGTGGAAGGAGAGAGAGAGGGAAAATAATGTGTAAACCGTCTCTCAATCCCTCTTATATACCTTTTAAAAAGTGGGTTTGAAATGCTTTTTGTCGTTTTGTGAGTTATTAGTTGTCAAACAGTAACATTATCCACTTGATATTTAAAAAACATTTAAAAAAACATACAACTTTTTATCATTTAGGTTTAGCAAACCTTACTCGGAAAAGTAAATCTTTGCAAAGTCTACTCGGTATACTCCACTTACTCAAAGCTTACTCGAATATAAGTTGGTATAAATTAGAAGTTAAAATGAAGAAAGCTTACTCGAAATACAAGATTTCTTGAGAACTAAATCACAAGTAACATTAATCAAGTATAACACATCAAGCATGCAACCTTACTAGGAATCAGTTAAGATGCCCAAAATAATTTACATCTAATTTAACTACCTTGCTCATTCAAACAGTTAATCACAAACTTTACCCATAATAGTACACATTCACAATAATTAGTCAAGTATACTTAGAAGCAAAGTATGCTCGACATTCTTTCAAGAGTACGAAATGCTAGAAATGGATTCATAGCACATAATGTATCCGAAAAGTTGGTTTGAAATTATCCAAGTATACTAGGGGAACATTTGAAAATTCAAAGTGTGCCCGAAGCATAAAGTGTGCCCGAAAAACAAGTTTTGCCTGGAAACACTTATAATTTCAAAGAAAAGCATATTCACACAAATCACAAAGCTTACTCGGTGTACTAAAGAAGTTCACAAAGTTTGCTTTGTATAATATTCAGCATATAGGATACAAAGCTTTCTCGGAACAAGAAATCCTTGTTAAAAGCTAGCTAGATCACATATTCATCTCAAGACTTCAAGCTTGCTCGGGAAATTAGTACAGTTGTGTACTCTACCCGGAAAGTGTAAACACTTCAAAGCATGCCCGAAAATCATAAACTTAGTCCAAAGTGACTAATCTTGCCCGGAAAGGTTATAAAACATCAAACCTTACCCGAAAATACTTATTCAACTGTTTTGTGTTCGGAATGGTTAGAAAACATCAAACCTTACCCGAAAATACTTATTCAACTATTTTGTGTTCGGAAAGTTTAGAAAACATCAAACCTTACCCGAAAATACTTATTCAACCCTTTTTAGGCAAAATAACACTTTTTGACTTAAACCACTTGTTAAAGCATATTTTTCATTAAAGATCATAGTTTAAGAGCAAATGGTGCATTTAGAGATCAAATTTCAGTTGTATTTCGCTTCAAAACAATTTCTTTTATTTTCTGAAAAGATCTCAAGAATGGGATCATATTGACTAAGTAGCTTTCTCAATACTTCATTCTCAGCATTATTATGACAACATAGATAGGTTAACAATAGGTATAAACTTATCATGAATTTCATCTCTTTTGGTGGTATGTTTTAGATTCAATTAAGTAGCATAATGCATTAATGGTCAACACTGTGCTATGATGCCTCATATCTCTTCTCAAAGCTTATTTGGCTTTCCCTAGATCACCATAATTTGACTCCAACCTCCTGTATTTGGTCAAAAATTGTTTTTGTATGACAGAACTTATTGGATCTTTTTGTATTTTTGATATTCAAACATATATAGAGGTTGAACGTTGGACTTACTGTTAAATAACAGGCCTTTCATTCAAGATGAGACAGATTTTGTCAACATCTTTGTAGTTCTATTTGTAACCCTCTTGTTTAATAAAATATTTAAAACACATATCAACTTTTGGTTGATTTTTTCATTCTTCACCTTGTTTTTGATATTTTCTCAAATTTTTAAGCATGTTCTTTGTCATATTTAAAAGGATGTTTCATTTTTTGGTTGACCAAATAACAACAGGCTTGTGTATGACTGGCTAATCACTTTTCTTCCTATCATTTGGAGAGATTTATCTTGAGACATGCAAAGACAACTATGTATCTCCACATAAAGATTAGCATATTCATTTTGTTTATATCACCTTAGATTTTACACATCATGGGAAAGCAACCATACATGTTAATGACTATACTAAGGTCCTTTCAGCCTATTAAATCCATGTGATTGGCTAAGTAGTCAATGTACTATCATTTCCCAAATAACATATTCAATCACCCCAAGTACTCTTAGCTTCCAGGTTAATGGCTATCCTGGCAGTCTACAGGTAGTCTGCAGGACCAAACACATACATATGCATATGTCCCTTAGGCTTAGAGTCAATGGCATAGTTTTAAATGAAAGAACAAATTACAATAGCCCCAAATACTTTCAGCCTTTGGATTAATGGCTATCCTTTCAATCTACAAGTAGATTATAGGACCAAACATATACAAGTACATGTTCCTTAGACTTGTACAAATGACATAATTTTCAGCAAAAGTAATTTCTTTTGAGACTTTTCATTAAAAAATCCTTCTTTTAAGCTTCTTTAAAGCTTGAACTGAATAGTCTTATCATATCTCTACACCATTAATCAACGTGCTCATGTTTTGACCAAAATAAAGTGATTATGCAAAATTCATTAGAAAATTCATTTTATCATTTAATTTTGACATAAAACTTATTTTGACACAAACAGTTGTAACATAATCAAATCTTAATCAAACATAATATTACTAAGATAAGCAGACAGTACTAACATTCAATGTCTAGCCTACCATAATAACATCAAATGATCAGATAAAGCACATATCCAAGCAGTTAAGCAGTGATGTCAGACAAGCACTCACTAACAAGTAATTCAAACAAAATCACTTATCCTAGCATCACATACACACAAAAACTGATAAACAGGCAAAAACATCAATCATATCAAAATTTTGCACTCAAAATCAGTTAAAGCACATATCAGTCAACAAATCAAGTAACAAAATCAAGTCTTAATCAAGTAACATAATCAAGCATATTCACTCAACATTCAATTTGTGCAACCTCTAACAGTATAATCAGTTATCATATAAAGGTACACAACTAGGCACACATCCTTAATCAGATTTCATCTGAGTTGATCATTCCCAGGGCTTTCAAAAGAAAGTTGAACCTGGTTCTATCAAGTGGTTTGGTGAATAGGTCTGTCAAATTATCACTTGTATCAACTCTTTGCATTTCAATCAAACTCTTTTCACTACAATCTCTTATGAAGTGATGTCTGATTTCAATGTGTTTAGTCTTAGAATGTTGAACTTGATTCTTAACAATAAAATATGCAGCAGTATTATCAATAAGAATAGGGGTATTCAGAAAATTCAAACCATAGTCCAACATCTGGTTTTGAATCCATAGAACTTGTGCACAGCATGCAGATGCAGCAATGTATTCAGCTTCTGCAGTTGAGATTGATACTGTGGTCTGCTTCTTGCACTGCCATGACACTAGCCTGTCACCCAAAAATTGACATCCACCTGAGGTTGACTTTCTGCTCATGTTACAGCCATCATAATCACTGTCTGTGTAAGCAATCAGATCAAAGGACTGATTCTTTGGATACCAAATTCCTAAGTCGGGTCTTCCCTTCAAATATCTAAAAATTCTCTTCACAGCATTCATATGGGAGACTTTGGGATTTTATTGGAATCTTGCACACACACATACAACAAAAATAATATCTGGTCTTGTTGCAGTAAGGTACATCAGGGATCCAATTTTGGCTCTATACTCATGTTCATCCACAGACTCCCCCTTTTCATCAGCAATCATCTTTTCTTTTGTATCCATTGGAGTTGAAGCAGTTTTGTACTCATGACAATTGAACTTATTCAAAATGTCCTGCACTTATTCATTTCTCCCATAGAGCTCATGCTGTATTTGGATTTCATTACCCCTTCAAACTCCATACACATTTGTTCATTTGTGGATCCAAAGATGATGTCATCTACATAAACTTGTAATAGAAGCAAGTCTGATCCCTTTCTTTTGTAGAAGAGTGTCTTGTCAATGGCTCCTCTTTGAAAACCATTTTCAAGAAGATGATTTGACAGCTCATCATACCAAGCTCTAGGAGCTTGATGCAATCCATATAGGCTTTATTTAAATTATACACCATGTTTGGATACAAAGGATCCTCAAAACCTGGAGGTTGAGCAACATACACCTCTTCATAAATCTTGCCATTTAGGAATGCAGACTTAACATCAAGCTGGAACACCTTAATGTTCTTTGAGGCAGCATATGCAAGAAAAATCATGATAGCTTCAAGTCTTGCAACAGGTTCAAAGACTTCCTCAAAGTCTATTCCCTCTTCTTGAAGGCATCCCAGTGCCACAAGCCTAGCTTTATTCTTAATCACCAAACCCCTCTCATCCCTTTGTTTCTAAAAACCCATTTAGTTCCAATTGCATATCTGTCAATTGGCCTATCAACAAGATACCACACATGTAAATCTCTAAACTGTGCCAATTCCTCCTGCATTGCTTCCACCCAACTATTGTCTTTTAGTGTTTGAGCAATGTTCTTTGGTTCTATATGGGATAGAAAGCAGGAGTCTAAACAGATATTTGCAATTTCAGAATAGCTTCTTGTGACTCTTTCATATACATTTTCAATGATGTTTTCAGAAGGATGATTCTTCTCAACATAAGGGGTTTGAACAATCATATCAGCAGACACATTTGTGTCAAGATTTGATTCATTGAGATCTGATTTTTCAATGATCAAATCAGTTTCTGCATCATGAAACTCTGGTGCTTCTTCATTATTCTGTCTTAAAGTGGATGCACCATTGTTGTCCATAGTCAATCTTTCAGACAGATCTTGAAACCTTGCTGTAGTGACAGCTTCTTCAGTGTTTGGTTGGTTGCCTGAGTTTCTCTCATCCTGAACTAGATCATTGTTTGTTTCTTCATTTTCTTGATTCAAGTCTACATGATCTTGTTCTGGACCTTGATTGTTGTATTGAACTTGTTCAACAATATCATTTGAGGGAACTTTTATAAATGTATACTCCTTTTCTTTTCTAGCAACCTTCTTCCACAATTCTTCCAAGTCCAATGTTTTCTTCTTTTTCTCTTCAATTACACTGGTCTTGTAGAATGAGTCATCAAAGTCTTCAGGATAAATCTTGAAAGACCTTATCAATTTCTCATGATCAAACAACCATGCTGCACCATCAACTGTGTTGAATTGATTTTTTCATTAAAGATGATGTCAGATGATTCAATCACACTCAAGTGGTCTTTCACATATACTCTGTATGCTTTTGAATGTGTACAATATCCAACAAAGAAATAGTCTAGAGATTTTGTTTGAAACTTATTCAAATAATCTCTTGTGTTCAGAAGAAAACATTTGCATCCAAAGGGTTTGAAAAACTTGAAACAAGGCTTTCTATTGTAGAATATTTCATATAGTGTCTTGTTATGCCTCTTGTTGACAAGTACCCTATTCTGAACATAGCAAGCTGTATTTATGGCTTCATCCCAAAATGTAACAAGTAAATTAGCATCTGCTAACATGGTTCTTGCAGCTTCAATCAATGTTATATTCCTTCTTTCTGCAACACCATTTTGTTAAGGAGTTCTAGGAGCTGAGAATTGTTAAATGATTCCCTTTGCTACACAAAATTCTTCCATAACTCCATTTTTGAACTTTGTACCATTGTCATTTCTCATCATTTTAACCTTCTTACTCAATTTGTTCTCAATCGTTTTTACACAGCCCTTAATCAACTCCGCAGTCTCATCCTTTGTACTTAGGAAACAAACCCAAGTGTATCTTGAGTAGTAATCAATGATCAAAAGACAATATATTTTCTTCCCTATACTTGGCACACTCACAGGACCAAAAAGATCCATGTGAAGTAATTCAAGTACTTGATCAATTAAATTGATGAGCTTTGTCTTATAAGAGGATTTGTGATGTTTGCCTTTCTAGCATGAACTACAATGATCTTCCAATTTGAACTCTCTTTTAGGTAAGCCAATTACATGCTCACCTTTGACAAGTCTATTCATGTTCTTCAAATTCACATGACACAATTTCCTATGCCACAATTTTGACTCATTTTCAGTGGCTTTGGAAACAAAACATGCACCTCCCCTTGAAACAGCTTATTTCATGTTTAACTTATATAGATTACCATTTCTTGGGGCCATCATCATAATCATTTCAGGTGGGATAACAAATTCAGGTTTTAGGATGAAACAATGTGAGTCATCAAACCCAACTTTGTAACCCTTATCACACATTTGTGATATACTCAGCAGATTATATTGTAGACCTTCTACATGAAACACATTATCAAATGAAACTTTTCCATTTGTTAAAATTCCTTTTCCAACAATCTTTTCACCATTTTCATCACTCCCAAAAACTACAGGACCTTCAAATTTTTCTTCATAATTGACAAGTGACCTCCTGTCACAGGTCATGTGCCTAGAACAACCACTATCCATGTACCATATATCATTCAGAGGAGTGGACTGTTCCTGCACATAAGAAAGAATTTGATCAGTTGAATGATGAAGTGCAAGCTATTTCAGCTTGCAACTCATCAACTTTAATTTCAGTGGCAGCTTGGGAAGTGAGTGTTGTTGGTTTAGGATCTTCATGAGGGACTTCTATATTGTCTGAATTGTCTGTTTCATAACCACACTCTCTTGGGGTTTTAACAAATGAGGTTGAGCTCTGTCCTTCTACTGATGCAGTATCATACTCTTTTACCACATAATCTTTCTTTTCTGAGTAATCTCTTACATCAGCAACTGTCTCTACCTTAGCTTCAACCTTAGGTTTCCAAAGGAATCATTCAGGTTCATAACCATGTTTCATCAGAAACTTCTCATCACCAGTAAGTTCAGTTGGTTTCTTTCTAGGAAAGACCCCTCTGAATTTTATCTTCTCACTGTTTAGTGATCCTTGAGAACTATCAGATTTGTCTGATTGTGCATCCCTTTTAGGAATGATTCTCAAGGGTTGAAAGTTCTTTTTGACAGCTTTCTCATGCTTCATAGGAGATGTACTCCTTTTAGATTGTTCAACCACATATTTCTTGGCTTTCACTGATGGATTCAAGCTATCCTCATTCAATGTCTTCTTCTCATACACCTTTCCTTTTCCTAGGTATTTGTCATACTTTTTCTTGTACATAACAAAGTCTTGTCCATACATTGTTTTAACTGGGACATGAAAAGGCTTGAATTTGAGTCTTTCATTACAAGAATCTGTGTGATGGCCATACTCATCACATTTCTTGCACCAAACCTTTCCTTTGTATTTTTCATGATCACTTCCCTTTGTTAACCTTTCACTTGGTCATGGTTCTTTGACACCAATTGTCTTCAGATATTTTAGACTATCAAAATTGATTGAGAAAGGAACAAACTCCTCAATCTTGATGTATTGTCTTTCAGTCTTGCTCTTGACAAGCACAATTTTTTGCATCTTCAGTGGTTCTTCATCTTGGCTCTCTCTGTGTCTTGATTGCCTCTTCTCATATTCTTCCATAGTTTCCAATTCTCCAATGTCAAACACCTCATGACTGGAGAAAACAGGGTAAACTGGGATGAATTTCTCAATATTAAGTTCTTCAGTTACTCTTTTCTTTTTGTCTTTACTTATCCTCTCCAATACATCAATACTAGGTGGCTTGACTGCATTGTAGTTTACCTTCTTTATTTCACATATATCAAAGGATACATGTTCTCTTTTGATTCTTTCATTCATTTTCATCATCTTGGGTGTCACTGGTGGAAGTTGTGGCAATTTCTCAATTGAATCAGGTTTCTTGTACCTTCTTCCTCTTTCAGCAGCTTTAATCTCTTCATCAGTAATTTGATCACTCAAATCACTTAAATCATCTTGATTCAAATCATCAGAACCAAAGTCATCTTCAGAGACTTGAACTCTGACTTGTCTTCTTTCACATTTTTCTTTACTACAAATTCTCCTTCTTCATTCACCTCAACATTCTTATACAAATCCACAAACTCTTCTTTGTCTTGAAAAACATCTTCGAATTGTTGTAGATATGCATTTCTTTTCTCTTTATCAACTTTTGGCATAAAGTTGTTGTTGAATGGTGGTGGCATTGCCTTGTATTTTTCTTCTTTCTTCACTTAGTTTAGAATACTACAGATGTTTCCAGTGGAGACCAAATTCTTCAAGAATTCATTCTCAACTTGCAGTTTTGTGTTCTGCACTTTTTCATCAACAATCATTTTCTTCAACCCTTCTATTTCAGTTGTAAACCTTTTCTGAGCTCTATAACTGATTACACAATCTTCTTCCAAACTTTTCATTCTTTCTTCACTTATCAGCTCACTTGCCTCATATGCATTGATAATACTTTGTTTCTTAAAACACTCACTTTCCAGCTTGCCTGCTTTTACTTTTAACTCATTGATAATTTCATTTAAATCAACAGTAGGAGCAGAGTGTACCTGAGATGATGATCCAGCTTCTTTCTCAATCAAGGCCATAAATGCCACATTTTTCCTTTTGATATCATCAGACATGTCTTCTTCATGATTGCTCCAGTCAAAATTATCTTCATGCTGTGTTGTTATAGCCACATTTCCTTGATTTCTAGGTTGGTTTTGATTGGTTGGGACTGAGTTATTTGGAGTGTTTTGAATGTTTTGGTTGTTATTTCTTTGAAAACATTGATTCTGTGGCACAACTTGATTGTGATTGTTCATTTGAGGCTGGAAGTTGTTGAAGTTGGGATTATAGTTGTTGTTGTTGAAGTTGTTATTTTTGAAGTTGTTGCTATTGGGATTAATGGTTCTCATCTGGTTCTATTGATATTGATGCTGCTGGTTTCTTGGTTGATTTTGGAACTAATTCATTTGATAGTTTCTTGGCATATTACATTCTTTTGAAAAATGGCCTGGCTGTTGGCAATTATAGCAAATGGCTTTTGACTTGTCAAAACCAATTCTTTCATTAGGCCCTGACAGAAGTGATCTACCAGTCCTATTGTACAATGCTCAACTCAATGAAAGAATTGGTTTTGATAAGTAAAAAGCCATTTGCTATAACTGCCAACAGCCGGGTCATTTTTCCAGAGAATGTAACATGCCAAGAAACTTTCAGATGAACCATTTCCAAAACCAGTCAAGAAATCAACAGCATCAATATCAACCGAACCAACAGAGAACCAACAATCCCAACAATAACTTCAACAACTATAATCCCAACTACAATAACTTCCAGCCTCAAATGAACAATCATCATCAAGTTGTGACACAGAATCAAGGTTTTCAAAGAAACAACAACCAAAACCTTCAAATTGTTCCAAATAATCAACCAAACAACCAAAATCAACCCAGAAATCAAGGAAATGTGGTTGTAGCTACACAGCATGAGGGTAATTCTGATTGGAGCAATCATGAAGAAGACATTGCAGATGACACCAAGAGAGAAAATGTGGCATTTATGGCCTTGATTGAGAAAGAATCTGGATCATCATCTCAGGTACACTCTGCTCCTACTGTTGATTTAAATGAAATTATCAATAATTTGAAAACAAAAGTAGGCAAGCTGGAAAGTGAGTGTTTTAGGAAACAAAGTATCATCAATGGGTATGAGGCTAGTGAGCTGATAAGTGAAGAAAGGATGAAAAGTTTAGAAGAGGACTGTGTAATAAGTTGCAGAGCTCAGAAAAGGTACACCACTGAGATAGATGGGTTGAAGAAAATGATTGTTGAAGAAAAGGTGCAGAACACAAAACTACAGGTTGAAAATGAATTCTTGAAGAACTTGGTATCCACTGGAAACATTTGTGGTATTCTAAACCAAGTAAAAGAGGAAGACAAATACAAAGCAGTCCCACCACCATTCAACAACAACTTTATACCAAAAGTTGATAAAGAGAAAAGAGATGCATATCTACAATAATTCAGAGATGTATTTCAAGACAAAGAAGAGTTTGTTGATTTGTACAAGAATGTTGAGGTGAATGAAAAATGAGACTTTGTGGTAAAGGAAGAGGTGAAACAAGATAAGTCAATTTGGAGTTCAAGTATCAGAAGATGACTTTTATTCTGATGATTTGAATCAAGATGATTTAAGTGATTTGAGTGATCAAATCACTGAGGAAGCTATTAAAGCTGTTGAAAAAGGTAGAAGATACAAGAAACCAGATTCAATTAAAAAGCTACCTCAACTGCCAACAGTGACACCAAAGATGAAGAAAATGAATGAAATACTTAGAAAAGAACATGTAACTTTTGACATATGTGAAAGATCTAAAGTTGGCTATAATGTAGTAGGGCCTCCAAGCAAGGAAATGCTGCAGAGAATCAAAGACAATAACAAGAAGAAAGTTGCTAAAATAGTGGAATGTGAAAACTTTATTCCAGTTTACCCTGTATTTTCAAGTCATGAAATATTTGACATTGGAGAAGTGAAAACCATGGAGGAATATGAAAGGAGGCAATCAAGACACAAAGGAAGCCTCAAAGAGGAGCCTTTGAATATGTAGAAAATTGTTTTTGTTAAAGGAAAGGTTGAAAGAAATGACATCAAAATAAATGAATTTGTTCCTTTCTCAATTGATTTTGATAGTTTAAAGACTAAGAAAACAATAGGTGTTGATCCACCAAGACCAAGTGAAAGGTTTATGAAAGGGGCTGATCATGAAAAATTTTAATGAGAAGTGTGGTGCAAGAAATGTAATGAGTATGGTCATCACACTGACACTTGCAATAATAGACTCAACTTCAAACCATTCCATGTTCCAAATGGGACAAAGTTTGGACAAAACTTTGTTCTATATAAGCAAAAGTATGAAGAATATTTGGAAAAAGGGAAGGTGAGTGACAAAGAGAAGAAGAATGAGTCTGATCCGTCAGTTGCAAAAGAGAAGAAAGCTGAGTTACGTTTGAGAAAACCATTTGAAAAGCAAAGCAGAAGAAGTCAATCACCCAAGAAGATTGAACATGGAAAGAACAAGAACTTTCAACCCTTGAGAATAATTTCTAAAAAGGATACACAATCAGTCAAGTCTGATAGCTCTCAAGGATCACCAAGAAATGAAAAGACTAGAATCAGAGGTATCTTTCCTAGAAAGAAACCAACTGAACTTACTAGTGGTGAGAAGTTCCTATTGAAAAATGGATATGAACCTAAAAGATTCCTTTGGAAACCTAAGGTTGAAACTAAGATGGACAAAGTTGCTGATGTAAGAGATTACTCAGATAAGAAAGACTATGTGGTTAGTGAGTATGACATTACACAAGAAGCATGCCAGAGCACAAGCTCATTTGTTAAAACTCCAAGAGAGTGTGGCTATGAAACAGACAATTTAGACAATTTTGAAGTCACTCATGAAGATCCTGAACCAACAACACTCATTTCCAATGCTGCTACTGAAATTGAATTTGATGAGTCGCAAGTTGAGATAGCTTGCACTTCATCACTCAACTAATCAAATTCTTTCTTTTGTGCAGGAACATTCCACTCCACTGAATGAAATATGGTACATGGATAGCAGATGTTCTAGGAACATGACTTGTGACAAGAGGTCACTTGTTAACTATGAAGAAAAGTTTGAAGGTCTAGTGGCATTTGGAAGTGATGAGAATGGTGGAAAGATAGTTGGAAAGGGTATTTTAACAAATGGAAAGGTTTCATTTGACAATGTGTTTCATGTTGAAGGACTACTGTATAATCTGCTAAGTATATCACAAATGTGTGATAAGGGTTACAAAGTTGGTTTTGATGACTCTCACTGTTTCATCCTAAAACTTGAATTTGTAATCCCACATGAAATGATTATGATGATGGCCCCAAGAAATGGCAACTTATATGAACTGAATATGAAAGAAGCTGTTTCAAGGGGTGGTGCATGTTTTGTTTCCAAAGCCACTGAAAATGAGTCAAAATTGTAGCATAGGAAAATGTGTCCTGTGAATCTGAAAAACATGAACAGACTTGTGAAAGGTGAGCATGTAATTGGCTTACCTATAAGAGAGTTCAAATTGGAAGATCATTGTAGTTCATGCCAGAAAGGCAAGCAACACAAATCCTCTCATAAGACAAAGCTCATTAACTCAATTGATCAAGTACTTGAATTACCTCACATGGATCTTTTTGGTCCTGTGAGTGTGCCAAGTATAGGGAAGAAAATATATTGTCTTTTGATCATTGATTACTACTCAAGATACACTTGGGTTTGTTTCCTAAGTACAAAGGATGAGACTGCGGAGTTGATTAAGGGCCGTGTGACATTTATTGAGAACAAACTGAATAAGAAGGTTAAAATGATGAGAAGTAATAATGGTACTGAGTTCAAAAATGGAGTCATGCAAGAATTTTGTACAGAAAAGGGAATACTTCAACAATTCTCAGCTCCTATAACTCCTGAACAAAATGGTGTTGCAGAAAAAAGAAATAGGACACTTATTGAAGCTGCAAGAACCATGTTAGCAGATGCTAATCTACCAGTTACATTTTGGGCTGAAGCCATAAATACTGCCTGCTATGGTCAGAATAGAATACTTGTCAACAAAAGGCATAACAAGACACCATATGAAATTTTCTTTAATAGAAAGCCATATGTCAAGTTTTTCAAGCCTTTTAGATGTAAATGTTTTCTTCTAAACACCAGGGATTACTTGAACAAGTTTCAAACAAAATCCATGGACTGCTTTTTTGTTGGTTATTCCACACACTCAAAAGCATATATAGTATATGTGAAAGACCATTTCAGTGTTATTGAATCATCTAACATTATCTTTAATGAAAATCAGTTCAATACAGTTGATGGTGAAGCATAGCTGTTTGATCATGAGAAATTGATAAGGACTTTCAAGATTTATCCTGAAGACTTTAATGAATTCATTCTACAAGACCAGTGTGATTGAAGAGAAAAATGAGAAAACATTGTACTTAGAAAAGTTGTGGAAGAAGGTTGCTAGACAAGAAAAGGAGTATACATTTGTGAAGGTTCCCTCAAGTGATATTGTTGAACAGGTTCAAGACAATAATCAAGAGAACAATCACAGTCCAGAACAAGATCATGTAGATTTCAATCAAGACAATCAAAATGTGCAGAATGATCAAGTTCAGACTGAGGGAAACCCAAGCAACCAACCAAATGAAGAGGAAGTTGTAACAACAGCAAGGTTTCAAGATCTGTTTGAAAGGTTGAATATGGAAAACAATGGTGCATCCACTTCAAGACTGAATAATGAAGAAGCACCAGAGTTTCATGATGCTGAAACTGATTTGATCATTGATGAACCAGAACTCAATGAATCAAATCTTGACACAACTGTGTCTGCTGATATGATAGTACAAACTCCTTATGTTGAAAAGAATCATCCTTCTGAAAACATCATTGGAAATATACATGAAAGAGTTACCAGAAGTCATTCTGAAATTTCTAACATCTGTTTGTACTCTTCTTTCTATCCCAAATAGAACCAAAGAACATTGTTCAAGCTCTTAAGGACAATAGTTGGGTGGAGGCAATGCAGGAGGAATTGGCACAGTTCAGAGATATACATGTTTGGGATCTTGTTAATAGGCCAAGAAACAGGCCTGCAATTGGAACAAAATGGGTTGTTAGAAACAAAAGGGATGAGAGGGGTTTAGTGATTAAGAATAAAGCTAGGCTTGTGGCACTGGGATGCCTTCAAGAGGAAGGAATAGACTTTGAGGAAGTCTTTGCACCTGTTGCAAGACTTGAAGATATCATGATTTTTCTTGCATATGTTGCCTCAAAGAACATTAAGGTTTTCCAGCTTGATGTCAAGTCTGCATTCCTAAATGGAAAGATTGATGAAGAGGTGTATGTTGCTCAACCTCCAGGTTTTGAGGATCCAGTGTATCCAAACATGGTGTATAAGCTAAATAAAGCCTTATATGGATTGCATCAGGCTCCTAGAGCATGGTATGATGAGCTGTCAAATCATCTTCTTGAAAATGGTTTTCAAAGGGGAGCCATTGACAGAACACTCTTCTACAAAAAGAAAGGGATCAGATTTGTTGCTGTTACAAGTCTATGTGGATGATATCATCTTTGGTTCAACAAATGAACAAATGTGTATGGAGTTTGTAGGGGTAATGAAATCCAAATACAACATGAGCTCTATGGGAGAAATTAGCTTCTTTCTTGGATTGAAAGTTCAACAGAAAGCGGAGGGGATTTTATTTTACCAAACAAAATATGTGGAAGACATTTTGAATAAGTTCAATTGTCATGAATTCTGTTGGTTCAGTCGGGACCGAGACGATCCGAGCCGGTTCGAGATGGAAGGTTTGAAAACCAAAGACGGATAGAAACAAACACGAAACAAACGATTTCATTGATAAAAACGAAAGATTACATGCTTGTTAAACACTGAAATCACGATCTATGGCAGGGGGAGGTCGAGCATGGCCTCCCCCCTCATCCGGACAGCACCTGGGCGCCGGGCACGCAAATCCTTAACAAACCACGCCTGAAAGCTGGGTATTTATACCCACTGCTATTCGATCAGGACTCATTCGATCGAATGAGTCCTATTAGATCGAATAGCATACTCATTCGATCGAATCAGAGACTGGTTCGATCGAATGAGTATCCATTTGAAAATGCTCTTTCGAATGGATGACTTTCGGCGTGGACCACTATCTAGGTGTACAGCATACAACATAAACAATCTAAACTATTCGCCAAGCGACGGCCACAAAACATGCACCAACAAATTCAAAACTGCTTCAACTCCAATGGACACAAAAGAAAAAGATGATTGCTGATGAAAAGGGGGAGCCTGTGGATGAGCATTAATATAGAGCCAAAATTGGGTCCCTGATGTACCTGACTGCTACAAGACCTGACATTATGTTTGCTTTGTGTGTCTGTGCAAGATTCCAATCAAGTCCAAAAGTCTCCGACATGAATGTTGTCAAGAGAATTTTTAAATATTTGAAGGGAAGACCAGACTTAGGAATTTGGTATCCAAAGAACCAATCTTTTGATCTGATTGCCTACACAGACAGTGACTATGATGGCTGTAACATGAGCAGGAAGTCAACTTCAGGTGGATGTCAATTTTTGGGGGATAGGCTAGGGTCATGGCAATGCAAGAAGCAGACAACTGTCTCAATCTCAACTGCAGAAGCTGAATACATTGCTGCATCTACTTGTTGTGCTCAAGTTCTCTGGATTCAGAACCAAATGCTGGACTATGGTTTGAACTTTCTGAATACCCCTATTTTTATTGATAATACTGTTGCATACTTTACTGTTAAAAATCCAGTTCAACATTCTAAAACTAAACACATTGAAATCAGACATCATTTCATAAGAGATTGTAATGAAAAAGGTTTGATTCAAATGCAAAGAGTTGATACAAGTGATAATTTGGCAGACCTATTTACAAAACCACTTGATAGAACCAAGTTCAACTTTCTTCTGAAAGCCCTGGGAATGATCAACTCTGATGAAGTTTGATTGATGATATGTGCTAGTTGTGTGCCTCTATGTGCTAATTGATTATATTCTTAGAGGTCTCACAAATTGAATGTTGTGTGAATATGTTTGAATATGATAATTGTTATGTTAACTGATATGTGCTTTAATTGACTACTTGTGCAAAGAATAGTATCATTGTAGTTTATGCATGCTTATCAGTTAATGTGTGTATATGATGTCATGATGAGTGCACTTGATTTGAATTACTTGATAATGTAAGCTTATCTGTCATCATTGATTAATTGCTTGATTATGTGTATTATCTAATCATTTGATGTTATTAGGATAGGCTAGACCTTGAATGATAGTACTATCTACTTGTCTTGATGATGTTATGTTTGATTAAGATCTGATTATGTTACAACTGTTTGTGTCAAAATGAGTTTTATGTCAAAATTAAACGATAAAATGAATTTTCAAATGAATTTTGCATAAACACTTTATTTTGATCAGTACATGAGCAAGTTGTTATTGGTGCTGAGATATGATAAGACTATTCAGTTCAAGCTTTATAGAAGCTTAAAAGGGGGTTTTAATGAAAAGTCTCAAGTAGTTATTCTTGCTGAAAATTATGTTATTTGCCCAGTTGAAAGGACATGCACTTGTGTATGTTTGATCCTATAGTCTGTACAGATTTAAAGGATAGCCATTAACCTGAAAACTGAAAGCATTTGGGGCAATTATAACTTGTTTCTTATTCCTTCACTTAAAACTATGTCAATAACTCTAACTTTGAAAGGACATATATTCACATGTATGTTTGGTCCTGTTCACCACTTGTGGTCAAACAGGATAGCCATTTACCTACCAATTAAGAGAAATTGGGGTGACTGAATATTAAACTGAATTTTGATATGGGAAATGATAGTACATTGACTACTTAGCCAGTCATATGGATTTAATAGGCTAAAAAGGCACTTAGTACAGTCATTAACATGTATGGTTGCTTTCTCATGATGTGTAACATCTTTGGTGATATAAACATAGTGAATATGCTAATCTTTATGTGGAGATACATAGTTGTCTTTGCATGTCTCAAGATATATCTCTCCAAATGATAGGCAGAAAAGTGATTACCCAGTCATACACAAGCTTGTTGTTATCTGGTCAAACCAGAAATGAAACATCTTTATATATGACAAAGAACATGATTTATGAAAAGAGTAAATTTGAGAAAATATCAAAAAACAAGGGGAAGAATAAATCAACCATAAGTTGATAAGTGTTTTAAATATTTTATCAAATAAGAGGGTCACAACTAGAACTACAGAGATGTTGACAAAATCTGTCTCATCTTGAATGAAAGGCTTGTAAGTCCGGATGGCATGTAAGTCCACTGTTCAACCTCTATATATGTTTGAAAATCAAAAATACAAAAAGATCCAATAAGTTCTGTCATACATATATAAAATTATGACCAAATAGCAGGAGGTTGGAGTCAAATTTGGGTGATCTGGGGAAAGCCAAATAAGCTTTGAGAAGAGATATGAGGCATCATAGCGCAGTGTTGACCATTTCTGTATTATGCTACTTAAATGAACCTTAATCATATCACCAAAGAAATGAAATTCATATGAAGTTCATACCTATTGTTAACCTGTCTATACTGTCATAATAATGTTGAGAATGAAGTATTGAGAAAGCTACTTAGTCAATATGATCCCATTCTTGAGATCTTTTCAGTTAAAGAAAGAAATTGTTTTGAAGAGAAAAATGACTGAAATTTGATCTCTAAATGCACCATTTTCTCTTAAACAATAATCTTTAGTGAAAAATATGTTTGACAAATGGTTTAAGACAAAAAGAGTTGCATTTTGCCTCAAAAAGGTTAAATAAGTATTTGCGGGCAAGGTTTGATATTGTCCAACCATCCCGAACGCAAAACAGCTGAATATGTATTATTGGGCAAGGTTTGATGTTTTATAACCTTTCCGAGCAAGTTAGTGATTTTAGACTAAGTTTAAGATTTTCGGGCATGCTTTGAAGTGTTTACATTTTCCGGGTAGAGTACACTTCATGTACTAACTTCCTGAGCAAGCTTGAAGTCTTACCATGAATATGTGCTTAAGCAAGCTTTTAACATGTTATTTCTTGTTCCGGGCAAGCTTTGCATCTTATGTGCTGAATGAGTATACCGAGCAAGCTTTGTGAACTTAGTTTTAGTCCACCGAGCAAGCTTTGTGTTTTTAAATGATTAGTGTGAATATGTTTCTTTATTTGAAATTACAAGTGTCTCCGGGCAAACCTTCTTTTCCAGGCACACTTTATATTCCGGGCACACGTTGAATATTCAAATGTTCCCTTAATATACTTGGGTAATTTCACTTATTTTCATAGTACACTTTGTGCTATGAATCTCTAGCACACTGTATTCTTATTCGGGCATACTTTGCAACAAAGTATGCTTGACTGATTACTTATATATTGTAATTGACCGAGTAAGGTTTGTGATTAGGTGAATTATCCGAGCAAGGTAGGAAAATTAGATGAATATTATATGGGCATCTTAGTTGATTCCTAGTAAGGTTGCATGCTTGATGTTTAATACTTGATTAATTCTTTTCTTGTGATTTAGTTCTCAAGCAATCTTGTATTTCAAGTAAGCTTTCTTCATTTTAGCTTCTAAATTGTACCAACCTTTAACCGAGTAAGCTTTGAGTAAGTGGACTATACCGAGTAGGCTTTGCAAAACTTACACTGAAAATTTCCGAGCAAGGTTTGCTAAACTTATTACTAAAAGTTGGATGTTTTTCAAATGTATAAAAAGAGTCAAGTGGATAAGGTTACTGTTTGACAACTAATAACTCACTAAACGACAAAAAGCATTTAAAACCCACTTTCAAAAGGTATATAAAAGGGAGTGAGAGACGTTTTATACATTATTTTCCCTCTCTCTCTCTCTCCTTCCACATATTACTCTAAGAAAACCTAACCGACTTACCATATCCACTTTTAATCCAAACCCTAACTTTAATCAGCCTTCTAATTCTGACTCGGTTATAAATTTGTCAAAGAACAGATATGGCAGACGAAGAAAATGCTTCGAATTATTTCTTTTAGAAGAAGCACAACATGTGCACTCTTCTACAAGTCACACCGGACAACGAAGAGGTTTCCGGAATGATACGATGGTTGCGAAGATCAAACATTCAGTTTGCACCAACGGCAAGTCCTACAATTTACCAAAACCATTCGTTGGATTTTTGGAATTCGTCAACATTGATGGAAGATGCGAATGGCCGATGGATCGAAGCCACTGTTTCCAACCATGAAATCGGGTAGATGAGGCTGTGATTCGGAGGTGTCTGCTTTTAAACGATGATAACTCTAATTCGATCCATCTTACAACTGCTCAGCTGTACAAGATTTTTGTCAAATGTATGGGTTATCAGGGGCATACAAAAGATGGGCAATTATAGAAGGGCATGTTCCCTACCCTGTACAGATATTTGATTCATCATATAATACAGGGGTTTGCATCAAGAAATGGGTCATGGACTTCATGAGTAGATATTTGGAAAATGCCACTGTTGGAGTATTATTTGACTATCCTTTCAATTTTTCACAAATGATATTTGAGGGATTAGTGCAAAATATGGAGAAGCCGAACAAGCAGAAGTTTTTGGCATATCCAAGATTCCTGCAAATTATCTTTAATCAAGAGTTAGAAAACTTGCCAACTACAGGAATCACACATGTCCTGCAAAATACTGATACTTTCAAAAGAATAGAGAATCTGGCTAGTACAAGCAGATTTAATGAAGAGGAGGTGTATGCAGATTTGCTTTGGTTGATGTTTGATGATGACTTAATACCTCAATTGATACCTCAATTGCATGTGATATTATCTGAACCTGAGCCTGAGCCTGAAGTAGTTGCTGGAAGAGAGGGTGAGAATGATGATGATGATGACAGTTCAGATGATGATGGAGGTAATAATGATGATGAGTTTGCAAATTTGGAAGGAGGAAATGTCAACCCTGAGGTCATTGCACAACCTCAGGGGGGGAGAAAAATGTTGCACCAGAACAACCACCTCAAACACCACCACACCAACCTTTGTCACCACCACCACAAGACCAAACCACTCAACCCCCAACCCAAACCTTAACCCAAAGCCAGCCTGAAACATCAACACAAACATCACCACCACCACAAACACCACCACCTCAAACACTACCAACCAATAGCCCAATCCAAACAGAAACGTTTATTCCAAGCCCACCCCATACCCAATCACCACCACAACCAATTACCACTACCCAACCAATTATCCATACCCAAACCACACCTCACACCACAATTAAAACCCCACCTGAATCATCCACACCACCCACATTTACCATCACCCATACCAAAACCCTTCTAATTCCAAACATCAACCCACTACCATCCACAAGTGAAAACATTCTTGAAGATGCCAAACCAATAATTCCTCAAATCACTAATAAAGACCAATCCGAACCTGAACCTTTCTCTACCTCACCACCAATAACCACTCCTGATGGAACCGATTTATTTCAAAAAAATTTGGATCTGATGTTAGAGAATGCAAATTTAAGGGAGAGAAATGAGGAGGTAACCAAGGAAAATGTTTTACTATTGGATAAGTTGGCCCAAGCTTTAATGAAAATTCAAACCCTGGAGCAGGAGGTTGAGAAGACCTCAACTGCACCAAAACAAGGGGAGAATATTATAGCGCCAACTGATGCTGAGAATGGTATTGTGAATATTGATGAACCAGTAGTGGTCGATGCAGGAGTAAAAGCAACTGATGATGATGCTTTGACTATTGATGGTCTGACATGCATTTTGAATTCTTATTATGATGAGGAGGAGAGTGAAGAGAGGAGGATGGAGGATGTAGAATATGAGGCTGATAAATCAGATGGTGGAGAACAAAACTATGATGTTAATGATGAAATTATGAATGTTGTGTGGAGAGAGGAGGATGATGAGATGAGAGATGAAGAGGAGACATGGGATAAAATTGAAAAGATGAATATTGATGAAAATGTGGCTACCACTGATAAGGCAACTGATGAATTGACTAACAATCAGACTGAAACTCAAACTGTTGTAATCAATGAAGGTGATGCTGCTACTGAGGAGCCAATACTTACTGAACAACCTGAAAGCTCCAAGAGAGTAGAGCATGATGAAGAGTTGGAAGCACTAGAAAAAGAAATAGATGATTATGAACAGTCTGAGGATGAAGAAAATGTGTAGAGGAGATTGGAGAAAGGTAAGGCAAAAGTATATGAAGAAGAGCCTGCTAAGGCTGATATTGTGAAAGAAAGAGTATTGGATGAGGAGGAAGAGGCTTCTTCTGCTGCAAGGAGAAAATTTGAAAATATTGTGAGAGAAAAAAGGGATAGGGAAATACTTACCCAAACCTTGACTCCTGAGGAGATAGCAGAGCATGAAGCACTTATCAATGAAGTCAATGTTGCCAAGATGATAAATACAGAAGAGGCGGATGATCATATTGTTGTTGAAGCACTGATTAATTTAAACAAGGTTGAGAAAGTTGATAACTCCCTAGCCTTAGTAGTGAGTATGTTTGCTCAATCTACAAGCCAGTCTCAATAGGAACCTGAAAAACAAACTGAAGAATCAATAGAAGAGATGTTGGCTAAAACTTCAAAGATACATGCGAAAGTTGGTAGATTTGAAAAGACCTATTCAAGGAAAAGGAAAGCCAATGATCAGGGTATGAAGGATGATTTGAAAACCAAAAAGGGGAAATGGGATGACAAGAATAAATACTTTGTGGAGACCCCTGATGAAGATTCAAGTCCCATAAGGGCAATTCCTCTGAAAACATTGAGGCCAGGTGAAATGATTCCTGGTATTCCAAATGTACCAATCCTTGAGAATCCAACTCCTGATGAACCCAAGATAGATGTTGTAAATGAAACAATTGAGGAGGAGGATGATTCTGATGAAGATGAAATGATGATAATGATGAAAATGATCAGGGAAAGGTGCTGAAACAGCTAATGTTGTGTCCCCACAAGTCACAATGACTGATGAACAAAGGGCATACATTGAGCAAAGTATATTGGATGCTAAAAGGCAAAATCCATTGGTTGTGAAACTAAGAAACTTTGGTATAAGCTTTGAGACCTTGGCTAATCTGAATGATGATCAACTGCAGAAGAGATTGGATAAAGAGAGAGATGAAATCAGGAAGAAAATAGAACAAAAGAATAGAGATGCCCAAAAATACAGAGAATATTTGAGGAAGCATGGGTACTCTGAAAAAGATCTGATTCATTTCAATATTGACAAGCTGAGAGAGGCATATGAAGGAAAAAGGGAAGAAATAAAAGAAAAATGCGTTGAAGAAAATGAGGAAATTGAAAAGCTGGAAGCTTTGAAAGAAATATTTGGAGGAAAATGTGGATATTTGTTGGAAAGAGGGATGAAGCCCAATATGATTGATTTTTTGGATAAGGATGTAGTTGAAACACTCTATAACAAGATGAAAAGAAAAGAAAAATTGAAGAAGTTGCTACAAACTGAACCATCAAGTGTTAAAGAAAAGGGCTCAATGCAAGAAAAAGAAAGTCAAAGATTTAAGGAGTATCTGAGATTGCACAACTACTCTGAAACAGACTTGAATAACTATAACTTTGAGCAACTCAGTGATCTCTACTATAAAACAAAAGAAGCTGAAAAGGAGAAGGAATTTGAGAGAGCCAAATTGAAAACTGCTAATGAAAAAAAAGACTTGAAAAGATTTATAGCAAATATGGGGGAAAGTAAAAATTCTTGATAGAGAATAGAAGAACATTGAATGATGTGGAGTCAATGACCAAAGAAATGATTGAACATGACTTCAAGGTTTTGAAAAGAAAAATTCAGAAAGAGGGAGAAGAAGGACAGTCTGAGCCTCCCAAAAAGAAAAGAAAATTAGTGACTTTGAGAAAGAAGCAAGAGGCTGAAAAGGGAACAAAAAGGGCTGAAACTGATGAAACCCCAATCCCAGAGGATGTGAAACCTGAACCTCTTGATGAAACCATTATTGCTTAGGAAAATGAAGAAATGAATGATATTTTGAGAGGGTAATGAAAACCCAAAAGGGGATGGACACAAATGCCTTCAATGCACTTGATAAAGAACAATTGAAAGAATTATTCTTCTTACAAAAGGCTAAATGGGAGAAGGTGTTGCTGCAGGGTGTAAATCCAAGAAGTTTTATTGGGGGAAGATTTGTACCTAATGGCCTACTCCATGATGAGCGTATTGAAGAGATGATTGCAAGATTGTACAGTGAAGGGGGAGAAAATTGGACTGAGCTAGTCAATCTTCCTGCTGAAATGATTGTGAACATGTACAAGAAAAGGTTTGAAGTAGAGGGGCCAAGCAAGCCAATGAAATCTAACCAACCAGGCCATCTACATCAATGCAACAACCAACAATACATAGAGGTGAATCAAGTGGAGCTGGATTGCAAAGAACAACAAGACCACAATCACTTGATTCGGTATCTCACTCTCTGAAAGTAGTAATGGAAATCAAACAATTGAGAGACATTGTTATGAAAAATGATTTTGGAGAATATACTCAAGAACAGTTGGAGAAAATGGCCACACTTGATCTATATGACTATCATGACACAAGCAAGATGGCATGGAGACAACAAAATGAACTCTCCAAGTTCTTGAGGGGTGAAGCTGACAAGGGATTCCCTTTCTTGAAAGAAAAGAAAAGCTGGAGGGTAACTAGACTGGAGAGAACAAGAAAGGCTGCCAAGTTGAAAAAGATAGCCAGTGCTGAATTGAGATATCAGATGAATGTCAAAGATAAGAATCCATTGTCAAACATGAATACCTGCATAAGAATGGAAAGAAGAATGACACATCCAAATTATATTGTGCAGAATAATGGCATCATTACAGAAACTGAATACAAAGAGAATACAGGCCATTATATTTTTCGAAACTCTGATGGAATAATTTTGGGAATTATTAGAAGAGATGAAGACCTGGCCTACTTGCACTATGAAGATCTGAGAGATATTAGGGATTTGAACATTCCAGAAAATCACATTCATTACCAAATCCTTGATATTTTTCAGGCAAAGGGCAGGAACAGTGTTAGTGAATCGAAAGCAAGCCTACCACAATACAAGAAGAAGACAATGATCTTTAGAATAGGCTTTATTTTGTAATGTCCACGGACAACTTTTGATTATGTAATCAATTGATTTTGTAATGAATATGTAATTTTGATTATGATTTGATTTGTATTTTGACTAAGTGTATGTAAACTTAGAGATGTTTTGGGGACAGCTGAGGTGTTCCAATCTAGGGGGAGATTGTTGAGTCAAAGATTTGACCTAAAATAAGTATATGGAAGATTGGAATATTCTCAACCTCCTTGGAAACAACTAAGTATGGAACCGAGCACACCTGAGACATCCGAGAAGGGTTATACTTAGCCGGGCATGATATTTTGTCCACCGAGCAAGGTTATCTTCTAGAATTCTTCTTAAGTGCATATCCGGTCAGGGTTCACCAATTAGTCTATAACCGAGCAAGGTTCACTAGTTAGTGTATACCCGGGCAGGAATCACTTTATCTAGCAAGTTTGTTCTTCATAGCCGAGTAAGGTTTACTTCAGAGTAAGCTCTTGGCTAACCAAGCTCATGAAGCCAAGTGATTGGAAGACCGGGCAAGGTATTCATTAATAAGACTAGTGGTCCGAGTAAGCTTGATGTGTAATGAAATATCTTAAGTAACATCGGACAGGGTTCAACTCAAGCAGAGTACAAGTACTACCGAGCACACTTTGCTAATAAGCTATTTCATAGCAAAGAGTTGGGAGGGACCATTGAAGAATAAGGTTGCTCGTAAGATCATGTCGGGCAAAGTCTGATATAATCAAGAGTATTGAAGTCTGCTGGGTGAATTTAAAGCCTACCCGGAAACTATTCCTGGGCACACCTCTAGGTTACCAAGTACTGAAAGAAGGCAGAGCACACAGTCTACTCAGAAAATATAATACCGCTACAAGGCCTACCCGGAAGACTTGTTTTACACTTAGTATAGTTTTGAATATGTAATTTGAATACGTTTTAATCATTAGGGTTTCTAGAAGGAATGACAGCTGTAAAGGAGCGGTCAGGCCTATAAAAGGAATAATTTAGGGCATGCCTCCCAACGGACGGATTTGATCCTTTACACTTTTCAGATAAGAAGAGAATATTTGTGAGTGAGACGGCGGTCCTAAATCGATTATCGTTTGTATGATTTATATTGTATGAATGGAAATCTTTTGAGTGAATCTTGTGTGTTAGTTACCTTTTGATTATTGTTCAGCAACCACATCGTTTGTTATTGATTCCACCTTTAACAAACGGTTTTCTTTCTAAATATAGAAACCCGTCATTAACTCTCTTGTCAACACGATTCATTTGTGTGAGTTTTGACTTGATTTATTTACGATCTACCTACAATCGGGGACCTGACATATGCATGTATGAATTTATGTATGAGTGGTTCATCTTTATGAGAATCATTCGACTAATGAAATCATACTGCCAGTTCTATCTTGTTTGTGTTTCGATTACATATATGTGTTCCTCCTATTTTATTGATTATTGTTAATCGAATCAGGTTCTCTCCCAGTACATCCCATCCATCCAAACATCTTTCAAGAGTGAATACGAGTTAGATTCGATCCTAACCCTAGATCCGAGCTCCACCGTTAATACCGATTATTCACGCTTCCGTGCCGGGGCTCGGTTCTATCATTTATAACTAAAATACTTAACTAAATAAATATTTATAATTTTTGAATCGATTATATAAAGAGATTGTTTTAAAATATTTATTTTAAATTAAAATACTTTTATTATATATTTTTATTATTAAATAAGATTTCTTATTAAACTAATTTTGTAAATAATAATAATTTTATATACAATATAAATCTTTTTATAAAATACTTAGACTATATTTTTAATACGTTAATTTACATGATATACATATATTACATTAAAAACTCCTTTTTAAATTAATTAAAACATGTAACAAAATTTAATAAATAAAGTATATACATATATATATATATATATATATATATATATATATATATATATATATGGTTCTAACCCAAAGTTCGAAAACGTGACAAGTTAAAAATGTCGGTTTTTAACAAGATACCAATCAACTATGAATCTTTATAATATTTATGATATTACTTAATTGGTTAAATAATGTAATAAAGTGATTTAAACAAAATAGGGTAAAAGCTTAGTTTTAGGATTAAAGTGTATATAGTTGAAAGTTAATTTATATATAATAAATAAATATATTAAAACATATTAATAGAATAATATTATTTAGAATAACACGATATTTTTCTTTGGTAAATTTTCCCGAATATAATAACGGGTCGGGTAAATGGTATAAATTATTACGTGGAAAAATCGAGTTGTTACAGTCTCCCAGACTTTAGGGAATTTTGTCCTGAAATTAAAGGATATTATAGCAAAACTATTAAAGTTTTAGGAAAATAAAATTTTAAGATAAATTTACTAAAAAAAAAAATTAAAAATATTATCATAACACAGAACTTTGGTTGAAGGTTGTTGTAAAATTGATGATCAAACAAATTGAATAAAATCACAAGATGATAATTGATTTTTGTATTTTGTCTGATACAAAATAAAGGGATTGGCGGGGGTTTATATAAACCCTACCAATCGACACCATCGCAACGTTTCAACAATAATCATTTCAATCTATTTACAATATTGACCCTAACCTATTTACATTGACACTTTTAACCCTAAACAAACTTTAAACTAATGACAAACAAACCCTTATAACTTATAATACTACTAATATTTTGGTTAACTTCAATAGTCCCACCTTAAACTAAATATAGTTCAAATGAGGTCTTCAATCTTCTTCAAAGATGAGTTGGTTCCTCGTCCTCCTCTTGAATCATATTCACCTCCTCCTTCTTTTCCCGTGTTGGACATTCATTCATGTAATGCCCAAGTCCATGACACTTGTGACACCGTATGCGACGCTTGTCCTGTTATACTCGACCATCGCCTCGACTTCTACCGGACCCAAACATTTTCCTTGGCCACGTCCAAAGCCCTCCCTATATGAGTTCCCACAACCGCAATGCTCACATTTATGGTGTTTGCCCATTTCCCTTTCATTCATTTTAGTGAATAGAAGTTTACATGACACATCTTCTTCCTTAGTTTGCTTCTTAGTGCGTTCCTCGAAAGCCTTCAATCTCCCAACTGCTTCTTGGAATGGTATCATGTTAAGATTTGTAAATTGTTCGATTACTACTATCTGAATGTATTTTTCTAGTACAAACCGCAAAAGATTTCGAACTAATCTTTTATCATCCAAAGTGTGCCCAAGACTACTTGCTTGTGATGCGATTTGACTAATCTTTCCGGCATAAACTTCGAGTGATTCGTTAATGATTCAAAATCTGACTCAAGGGTTTCAATGTGTGCTTCATTAACTCTGTCAACCCGCACATGTCGAACCTTTAATGCATCCTAATTATCTTTTTCTGAAGTAAGATTTGCAATTTGCAAAACCTTATTTTCTGGAAGTGCTTGGTATAGTAGTGCAATTTCCATATTAAAGATTGCTCGAATTCGTACAGCCCAAACTTGTAAAATTTGTGGAGTTAAGAAATTGGACATTGGAAAGTCATTGACGTTCCTCCTTCCTTAATCGCAACTGGTTCTTAGTTAGATGGTTCGTCCCACATAGTGCGTGCCTACTTTCTATTCTAAACTAATAAACCCTTCTACAAAGAACTTTTCCTTAACTTCCCACAAGTACTAGTCAATAATGATAATACTTGTACAAGATTTTTAAAATAGAAAACCTAGTATCCTTTTGGTTCCTAATTCAAATCAAACCCGATTCGCTATTGAAAGTCAAACATGCCTGCTGTTGAGCCAATCCCGTCAATCTGCTGTTGACAATCAAACCCACCTCTCTGCCGTAGTCAATCAATCCCGCTTATTCGCTGTTGGTCACGATTATCCTTAACCAAAAACTAAACTGTCTGTTTCCTTATCTTATCAATTTATTTTCTACCCAATAATCAAGACTTGTAATATCTTGATGTTGAGAAAAACAAACTCTTTCTCTCTCAAATACTATCAAGACAACAAAGAAATAAAAAAAAAACATTTTGACTCTTCTTTGTTTTCCTTCTTCAAACCAATCAACAAGAAACAACAATTCTTTGAGCTCTTAAACAATAAATTTTCTTCCTATTTTTCAAATCAATTCGATCAAACATAACGACAATTGAAAAACCACTTATCTGGATATGGATTCCTTCTTTCAATTATTGTTTTCAATTTAAAGAAACCAAACCATGCTTCTAGATTACCTTCTTGAATATATAGTGCCCATAAAGTTTGAATTTTTTCTTTTTCTCTTGAATCCATTTCTTGAACGAACCCTTCAGATCGTTATCTCTTTGATCAAATTTTAATCCACTGCTTTTGATTTTTATTGACTTGCATGATGTTGATAGCCTTTTTTCCAGAACGATTATGATAAGTTGCTCTGATACCATTGTTGTAAAATTGGTGATCAAACAAATTGAATAAGAACACAAGATGATATTGATTATTGTAATTTTGTCTGATACAAAGCAAAGGGAACTGTGGGGGTCTATATAAGCCCTACCAAACAATAACCGTTTCAATCTATTTAGAATATCGACCCTAAACTATTTACAATGACACTTTTAACCCTAACCAAACTTTAAACTAGTGACAAACATACCTTATAACTTATAATATCTTGATCATTCAAACACATTTACAAGCAAGGATAGAGGGATGAATTCAAATATGTCAATACCGATCACCTAAACCGACCAAATCGAATATAAGTGATAACCACCACCAAACAATGATCCAAATGCGAACTTGACATCATTTCAATGTCCAATGCTAACACCCACCCACGAATTGCAAAATTTGGGCTTTTGTATGAAAGTCATCCTAAACATCCATGGAGTATGGGACACCTTGTACATGGTACAACCGACGTCAAAAGAAAAACATATTGCAACGACAATGTTGTTTCAGTCCATTCCCAAAGACCAAATTTTATAAGTTGATAGTCTGAGAATGACGAAGGTGTTGTGGGAAGCAATAAAGATGAGACATCTTGGAGGTGATCGGGTAATGTAAGCAAGACCTTAAACCTTAATTACCAAATTTGAAGGTTTGAAGATGAGTGACTCATGAACGATCTATGACTTCGCCTCCAAGTTATCAGGCATATTATCCGAAGTCACCCCACTAGGCAAAGCATCGAGGAAATGAAACTCATAAAAAAAACTTCTTCCGAGCCTTCCAAGGTGATGTATTCACAATGTGGTTTCGATCGAACATGTCTTGGATCTCAAGACTGTCAGATTCGAGGAAGTTGTGGGCCATTTAAAAGTCGATGATGAAGGAATGAAGGAAGAGGATCACCAACCAGAAAATTACTATTCATAAATTTCCTATCATATTCGAATAGAGATCGAGACAATAGATCGCAAGGTCGTGGACATGTTCGAGAGAGTAGCCAAGACCGTGGTAACTAGGAACCGTCAATAAACCAAGATGGCCAAAAGGAAAAGGGCAAGGGGCGAGACTACTCGAAGAACAAGTGCTATAGATGTGTTAAGTTCGAACACTTCGTGTGATGGTGTCCTGGATGGATTTCAGAAACAAGAGGCAAATATGTCCGTGGCAAAAGATGAGGCTGCCAATAATGTACACTATGAGAATTGTATATTTGATATATTAAATGATTACAAAGTGACAAATACAAGACTAATATACACAATACAATGAAAGGAAATAGGCTAATTCTATGGAGCTAAATGAACGGATAACAATCATTGCAATTGCAATTATACACATTCTAAATACACATGTGGCTGAGAATTAGGAACTGATGATGCAATATTCTCGTGATTTGGTTATGATTTGGTGATGATATTCCTTATATAGACACATCGTTTTTTATGGTTAAGTGATACCTAAGAAAGTCACAGTCAATACAAAGAAGATGTTTGGTACCAAGACAATAGGGTGAGTTAAATATGGAGGGGTGGATCGTGTGCATTTGTAAAAGGGAAAGGCTTCATTTTATACGAAGGAATAAACAAAGAACGAAAGTTTCTACCAGAGTTATATATATTTCATACCAGATCTCCATAACAACATAATAAGTCTTGGGTAGGCAACCGAATTTGGTTGTGCTGGTCACGAGAAATAATAACCAAAACTTCAAGAATAAACTAAAAGTAAGAAGTCCAGTTTTCCTACAAACGAAAATAAATGAAGACACCTGGTTATGGTTTGCAAGGCTCGGTCACCTCAACTTCAAAACAACGCAATAGGGAAAGGGAATGGTCATGGGTTTACCCAATATTTACCACGAAAACTAGTGTTGTGAATCATGCATGGTGCGAAAACATACAAGAAAACCATTTATAAGTCATCCTATGGACCATCTTAAGTACACGAAGTTGTCCACAATGATCTTTATGAACCAATATCCCCCAGAAAACTTAACAAATATTCCCCGGTTTTAATTGATGATTTTCATGGTATACGTGGTCTTAGGGCCGTTCCTGAGATGTGTTAAAAAAAATTTTGAGCCGAAAATGCGAAAAAAAAAAAAAAAAATCGGTTCAAAATTTTTTTTGCCTTAAGTCAAGGTTTTTTGTTTTATTTTTATAACACTTAAATTTTTAAATGATCTTACTTGGTTATGATTCGGGTTGTGCAAAAAAGAGTTTGTCTCAAGTAAAACTTGAGCCCACAACATTTTTATTGAGAGTCATACACATTTGGCACTACACCAAGCTAGTAGTTCTGTAATTGAGTTTGAACATTTAAATTACATATTTGTCTACATAAAAATATCTATAAATTATTTTAAAAAAATAAAAAATTGGGCCTAGTGGGGTGTCGTGCCGGAGGTGGTTGATCACCTGCCCCCTAGGGCCGGCCCTACGTGGTCTTATTTGTTGAAGGAAAAGAACAGAGCATGTTAAGACTTGAAATTTGGGTGGTTAGCGATTTTTGAAACTCGAAGAACAAGGCTCACAATGCAGAAGTTGTATAATGATATCTAATTACTTATGCAAGCTAGCTTAGGTTGATAGGATTACTTTGAATTATCCTAGGGTTTGTCTATTCCAGTCATAGTCTGAGACGTATTGCCGTATTGGTTAGTCTATATTAACCATGTTAGGATTTAACATTGCAACCAAGTTTTGAGTCAATTTTTCTTGGTTATACTAATAAACAAGTTTAGGTGTTTGCTAACTTACAGTGTTTACCAATTCTTATCTCGAACAACAATTATAGTGTATGCTAGTCACTGCTCCGTTTGAAGCATTGTTAAGCATTCTTTTCATAAGTATCGTTATCTTCAACAAGTGTGACCAATCAAACACTAACCCTTGTTAATTACTAATAAGATAAGCTTTTACTTATGAGCAGTGGTTTCCCATCAGCAAGTGGTTTTCAATAAACAAGAATTCGATAAACGTCATATGCTACCCGCAAGAAGCATTTTACAAAATAAACTGGGATGGATTTTTCTATCACGAAGTTAGGTATGGAAGTCACTACCGGGATCAAGGTTATATCTCTATTTTTCATGAATTTTACTAATAGCATCTCTCATGCCCACTAATTGTGCACTGCATTCTGCAACTAGGGCTATTATAAAAGTCTTCATGATTTATGTAAAATGGCTACAAAAATAATTGTATAACATCAAACTGATATGGCATTGTAAGTTTAGGAAACTCAGTTGAAATTATATGTGGATTAACATAACACTTTGTATCAGGTAGTTCTTATACATTTGAAATTGTAAGACATTTTATTTGAATTGTGAAACATATTCAGAATTCAATCAAGTTTGAGCATCGTCATCATCGTACTCAGTATATCCGACCAATAGGAAAGCTATGGTAGGGTCTGAGGAGGGTAAGATGTAGACAGGCTTACCTCTACCCTATAGGAATAGAGAGGTTGCTTCCAGTGAGACCCCCGGCTCGATAGATGTTTTGCATCAAGGCTTTGACATAAGTCGCTTAACACTCAACCATCGGGACACCGCCGATTGGTACATGCGCCCTTGTCTTTCGGCTATCAACGCCACCATATACCATATAATGCCTGATTAACATTCCGTCAATTTTAATATTATTTTCACAAGATTAGTAAAACAACATCAAAATTAGTGCAATTTCACTTAAAAGTTTGAACGATAAGGATTAATCATGAGTATACTTCAAAGATATGTAAATTTTTTAGAAAACCATAATTATCTTATTTTATTCTTTATTTTCTCTTCTATTTATATATTATTAATATTTGCCAAAGCAAAAACTAGCTATGTAGTTATCGGTTACATATATGTAATTCGTGCACCACAAAAATACACAACAAATGAGATGCATATATGTAATTTTGTGAGTTACATATTATGTACATATTTTTTATATTTTTATTTCTTTTTACAATACTAACACTGTAATTGAAAAGAATAAAATAAATATTGATCGGTTGTAGTAGCTTTCTTATAACTTTTTGTGGTTTTCTAACGTACCCAACACACACACATATACAAGGTCAAGTTAAAATAAGAAGTATGATCTTTGTAGGAAGGAAGGATAAGAAGTAAACTAGACCAATAATTTTGAATTTTTTTTTTCAACCAGAAATTTTTCAACCAATAATTTTGAATTTGAAGGGTTGAGATTAGTTCGGAAAAAAATTAAGTATAAAACAAGGGAAAGAGTAAAAAGTAATAACACATAATTGTTGACTTTATCTCCCCACATGCAAGATATATGCAAATTCTCATATCGTTTTAAAATGTCCATAACTTTATAATACGACATCTTTTTTTTTAAAAACAAATCACCTTAATAATGAGTGGTTTTTATCTATAATACGAGTACCATATTGTTATAAAAAAATTTAAAAAAATAATGGGTTTTTTATACATTGTGATATAACTTATAGACATTGTGGTTTTCTTCATTATGTTTTATCCAACTATGTTTTAACAAAGTGTTTTTTCCACTGTGTTATACAATTGTGTTTTTCATTGTGTTTTTTCTGGTGGCTGTTTTCTGATGACCTTTTCCGGTGATATTTTTTCGGTAATTTTTTCGGCGATGTTTCCGGCGAATTTTCTCAGAGATTGTTTACCGGTGACTTTCTGACAACTTTTCCGGTGAAATTTTTCGACGAAATTTCTGGAGACTTTTCCGACGAGGTGATGGCGGTGGGTGATGGTGGCGGTGGGAGATGGAGTGGTGGTGGTTGTAGGACTGTAGAAGATAAGTGAAGATGTAACTGGGTTTTTAAAATTAAAGTAAGTGAATTTTCAAAATTAAAGTAGTAGACAAAATACTCTCTTTTCTAGTTTTTTAGGAAAATCAAACTTTTTATTTGAACCTAACCCTAATATTTGAATATGATTATGATATTTGTATTCTAGTATAGTTGGTTTTAAAATTTAAATTAGTATATATATACCCGAGCTTGTGGGTTATATCATTAGAAGAGAATTGTGTATTATAATTTTCAAGCTAATGAGAATTACAAAGTTCGAACTTATAATCTAAATTCGTTTTTTGTGTTCTGTTTTTAGTTACAAAACTTCACTTGAAAGATCTAATTCAATTTGTCTAAGTCTCCTACGTACTCTCACCCATGGAAATCTCACATCAAAACCACCATTCCAATTTGAAACCAAGTTTTATCGATTACTACTTGTTAATTTTTTCCTTTGTTTTCATTCATAAATCCTTTACGTCTTTATAAATTCGCGCATCTACCTATATATAGCAAAGAAACCAAACACCACAAATCAAAAATTTAGATATTGTCATAATAAAGGGAAATTTCTCAAAATAAGCGTTTATGAAAATGTTTTTCAGGTTTTAATTAGGTGCCATTTGTAAGAAATTCCCAAAATAGGTATTATAAACTAGTCGTGACGAGTAGTTTATGATTACACACGAGTAGTTTGTAAAACCAGTTAAAACTTGTCATGTGCCCTTAAACTAACCGTAATGTGCAGGTTCACTAATCATTTGCTCGTCACGACTAAATAAGTTTCATGGCTCGTAATCAACGCCCATGAGTATTTCATAAGTCATCAGTCGCGACGACTAGTTTACCTGGTTTACATTCCCCACACGAGTAGTTTATTAGTAGTTAACTCTCCGCAGCTAGTTTAACCTTACAATCTACTCGTCGCGACTAAAGAACTTATGAATTACTCGTGGGCGTTGATTACGAGGCATACAACTTATTTAGTCATGACGAGTAAATGGTTAGTAAATCTGCTCGTTATGGTTAGTTTAAAGACACATGTCAAGTTTTAATTGGTTTTACAAACTTCTCATCATGACTATATTATAAGGGTTAAGTTAAAATACAAAGAGAGACAAAAATGAGAAGTGTGAGAAGGATTTGTGGCTATACAAAAAACCCCTTAAAACCCTTTAAAAATAAATTTAAAAAAATAATAAAAATAATTATAACTCAAAATATAAATAAAAAAAGAAAAAAAATTAAAAAAACTAAAATGTTTCTGTCATCATTCCCGTTAAAAAAAGATTAAAAAATTACAAAAAAAATAAAATTAAATTAACGAAAAGACACAATGGCGAGATTAAAGATACAATGACGAAAATGAACAAAAGACACAATTATGAATAAAAAAAGACACAATAGATCGCAAAATATAACACAATGCCAAACAAAATATAACACAATGTTGAGTAATATAACACAATATAAAAAAAAGACACAATGTCAAGGAAAAAAGACACAATAATGACGAAAATAAACACAAAACAAAATGATAATCAAACAGACTCAACGACCTTTTTCACTTACCATTGTGTTTTTTTTTATGAGAACACAAAAGGCGGTGGAAACATTTTTGTGTTTTTATTTTTTTCGTTTATTTATTAAATTTTGAGCTATGATTTATTTTTATCTTTTTATTTTTTATTTTTTAGGGTTTTTTTGTGTGGCTAAAAATCTTTCTCATCATTCTTTTTTTTGTTCCCCTTTGTAGAATAACTTGACCCAGATTATAATACATATTTTGGGAATTTCTTGCAAATGACACTTAAAACTTGAAAAACGTTTTCATAAACGCTTATTGTAAGGCCCATTTCATGTATTAGTTTTTCGTATTTGTATTAGGTTTCGTTTATGATTGTTTACTTATGTATGTTTGGGCCTGAGGCCTTTCTATTTGGATCCCATTGGGCCGATTTATATGAAAGAAGAGTATGGGCTTACACACACTATATATTGTGTGTGTAACACATACTCAACTAACCTTTTACAAATCATTCTTACCAACTAACAAACTCTCTCACCCTCCCTTCTACCTTCGGCTTATATATCACCACACCACAAGATCTGAGATCTCGGTGTTAGTTAGTTGTTTCCGCCAACTAGTTGAGAGGTTGATCCAAGACAACTAGTACTTAGTTTGTTTGATCTTTGATCCGGTCACGGGACCTACAATTGGTATCAGAGCTTTCGAGCTCTACTAGTTGTAGATCTTGGGTCACAACCTTGGATTTTGGTCTTATGTGTGTAAAATACGGATTTTCAAGAAAATAAGTGGGTTTCGGGTTCATATGTTCTTCAAGAAGTTCAAGAAATAAAGTGTTCTAAGTTCAAGATCTTCAAGTATGTTAAAAGTTTGTGAAAAAGTATGTTTAAGTGGTGTTTAAATATTCAAAAGTAAGTGTTTGAGTTGGTGAATACTTTGGTCTAAGTGAAAATCTCCAAAGATATGATCAAAAGTTGTGAAATACACAAGAATGGGTTTGCTTGAAAAGGGTGACAAGAAAGTGGGTTGGTGACCTTCCAAAAATACAAACCATTCATTAGAATACATTACCCTTATCGAATACAAGTTCAATCTATTCTATTCGAATACAAGTTAGAATCGAATAGAACTCTTATTCGAATAAATAAATTCAAGTTTGTGATCAAATTAAACAAGGACATTCTAATCAATCAGTTAATACATTCGAATCAAGTATTCAATCGATTATATTGCACATTCGAATACATAAGCATTCGAATACATTATTGTATTTGAATACATCTTGTATTCGAATTCATCATTCTATTCGAAAACATCCTTATTTGAATACAATTAACTTAACAAGCTTTCAAAGATTACTGGTTCATTAGAATACTTTGTTCAATCAGATTACATTCATACTCCTATTCGAATCCAATTCATTCGTATACAACTGTATTAGAATAGAATAGTATAATCGAATACAAGTGACTTGGGTTGATTTTCTGATTTGAGTACTTTATCCCCCATTCGAATACAACATTAGAATACATTGGACTTGTGATCTAAGCAGATTCTGTTCAAGTGTGTGATCTCTTAACTTGTTAAGCAATGGCAAGTTCCATTCCGAACACTGTTACTAGTAATGAAGCCATAAATTATATGATGTTTGAGAACGAGGATGGAACAATGACCAAGCCTCCTAAGCTGATGAAGTGGGATTGTGATTTTGATGAGTTTAAATGGAGATTTCTAAATTATCTCAGGATTATTGACCACAATTTTCTTAGACCCTTTGAACGAGGTCCACTTCGTCCTATGACCACTTATACTGATGGTGAGGTTCCTAAAGCGGTGGCAGATTATGATGACGATGATAGAAGAATGATTAGTGAAGACAACAAAGCTTTTGGTGTCCTAACTGTATGCCTTTCATGGGAAATTGCATTGACATTGAGAGACTACACCACTACTAAGACTCTTTGGGATGCCTTAGTGAACAGGTTTGAAGGCAACTTGGAAATGAGAAACAGCCGAAAAGGGATATTGAAGGGAGAGTTCAATATGTTTAACTATATTCAAGGAGAAACAATTGGTAGTCTCATCTAAGATTTGAATTGTTGATTACCAAAATCAGCGGTGCTGGAATTGAATATGAACAAATTGAGATCAACGACAAACTTCTAAACTCTCTCCCTTACTCCTGGAGCACCAGTGTCATAACCATCAGAAGAACTTCAAATCTTTATGTTATCAGCTTATCTAATCTGACCTCATTTATCAAATCGTTTGTAATGGACGAGAAGTTGAGGACAAATAATCATATTCGTTCTCTTTCAAAGGCACTTATGACAACTGGAACAAGTGTGAGCACAACATTCTGAAGCCATGCCAACACTACAACTCAGAATCCAAGATCAACCTTAAAGACTAGGGATGAGCAAAATCGGTACCGATTTGGTACATTCGGTACCGAATCGGTACCAACGTTTTAATTTTCGGGATCGGTATGGTATGGTACCGGTATTTCCCGATTTTTTACCCTCGGTACCGGTACCATCCCGGTACCGGTACCGAACTGGATATTTCGGTACGGGTACCAAGAATTTCCGATTTTCGGGATCGGTATTTTCGGTACCGGTACCGATACGGTACCATGCTCATCCCTATCCAAGACTGCGGGTGCATCCTAAGCTTCATCAATTTCAAACTCAAGTTCCTTCCAAACTGCTGTTGATAAAGCAGTAGCACAAGCAATAAAGGCACATGGGATCAAATCTATACCAAGCACTCCAGCTTACTCTTCTCCTCAAACCATTGATGTTGATGACTCCAACGTGGCACTGTTTCATGCATTTATGGCTAGCCATGAGGAATTACTGCATGGAAAGCTACTACCTCCTTCCTTTGAGCAAGGAGATCTTCCTGAAGTCAACAAGAGAGACTTGAAGAAGATGGACATTCAGTATCAAATGACTATGGCTGTTCACAAAGCCACCAACTTCATGAAGAAATAAAGAAATAATGTATTCAAGAACTCTGACGGGAATGGTATTGGTTTTGAAAAGGACAAACTTCATTGCTACAACTGTGGGGAGATTGGCCACTTTTCCCGAGAATGCACCGATCCACCGATGGTCATGGGTGATATCAAAATCATGAAGATGTCGGATAATGAGAGTGCTAAGAAGCCTGACAAGAGAATCATCCCAAACTACTCCTCAAAGACAAGGGTCCCAAGAATCAATCAAGGAAGTGGATCAAAAGGGAACTTCGAGAATGTTGAATCAACTGCACCTAATTGGGAAGATGATCAATTTGAGGAGCTAAAGAATCCTCTGAACTTTGTTGGGATGGCCTTCACCGATCAAGCAAGCACCTCTTCAAGCACCACTTATGGGATTCCTACACCTGCCTCACTAATTCCCGAGGTACACAAACTTTTCATACAAGATTGTATTGATAAAGTTCTTCATTATAGAAATCACAAAGCCAAAATTCTAAAACAAATTCGTAGCATTAAATGTCAAAATGATGATCTTAAAAAGGTTGCCAATATTTATAATACTAGAATTAACACTCACGGTAATGATATGGCAAAACTTAGGGAAAAGGTTACTATTGCTACAAATTTAGCCGAACGCCATGAAATACATGTAGTTGAGCTAAACGAAAAGATTGTCAAGTTAGAACTTGAGTTAACACAAAGAAAAAGTACCATAGAAAACTTTGAGTTAGCTTCTGAAAAGCTAAATAAAATAATTGGGGCACAAATTGAGTTAAAAATAAAGTCTGGAATAGGCTATGATAGTTCTGCTGTTCCACCGCCTTTTAATAATAACTATACTAGCCTTCCTCACTTTAGTTTTAACTCTCCACCTGAGGAAGAAATGGCCTATCGTATTAGTTATGTGCCCATATCAAAGACATTTGTTCCTGCTACTCCCAAGACTGTTAATCTAATTGTTTCTTCAGTTAATCCTAATAGTAGTTCATCTTCTGTAGCAGGTTATGTAGAAGAAAATGGGTGTATAGAAACAAACAAGGGCTATGAAGATAAAAGGTTACTTTATGATTCATCTATTGTCAACCCTATTTGTAATAATATTGATTCCAAACAAATTTTGAACAATGATGTATTTGATGAGAGTGTTCATGTTGGCACTTCTCTTGAGAATGAAAATGATGTTTCCACTTCTGATAGTGACTGTGAAACTGTTTTGGATGAGATTTTTTTAAAAGAAACGTGAAAGAAAAGGTATCTGTGAATACAAACATACCTAGCTGTTCTTCAAGTGATTGTAAAGTTGAGGAAATCAAAGCACATGAAAATTGTTTGAGAAGTAAAAGGCAAGTACATCCCGTAAATATGTCCCACATCATAGAAACAATTTTATCAATACACTAATCAAACTTATCAACCTCAACTATACAATCAATTTGATAATAGCTACTATGGTTATTATCCACAAGATAATGTCAACACTTTCTATTCAAATTTTTTTTTGATAGGGTTTATAGATTTGACAACTTGTGTGTTCTTGTTCAACCATCACCTTATTCACCACAACCCATGTATTATAATTCTGACAGTTTCTATAGGGAAGACAGAAGAAGACTTTGTTATGTGTGTGGTAATCCGTCTCACCTTGCAAGACATTGCAAGAACTGGCATAACATGCAAAAGGAAACAAATAGTAGGTTTAATCAATTCCGCTCAAAAGCTAAACTGAGCTCAAGAACAAGAAATGATCAACCTGACGGTTTCGCCAATGAAATGGATGTGAGATCTAGAAATAAAAAGAATGATAAATGTCCTTTTTGGATAACCAAGAAAGAGAGAGCAAAAGGAATTCGAAGGCTGAAAAGTCTAAGGATTCATCAAAAAGAAAGCAGAAAACAAATCCAATGATTGAAAAATTTGAGGATTTTGTTTTGAAACCAAGAAGAAGACAGCCTCGAAAATCTTTTATAAACAGGAAACCAACACGTGCATGGAGTCCTAGAGACTATTCTTCTGATTTTGACACGTCCTAAAACTTCATAAATAAAGATGAGAAAATGACATTGACAACCTTGTGGTTGGCCCTCCCGAGACAACTACTTCAAAACCTTTGGATGTCCATGCACCCTACTCCATAGTGGTGCTCAGCATGATCCCAAATTTGCTGAAAAGGCTGAGGAGTTTCATTTTGTTGGGTACGCCTCTAACAAAACCGCTTATCGAGTCTACAACAAGAAAACCAAGCTGATTTTGGAGTCCTTTAATGTTGACTAGCAAGAGCTGATTGTTACTGACGCATGCACGGGACCAGAGTGGTTATTTGATTATGATTACTTGTTCAATCAGTTTAGAGGCATGTCCATTCCATAACCTGCAAGTACTCAAGTTACTAAAAAAAATTTTGTTTTAAATTTTAGTTTTAATCTTTTAACTAATTTTACTTTATTTCACTTCAAATTTTAAATTTTATTTTACTTTAATATTATTTTTCACCTTTACTACTTATTTTATTTTTCTCTCTTTTTTGTATATAAAATTTTAAATATATTACAATTTTAAAGGGAGAAAATGTGTTAAGTATAACTCACCAAAAAGATTTACATTTTAATTAAGAAAAACAAAATGGAGTCACTTGACTTTTAAAAGTATATTCTCTCGTTTAGAGGGAGCTTCTGCTTAGAGGGAGTCGGATAATATAAAAACTATAAAATTTTGAGAAACTGATCAGACCTTTGGAAAATGATAAGAAATTGTCTTTAGTGAACCTAGCAGATGAAAAGAGTAGATTAAAAGCCAACAAAATCATTGCTTCATGTGTAGATAGGCTTGACAAATGAGTAAATATCATAGTGATATAAACTTAAATATCTGCCTATACTAGTTGTTATACTTTTATGAAAAGGTTGCCGACTCCAAATAAGTCGTATCAATGAAGGCGAAAATGTTAATAGTTAGTCATACACGAGCCCGTTAGTGATTGATCACAATGAAAACTTATTTCTTGCTTTAGATTCAAATATTGAAATATCAAATTATTGAAAAAGCAGAAAAACTGAAATATACTCAAAACGTATTAAAAAAATCAACAACAAAAATGTTGATAATTTTATCAAACATAAAAGGGTATATTAGAACTACATGACGTGGGGCAAACAAGTAAAACCTAAACACTTTATATGAAGGCTTGTAAGTCCGGATGGCATGTACGTCCATGTTTCAACCTTTCATCTATTTGAAAATAAAAGTTTGCAAAAATTTTATAAAAGCTCAAAATGTTTTGATCAATCATTAGGGGGTCGGAGTCAATTCGGGGTGATACTGATTAACACAAAGTACGCCCGAGGTATGATGGAGTTTGTAACATGTCAGATTAAGAGGGGACCACAGAAGTATTGTGCTTAATTCATACCTTAACATATCACAGTGAAATCAAAATACTTGTTAAGTTTAAATTGGACCAACATATCTACAATCGACTTTTATTTTACATGTTAAAGCTAGTTTAACTTGTTTTTCTTTAATTTTTTTTAACTTGTTTTATTTTTATTTAATTCTTGTATTTTATTTAGGGTTGTTTAAAATATTATTTTACTTTTGTTTTCAATTTTTAATTTTGTATAAATCTAATTTTTTGTTAAAATTTTATTTTCTACTATATTTTAATTTTGTATAAATCCAGATCTTTGTTTGAATGTGTTCCTCGGTTGCCCAGATATTCATAGCGTATGAAGAGGAACCCAAAAACATGTTTGAGGATTGAGCTTTAAAACTTTTGAGTTTGGAGGCTTGTTACATTTGAACGAATCTGGTTATGGTTACATTCGAATCTCGTGAAAGGGTGTTTAAAAAGAAAAGGCATTCGAATGAGCTCTCATTCGAATAGAAATTTTTTTTTACCAAGGAAAAAGCATTCAAATGAGCTCTCATACGAATAGAAATTTTTTAAAGATGACTCAAAGATATTGTATTCGAACGAGACTATGTTCGAACACATTGTATTCGAAAAGATCTTTTTAATAGGTGTCTAAGGATGTTGTATTAGAATGGGATGCATTCAAATGGATTTGTTCTTAAAAAGGTTTCCAAGGCAATTGTATTCGAATATATTATTTGTATTCGAATGTATTCTCATTTGAATGTAAGCTGTGTATTCGATTGTAAGCTGTGTTTATGAAGGAAAATGTGTTCGAATATATTTTGCTCTCAATTGGATATTAGTTGAAGTGCTTAAGGAGATTGTATTCTAACAGGAATGTTTTCTAATGAGTTATCATTCGAATAAAAATTAGTTTGTGAAAAGATTGTCAAGTTACGTGTATTAATTCGAATGGGATTTGGGTCATGCCTTTCAATGGACACAATGTATTCAAATAGAATGGTTATCTGAAAAACTTAAGTATAATGTATTCTAACATAAGAGTATTCGAATGTATACTCATTCAAATGAAAAGACTTAAGTATCATTTATGTACATGGGGATTCATATTCGAATGTATAAGGTCTTAAGATGCTCAAGTATTTTGTATTCAAAATGAGATATATATGGTTATATAAAATTTGTTTTGATCAGAATACATTAGACTTTGTCTTTTCTGTTGAACATTTTCTCCATTTGAATACATAGGATTTAGACATATTTTCTGCTTTAATTCAACTTGTGTAAATAGTTTTGTAAAGTTTATATTTTTGTTAACCTTTGTACATATTTGTTTTCTTTCAACTCAATTAACAACACTAATGATTCTTATGTGCCTTATCGGGTCATAATAGTTTCTGTTCCTTGGAGATTCCGAAAAACAAGAAGCTCAAAGTGTTCATATCTATGATCAAAGGATTATAAACTTGTCCTTTGTCCTATGCAATCTCAGTTGATCCAGAGATTCACTATTCTTGGATAGAAGAATTTTGGACAAATGCAAAGACAAAGAAAGGTAGGTTAAAGATCACTTCAAATATTAACAAGGTGAGGAAAACCAAGGAATGAAGGACGAGGATCACCAACCAGAAAATTACTATATATAAATTTCTTATCATATTCTAATAGAAATCGAGAGTATAATCGCAAGGTCGTGGACATGTTCGAGAGAGTAGCCAAGACCGTGGTCACTAGGAACCGTCTAAAAACCAAGATGACAAAAAGGAAAAGGGCAAGGGACGAGACTACTAGAAGAAAAATGCTATAGATGTGTAAAGTTCGAACATTTCACGTGACAGTGTCCTGGATGGATTTCAGAAACAAGAGGCAAATATGTCCAAGGCAAAAGAATAGGCTGCCAATGGTGTAGACACTATGAGAATTGTATATTTGATATATTAAATGATTACAAAGTGACAAATACAACACTAATATACACAATTCAATGAAATTAAATAGGCTAATTCTATGGAGCTAAATGAACGGATCACAATCATTGCAATTGCAATTGCAATTATACACATTCTAAATACACATGTGGCTGAGAATTAGGAACTATGATGCAATATTCCTGTGATTTGGTTATGATTTGGTGATGATATTCCATATATATACACATCGTTTTTTATGGTTAAGTGATACCTAAGAAACTCACGGTCAATACAAAGAAGATGTTTGGTATCAAGACAATAGGATGAGTTAAATATGGGGGTGGATCGTGTGCATTTATCAAAGGGAAAGGCTCCATTTTATATGAAGGTTTTAAACGGAGAATGAAAGTTTCTACCCGAATTATATATATTTCATACCAGATCTCAATAACAACATAATAAGTCTTGGGTAGGCAACCGAATTTGGTTGTGCTGGTCACGAGAAATAATAACCAACACTTCAAGATTAAACTGAAAGTAGGAAGTCCAATTTTCCTACAAATGAAAATAAATGAAGACACATGGTTATGGTTTGCAAGGCTTGGTCACCTCAAATTCAAAACAATGCAATCTGCAAAGGGAATGGTCATGGGTTTACGCAAGATTCACCATGAAAACTAGTGTTGTGAATCATGCATGGTGCAAAAACATACAAGAAAACCATTCATAAGTCATCCTATGGACCATCTTAAGTACTCGAAGTTGTCCACAATGATCTTTGTGGAACAATAACCCTCACAAAACATAACAAATATGTCCTTGTTTTAATTGATGATTTTAATTGTGTACGTGGTCTTAGGGCCGTTCCTGAGATATGTTAAAAAAATTTCGGGCCGAAAAGGCGAATTTTTTTCTTTTTTTTGCCTTAAGTCAAAGTTTTTTAGTTTTATTTTTTATAACATTTAAATTTTTAAATGAGCTTACTTAGTTATGATTCGGGTTGTGCAAAAAAGAATTTGTCTCAAGAAAAACTTGAACCCACAACATTTTCATTGATATTCATACACATTTGACACTACACCAAGCTAATAGTTATGTAATTAAGTTTAAACATTTAAATTATATAATTGTCTACATAAAAATATCTATAAACTATTTAAAAAAAATGGGCTTAGTGGGGTGTCGGGCCGGAGGCGATTGATCACCTGCTCCCTAGGGCCGGCCCTGCGTGGTCTTATTTGTTGAAGGAAAAGAACAGAGCATGTTAAGACTCGGAATTTTGGGGTGGTTAGCGATTTTTGAATATTCGAAGAACAAGGCTCACAATGCACAAGTTGTATAATGATAGCTAATTACTTATGCAGGCTAGCTTAGGTTAATAGGATTACTTTAAATTATCCTAGGGTTTGTCTATTCGAGTCATAGTCTGACACCTATTGCCGTATTGGTTAGTCTATATTAACCATGTTAGGATTTAACATTGCAACCAAGTTTTGAGTCAATTTTTCTTGGTTATACTAATAAACAAGTTTAGGTGTTTGCTAACTTACAGTGTTTACAATTCTTATCTCGAATAACAATTATAGTGTATGCTAGTCACTGCTCCGTTTGAAGCATTGTTAAGCATTATTTTCATAAGTATCGTTATCTTCAACAAGTGTGACCGATCAAACACTAACCCTTGTTAATTACCAATAAGATAAGCTTTTACTGATGAGCAGTGGTTTCCCATCGGCAAGTGGTTTTCAATAGACAAGAATTCGAAAAAGCGTCATATGCTACCCACAAGAAGCATTTTACAAAATAAACTGGGATGGATTTTTCTATCACGAAGTTGGGTATGGAAGTCACTACCGGGATCAAGGTTATATCTCTATTTTTCATCAATTTTACTGATAGCATCTCTCATGCCCACTAATTGTTCATTGCATTCTACAACTAGGGCTATTATAAAAGTCTTCATGATTTATGTAAAATGGCTACAAAAATAATTGTATAACATCAAACTGATATGGCATTGTAAGTTTAGGTAACTCAGTTGAAAGTGAGATTACAGGTTTAAATTATGTATGGGTTAACAGAACACTTTGTATCAGGTAGTTCTTACACATTTGAAATTGTAAGACATTTTATTTGAATTGTGAAAAATATTCAGAATTCAATTAAGTTTGAACATCATTATCATCATCGTACTCAGTATATCCCACCAATAGGAAAGTTATGGTAGGGTCTGAGAAGTGTAAGATGTAGACAGCCTTACCTTTACCCTATAGGAATAGAGAGGTTGCTTTAGGTGAGACCCCCGGCCCGATAAATGTTTTGCATCAAGCCTTTGACAAAAGTCGCTTAACACTCAACCTCCGGGACACCGCCGATTGGCTCATGCACCCTTGTCTTTCGGCTATCAACGCCACCATATGATGCCTGATTAACCTTCTATCAATTTTAATGTTATTTTCACAAGATTAGTAAACAACGTCAAAATTATTGCAATTTCACTTAAAAGTTTGAACGATAAGGATTAATCATGAGTATACTTAAAAGATACGTAAATTTTTAAGAAAACCATTTTTAAACCATAATTATCTTATTTTATTCTTTATTTTCCCTTCTATTTATATATTATTAATATATGCCAAAGCAAAAAAACTAGCTATATGTAGTTATCGGTAGCATATATGTAACTCCTGTACCACAAAAATACACAACATGTGAGATGCATATATGTAATTTTGTGAGTTACATATTATGTACATATTTTTTATATGTTTATTTATTTTTACACTACTAACACCGTAATTGAAAAGAATAAAATAAATATTGATCAGTTGTAGTAGCTTTCTTCTAACTTTTTGTGGTTTTCTAACGTACCTAGCACACACACACATAATTTATACACGCTCGTGCGCGCATGCACACACATATATAGGGTCAAGTTAAAATAAGAAGTATGATCTTTGCATGAAGGAAGGATAAGAAGTAATGTAGACCAATAATTTTAAATTTGAAGGGTTGAGATTAGTTCGGGAAAAAATTAAGTATAACACAAGGGAAAGGGTAAAAAAGGAATAACCCATAATTGTTGACTTTATCTCCCCACATACAAAACACATGTCAATTCTCATATCGTTTTAAAATGTCAATAACTTTTTTATACGAAATCTTTTTTTTTTAAACAAATCACCTTAATAATGAGTGTTTTTTATTTTTAATACGAGTAACATATTGTTATACAAAAATTAAAAAAAAATAAGTGGGTTTTTTTATACATTGTGTTATAAGTTATAGACATTGTGTTTTTTCTTCATTATGTTTTATCCTATTATGTTTTAACAAAGTGTTTTTTCCATGGTGTTATACAATTGTGTTTTTCATTATGTTTTGTCATTGTGTTTTTTCTGTGCCTGTTTTCTAATGACCTTTTCCGGTGATTTTTTTTCGGTGATTTTTCAGGGATGCTTCCGGCGAAATTTCTCGGAGATTGTTTAACGATGACTTTCCGACAACTTTTCCGGTGAAATTTTCCGGCGGAATTTCTGGAGACTTTTCCGACGAGGTGGTAGCGGTGGGTGATGGTGATGGTGGCGGTGGGGGATGGAGTGGTGGTGGTTGTAGGACTGTAGAAGATGAGTGAAGATGTAAGTGGGTTTTTGAGATTAAAGTAAGTGAATTTTCAATATTAAAGTAGTAGACAAAATACCCTACTTTCTAAAAGGAATCAAACTTCTTATTTGAACATAACCCTAATATTTGAATATGATTATGGTATTTGTATTCTAGTCTAGTTGGGTTTTAAAATTTAAATTAGCATATATATACCCGAGGTTGTGAGTTATATCATTAGAAGAGAATTGTGTATTATAATTTTCAAGCTAATGAGAATTACAAAGATCGAACTTATAATCTAAATTCGTTTTTTGTGTTCTGTTTTTAGTTACAAAACTTCACTTGAAAGATCTAATTCGATTTGTTTAAGTCTCCTACGTACTCTCTCACCCATGGAAATATCACATCAAAACCACCATACCAATTTGAAACCAAGTTTTATCGATTACTACTTGTTAATTTTTTTCCTTTGCTTTCATTCATAAATCCTTTACGCCTTTATCAATTCAGGCATCTAGCTATCTGTAACAAAGAAACCGAACACCACAATATCATAAACTAATTTAGATATTATATTATAAAGGGTAAATTCTCAATATAAGTGTTTATGGAAACATTTTTCAGGTTTTAATTAGGTGTCATTTGCAAGAAATTCCTAAATTAGTGACGAGTAGTTTATGATTACACACGATTAGTTTGTAAAACCGGTTAAAACTTGTCACGTGCCCTTAAACTAACCGTAACGAGCAGGTTCACTAATCATTTGCTCGTCACGACTAAATAAGTTTCATGGCTCGTAATCAACGCCCATGAGTAATTCATAAGTCATCAGTCGCAAAGACTAGTTTACCTGGCTTACATTCACCACACGAGTAGTTTATTAGTAGTTAACTCGTCGCGGGTAGTTTAACCTTACAATCTACTCATCGCTACTAAAGAACTTATGAATTACTTGTGGCCGTTGATTACGAGGCATAAAACTTATTTTGTCATGATGAGTAAATGATTAGTAAATCTGCTCGTTACGGTTAGTTTAAAGATACGTGTCAAGTTTTAATTGGTTATACAAACTAGTCGTCATGACTAGATTATAAGGGTTAAGTTAAAATAAAAATCAATCAATCAATCATACCCAGTGAAGCCCCACCAACAGCAAAGCTATAGGTAGGGTCTGGGGAGGGTGGGATATAGGCACACCGTACCTCTATCCAAAGGGATAAAGATGTGGCTCCAGAAAAACCCTCAGCTCTAAAGTACATATGTATGAAGCAATATAAAGGAAATCAAAGTTCAACAGTAGTAATAATAATAATAATAATAATAATAATAATAATAATAATAATATATGGAAAAAATATACTAATATTATATATATATATATGGGAAGAATAATACTAATAATAATACTAATACTAATACTATATATGTGAACAAAAAAAGGTAAATAGGAGTCCTAAGGAATTCTTTTCTCTCTAAAAATCCTTAACTTTAATTCTACTTCTCCATGAATTCCTATCCTTAACCATGTCTTCTGAAAGGTTTAAGTCTATCAAATCATGCTTAATCCTCTCATCCCACGTCAATTTAGGTCGTCCTCTACCCCTCCTCCCTTCTACTGTAAGTTAAAATAAAAAGGGAGACAAAAATGAGAAATGTGAGAAGGACTTGTGACCACACAAAAAACCCCTTAAAAATAAATTTAAAAAAATAAAAATAAAAAAATTATAACTCAAAATATAAATAAAAAACAAAAAAAATAAAAAACAAAAATGTTTCTGTCATCATTGCCGTTCAAAAAGATTAAAAAATTACAAAAAAAAATTGACGAAAAGACACAATGGCGATATCAAAGAAACAATGACGAAAATGAACAAAAGACACAATAGATCGCAAAATATAACACAATGTCAAATAAAATATAGCACAATGTTGAGTAATATAACACAATATAAAGAAAAAAAGACACAATATCAAGGAAAAAAGACACAATAATAACGAAAATAAACACAAAACACAATGATAAACAAAAATACACGACTTTTTTCACTTACCATTGTGTTTTATGAGAACGAGAAAGACGGTGGAAACATTGTTGTGTTTTTACTTTTTTCGTTTAGTTATGATTTATTTTTATTTTTTTTTTAAATTTTAGGGATTTTTTTGTGTGGCTAAAAATCCTTCTCATTTTTGTTCACCTTTGTAGAATAATTTGACCCAGATTATAATACCTATTTTGGGAATTCTTTGCAAATGACACATAAAACCTGAAAAAACGTTTTCATAAACGCTTATTTTGAGAATTTTCCCCATAATAAATTAGTGTGCGCACGTGAAAACTAGTTTTACTTAAGTAAATTATAGTGTTAGACTATCTCTATTGGTCGGGACCAAAATTAACTAGTTGCTAATTAACACAACCAATCGTCTAATACATATGTAAAAACCCTAAAATAAGTTTTCATGTTTATCTATCTGTAATATATATAAACGAAACCTTAAAGATCCTACGTGTCGCGATGTGGTCGCTCCCCTTTTTTTTGGAGTCACCAGATTTACTTGATTTTTAAATGGAGGCTTCTCATGCATTGACCCGAATTCATGTGTATGGGTCTCATCAAACCCAGATATTTCTTAAACGGGTTATAACATCTCATTAAATTAAAAACTAATCTCACCAAATATTTGATTTAAAAATCCTATAAAGTAGGGATATACTAAAAATTAATATATGATTTATTTAAACAAAGATGTATATTATTTAGAGTTAAGTGCCATTTTAGTACATGTGGTTTGTTCAATTACGCAACTTTAGTATCATTTTTGAATTTATTGCAAATGGCTACCTCAGTTTTCTAAAACTTGCAATTTTAGTACTTTTCTCTAACCCCGTTTATTTTTATCCGTTAAGACAGGGGTAAACTGGTAAATCCTTTTTTTTTATTTATTTTCTCATTTTCTTTAATCACATTCCACCTTTTTATATTCATAACCCTAATCTTTAATTTTTAAACATCACCACCTCCCCAAAACATCCCTAAACCCCCTAATTCCACCCAAATCAATGGTTTCTTTATGAATCTGCACCATATCCACCTTTAACAACACTAGAAAAACTTTTAATTCCGTTGAATTTGAGGCTCCATAATGAAGAACTGCAGTTGGGTTCTTCCAAATATGTACACAGGAGAAATGGGGGAAGACGACGGGAAGGCGAGGCGTGTGATGGTGGTTGAGTTTGGCGTCAGAATTGACTTTGGAGATGAGAGGTGTGGTGGTGGCGGTTGTAGTTATGCCGGCGACGGTTATGTTGGTGGCATGGTTTTATGGTGACGGCAATTGTGGTGGTTAACTGGTGGTGGTTATTGCGCGGTGTTGGGCAGTGGTGATTAACTGGTGGTGGTTAGCTGACGGTGGTAGATGGATAGCAACGGTGGATGACCGTCGAGGTCATGCCCTAGATACAAGTAATTCGTTTTTTCTCATATATGAAATCAAATTTATTGTGGTGGCTATTTTCAAGGTTATGGTGGTGGTTAGACTATGACGAAGAAGATAATTAATTGTGGTGTGTGATGGACTGATGGTTATGTTTAGAGAGAGAAAGAATACAGAGTATGAAGATGAGAAATATAAGAGAGGGGTGAGAGAGTATGTCCTTTGATTATGAAGATGAAAAGAAAATGGAGAATATAATTAAAAGAAAATAGAAAAAAGAAGGAAAATAATGGAGTTACTAAATTACCCCTGATTTAACGGATGAAAATAGACGGAGTTAGAAAAAAGTACTAAAATTGCAGGTTTTAGAAAACCGAGGTAGCCATTTGCAATAAATTCAAAAATGGTACTAAAGTTGCGTAATTGAACAAACCATAGGTATTAAAATGGCATTTAACTCTATTATTTATGATTAAAAAACCAATTATATTGTAAAGAAAATAAACGGGTCTTGGTTCTCATCAAACCCATAGCGCTTTTTAACCGTGTTATAAAATCTCATTTATTTGTGAAATAATTTATCATCAACCCATAAGTATATTATTAACTTTCATACAATAAAAAAACAAAAATTCAAAAAATAAATAAATATTAGAAACAAATAATATAAAACAACACCCTTAATATGGGGATAAAACTAGTTTAATATAAAATTAGATGACCGATGGTTGGTTAATTGGTATATGCTTTAGCTCGTTTATTTATTAGTTTTAATCGGTTATTTTAGAAACTTCGATACTTCATACGTGTATTATTGTATTTTAGGTCACAGGCGTTAAAGTACTTAATTTGGACCTGTTGATGAATGTATTGAAGACCCGGGACGTCCAGCACGCATTAAGAGAAAACAAAAGACTTTGGCTGGTAACAAGACCCATCGCGTATCGCGATGGGATATTAAATGAAATGTTGACCAGGGTCCATCGCGATACGCGATGGACCAAAGAAGACCCCATCGTGTACCGCGATGGGGTGTGCAGACGGCTTGTTAGGGTTTTATACCCATTTTTCATCATAATCGAGCTCATTTTCGTTTTAACAAAGGAAGCGACTTTCAGAGGTTCCAAGGAGTGATTCCATCATCCCAGATCGTACCAAGGCCATATACATGATAAATATCACCATTATTGACGATTTGATGATGTCGCGGTGCGGCTAATCTCCTAGAATCTCACCCGGGGATGTATAGGTTGTAATCTTTTCAGTTTTCTCATGTAACTAAGAACACTTTGTATAATTTTTGATGGTTGATATATGATTATTGATGTTTGGTATTTCTGTGTGTTCAATCGGTTTAGGTTTACGTAGGTCTGAACGATTTGTTACCAGTTGCTAGATAATTGATCATATGACTGTTTGAATAGATTAAATACGATAAAACATATAATTTCCCTTAACTGAGTCACACTGGCAAGGACTGTTTGATAACCAGTGTCGTGTGTAAAGTGATTGTTGATGTCTAAGGTTTTGTCTGATTGATCAATCTGTAGTTAACCATTAATTATTAATATGTTAGGTTGCATGAGATCACTGTAGGTTGCTTACTTGAATTCCCGGGTGTGATTTTCTTTGTTAATTGATTGAAAATCGTTTTCTTGTTTATTTGCTTAATTCTCTAAATTCAACTTAATTGCCTGGGTGATCAGCACTAAATCTATTACTTCATAAAATTAGAAATCTATTACACAATTACATTGACCACATACTCCTGGTGGATACGATACCTTATTTGCCCTATCTACTTAGGTTATTTAGGTTTTTGCATGATTCAAATGATGGTCATCAAAATGGCGCCGTTGTCGGGGAGTTAATGCGCTTAGTGTTTTCGTGTTATTTTTTTTTGTGTTTAGTTTTAAGTTTAGTCTTAATTTTTGTTTTCTGTTTTTAGTTTAAATTTTAGTTTTTCTATTTTACGCGGGGTGTGTTGTTTGTGCAGATAACAGGTTTATGCACACCCGCTACTCGGGCAGACAGTCACCGTTAATTTTCGAGCCTAAAATTGAGAGAGTAGCTCGGCAGAACCGAGTTCAGAACATACATTCAGAGATGGAAGATCAGAACCAGAACCGAAACATGAACCAAAATGAAAACGAGAACCAAAATGAAACCAAAACCAAGACCCACTACCACAAAATAACGAGTTTCACCCAGATAACATACCTCCACCACTGAACTTCAATAACCAAAACAACCAAAATAACTCAGCTCAAGCTTCCAGAACCAAAAACCGAAACCAAAACCAGAACCAAAACCTTGACCAGGTTGAACCGGCAGTCCCACATAACACCCCTAACCATAGAGTTCGACTTAACCTAGATGATGCTATTCCTAGCATTCTGAAATAGGATGAAGAAGAGGGGGAAGATAATAATGGGAACGAGGGTTTTGAGGTTAATAATGAGGTAGACTGGTGGGTTAGAAGAAATCGGGCAGTTGAGCCCGAGAACGAGGTTGTTGAGCCAAAGAATGATGGGGATAATAATTGGGATGAAGAGGTGGAAGAGCCAGTGAATCGAATACGGGCTGAAGCGGTTAACATAAATGGTTTGGGTCAAAATAGAGCGAATCGGGTGGAAAGGCCCGAAAGAGTTTGGAATATTCAGGTTAACCGGGGCGGTTTGGTGAACCCCAGGGGGTTAAGTAGGAATTATGTAGCCCCGGTTCAGGACGTTAACAGTCGGTTCAGATCGGCTATCTCAGACGGAGCATCACCGTTAGTCCCACAGGAACGAGTGCCAGGACAACAAACTTTTAAGTCTCGGCCATCATACATTAACATTGTTCCTTATTTTCACGGGATAGTTTCGGAGGACCCGTATTCTCACTTGGCCGATTTTTCGGCTATTTGCGGGTCTATTGGTGATGGTACCTTTGATCAATACGAGGTTCGGTTGTGGTTATTCCAGTTTTCATTAAAAGACAAAGAAAAACTCTAGTTTAACTCGCTACCGATGAACAGTATCAGAAATTGGGCTGAGATGCAGCAAGTGTTTTTGAACGAGTATTATTTGAAGTCGAAGATGAGCGAGGCCCGCATGGAAATTCGCAATTTTTCACAGTTATCGGATGAATTATTCCATGAAGCATTCACCAGATTTAAGGATATGATCAGAAAATGCTCACGTCAACAGATTGAATTGTGGGAACTGGTAAAATGCTTTGTTGACGGTTTGATATTCGAGGACCGAAAGCATCTTAAGGCCTCGTGTAATGGTCAGTTGTTGAATCAGCCTGAGGAGGATGATTGGTATTTCTTAGAGTTTAAGTGTGAAGATTCCAAGACAGAAGTAGCAGCTGAGAGACGAAGACGGGGTACTTCCTCCAGGTTAGTTAAGCCAGTCATGAGTGAATCTGAAAGAATTGTTGAGTTAGAACGTGAACTGGCTGGGTACAGAAAGGGCAAGAAGAAAGAAGTTGGGAAAGTTGGTGTTAAATTTCCAGTTTGTGAAGATTGTGGTGAACTCGGGTATAAGGCAGAAAATTGCCCTAAGTTTTATGATGACGAGGAGTATGATACCGAGGAGGTTAACTATGCTTACGGGGATTCCAAAGGCCAAGGGCTCAATTCGAACACATATCACCCGGGCCTGAGGAATCACCCGAACTTTCGTTACGGGAACGCGTCTACTCAGTTGAACCCGAACTTTCAGGGATCGAGCCAGAACAGGGCGTAGGGTAATTACCGCCAAGGCCGTTATCAGCAGCAGCAGTTTTCGTATAACCAGAATCGGGGGTATAACAGAGACGGTAACCGGGGCAAAAATTCTTCGGGTAATCAGGACCAGCAGAAAGTATCTACGGGAGTCAGTGCACTCAAAGTTGGATGTGTTGTTGAAAGTCATGACTGATCACAAGGCTGAAACGAAACAATAGTTCGAGTTACGAGATAAGTCATCAGAGGCAATGATGAAGCAGTTGGTCAGCTCGCTGTAGACATGGCTAAGTTACAGAAGAATGTGGGCCAACTCCCGAGCGACACCACGGTCAACCCGAACCACTACAGCTCGAGTTCAAAAAAGCACATTAACCAGGTAAGTATTTTACGTAGTGGTAAAAAGTATGATAATAAAGTTGGGGGTCCACCACCATTGGTTGAGGGGGTGGTGGAAGAGATTTATGAAAATCTAATCAGTGATGACGAGCCGGAACCAGTAAAATTAAATGAACCTAAAAAAAGTGAAACTAAAATTAACAAATTCGTTTCGAAGGATGACACCAACATCTATAAGGACGAGTAGAAGGTGAAAACCGTTCCCTATCCCGATGCTTTGTTGGCGCCATCGAAGGCGAAGATGACATCAAAAAGAGGCCCGCAACAAGAGGAAATGTGGGAAACGTTTAAACAAGTGAAAATTAATATTCCATTTTTAGATGCCATAAAACAAATTCCTGCCTATGCTAAGTACCTAAAAGAGTTGTGCACGTAGAAAAGGAGTCATAAGATTCCTAAATAGATTGATTTTACCGATAATGTGAGTGCAATTCTTTCGGGTGCTCTTCCACCCAAGCTACAAGATCCGGGAACGCCCATTATACCCATTCAAGTGGGCGATTTTAAAATGACTTAGGCGCTTCTAGATATTGGAGCTAGCATCAGTATTCTCCCAGGAAGTCTATACGATCAGTATGACTTTGGTCCGCTTTGGGCAGCCGCTACCACAGTTGTCATGTCTGACCAGACACCGAAACTTCCCCGAGGAATACTGACTGATGTTATTGTTAAGGTGGAAAACTTTTATTTTCCAGTTGAATTTTTGGTCCTCGATTATGTTTCGGGTGAAAGGACCAAACAACCTATGGTTATCCTCGGTAGACCATTTTTGGCCACCGCAAATGCCAACATTAATTGTAGAAATAGGACTGTTGACATGGCATTCGGTAACCGTAAGTTGAGGATTAATGTTTTAACACGTGGAGATAATTCTCCGGTCGATGACAAATGCTTTATGGCTGATGTCGTTGATGAGTGCATTCCACTATACGACTCTGTTGTCAGCACGGATGGCACAACGGAGACGTGTTTTTTGTTTGACAAGTTACAGGTGGAAATAGACAAGTTGCTGGAAGAGGAGGAGAAACATTTGGAGATCACAGCTGTGCGAGGAGACCGCCCACCATGGTCAGTTCAGGTGGAAGCACTTCCCGAGAAGATTAATACCGGGTTGAATCCGTCAATGCTGGAAGCACCGAAAATCGAGCTGAACGAGCTCCCAAAGCATTTAAAATATGCTTTTGTTGGTAAAAATAATACTTTTCTTGTTATTATAGCTTATAACTTATCCTTTGAACATGAAAAAGCTTTGATGGCAGTGCTGGTTGCAAACAAGGAAGCAATCGGGTGGACGATAGCGGATTTGAAGGGAATCAGTCCCTCAATTGTGACGCACAAAATTTTAATAGATCTGGCTGTCAAACCCAGCCGCACACGATGCTCAGCGGAGGTTGAACCCGAACATGAGGGAAGTGGTGAAGAAAGAAGTGCTGAAATGGTTAGATGCTGGGATTATTTTGCTATCTCAGACAGCACGTGGGTGAGCCCGAGACATACAGTACCGAAAAAGGCAGGCATCCAAGTCATCAAGGACGACTCAGGTAACGAGGTCGCCACCCGACTGTTAACCGGGTAGCGCATTTGTATTGATTATCAAAAACTGAACGCGACAACATCGAAAGATCACTCTCCGCTTCCGTTTATCGATCAAATTGTTGAAAAGCTAGCTGGTCAGAAATTTTGTTGCTTTTTTAGACGGTTGTTCCAAGTACAACCAGATAGCTATTCATCCTGAAAATTAGGAGAAGACCACGTTTAGGTGCCCGTATGGAACATTCGCGTTTAGGAGAATGCCATTCGGGTTATGTAACACCCCCGCCATCTTTCAACGTTGCATGATGAGTATCTTTTCAGATATGGTGGAGGAGTCTTTAGAAATTTTCATGGATAATTTTTCAATTTTCTGCACATCTTTTGAGTCATGTTTAAATCAACTCGAAAGAGTTTTGAAAAGATGTGTCGAAACGAATTTGGTTCTTAGTTGGGAGAAGAAGCATTTTATGGTCCAAGAGGGGATTGTGTTGGGCCATGTTGTGTCGAGTCGTGGGATTGAGGTGGACCGGGCTAAGGTTCAAGTTATTTCCACCTTACCTCATCCCACGAATGTAAAAGGCATTAGATCATTTTTGGGGCATGCCGGGTTTTATAGACGGTTTATTCAGGGATTTAGTGATATTACCAAACCCTTATGTAATTTATTGCGTAAGGATGCCCCGTTTGACTTTAATGACGATTGTGCTTAGGCTTTGACATTCTGAAATTGAAATTAGTTGAAGCCCCGATCTTGCAATCACCCGATTGGAGTTTACCGTTTGAAATACTGTGTGATGCAAGTGATTATCCGGTCGGGGTTGTTTTGGGTCAACGGGTTGACAAGAAACCCGTTCCCATATACTATGCGAGTAAAACTGTCTCGGATGCACAAATGAATTACACAACAACCGAGAAAGAGTTACTAGCAGTAGTATATGCTCTAGATAAATTCAGGTCATATATTTGGGGAAGTAAAGTAATCATTTATTCTGACCACTCTGCAGTTAGGTACCTCATGGATAAGAAGGATGAAAAACGGAGGCTCATCAGATGGGTTTTGCTGCTGTAAAACCGGTGGAATACCCAAACTTGCTGGAATATCATATGTATCTCTGATACCAATTGTAGATTCCCAGCCGGATCTACACAGGAGTATCTCGTAACACGAGGGTGCGGAATCCTCTACGTATACGATACGAGTTTTATCACAATAAACACGTAAATCACACGTAAACACACAAATATAAAGGAATACTTGTTATATTGCAAGGATAATAGCCAAATACACCAAAACACGTAACCCTTAGAGTTACAAAATACTGCCGTCAAAAGTTATACTAAATGAGCCGAAGTTAGGAAATATATATCACGACAACTTCGCCTAACATGCTAGGCGAAGTTGTACTAACTTCGCTTCCTTCCCAAGTTCGCCAAACACAAAAGCAAACTAACGCGTTCAACATAATACGAAAAATGTAACGATTACAGACACAAATAAACACAAGATAATGAACTACTGGCATTATGCACCAACAGACTCCCCCTTGGCAGTAGCTTCATATCTCTATCATCTTTCACGTGTCTTGTAACCCAAAAAGCATGCACCATCCGTCTTCAAGCATGAACTCCCTGTCTTACACAAATAGAGACCACCCTCTGGTACTTCTTTGCTTGGTCTTTCCACGCATGTATATAAAAAATCTTCTTGTCATTGAGTACCTGCAAGTCAGCTTGAGACAAATTAACCAAGTGCATTGGATCATACACCCTCAAGATCTCCTGTTCATCTTCATCTTCCATCACGGCTTCAGCAGTCTGGCAGTCAATAAACCACCACTTAAGATCCTTCAACACATCTTGTGGCATAAGCTTCATCGGAAACTCTTTCAAACACCGAATTGGCTTGTATTTCATCACCATCCAGGGCTTACCATCATCCCGCATGCCACGTTCCTTATCTTCAATCAGCTTCCCCTTCTGAGGCTTCAAAAGCTAAAACTTTTTCTATTTAACACTACTCTACTTCCACACAATCTTCCTAACCCATCTAGCAAAATTATCATCACTTCTATTAATCAATCCTAACCGAGCCAAATCTCTCACTTCACACTCAGGCTACGTATTGAACGACTTCAATCTCTTAGCAAAATATTGAATCCCATCATATCTCTTCACCACAAACAACTTCAACTGTTCATCATACAACCAGCAAATAATTCCTCTCTTCGATTCAGCATAACCCTTGATATTGTTACTTTTCTTGTACATTGCAGGTACCACTGGCTTCTTTGTCTTGACGAACCACTCAGCACAACCTTCTTTCCACCTTGGCTGCTCTTCCCATTCAGATTCACCCGACACCCTTTCATCTTGAACCAACTTTTCTTGATCAACACCTGGAATATCGTGCTCAACACTGCCATCAACTATCTCTCCTTCCTCTAACCCACTGTCAATCTCTATCTATTCCCCGATTTTCTCAATCTTACTAGTCGTCAACACATCATCACCAAACTCATCCTCATCATTACCCAACTCATCCTCATCATCTACAACAACCACTGTCTCACCACCTGTACTGCCTGACGGACCAGCAGACTCCCCGTGAGATGTGGAAGTCCCAAGATTTTGTTCAGTTCTTGGAAACTCACCACCTGCATCTTTTGATGCATTGGGATCATCGTCTCTGTCTTGTCTCTTCTTTGTTCTCAGCTCATCACCTTTGCAACTAGTCTCTCCTTGAGATGCTAAGAACTGTTTGAGTGCATCAAAGAGTTTACCGTGTTCGATCAGAAGTGAAGACTGAATCTGATTCTCAGCCACAATCCGTTGAATAGCATGTGTCTGAATGAGTTTTATCCTTGACTGCTCAGCAACAACTCTTTAAAGTGCAGCAATCCTCTCAGAATCAGATAGGGTGGCATCAAAATCAAACCGCATGTGAGATATATCATGAGCATACGGCGGTGGAATACCCAAACTTGCTGGAATATCATATGTATCTCTGATACCAATTGTAGGTTCCCAGCCGGATCTACACAGGAGTATCTCGTAACACGAGGGTGCGGAATCCCCTACATATACGATACGAGTGTTATCACAATGAACACGTAAATCACACGTAAACACACGAATATAAAGGAATACTTGTTATATTGCAAGGACAATAGCAAAATACACCAAAACACGTAACCCTTAGAGTTACAAAATACTGTCGTCCAAAGTTATATTAAATGAGCCGAAGTTAGGAAATATATATCACGACAACTTCGCCTAACATGCTAGGCGAAGTTGTCCTAACTTCGCTTCCTTCCCAAGTTCGCCAAACACAAAAGCAAACTAACACGTTCAACATAATACGAACAATGTAACGATTACAGACACAAATAAACACAAGATAATGAACTACTAGCATTATGCACCAAGAATTTTACAAAGATTAAATTTTAATTGTAGGTTATTTGTTTTGATGGAGAAAAGCGTAAAGTTTGAAGACTCTAGGGGCCTTTTTGATCAATTTTAAAGACTACAACTCAAGGCCCGACCCAAGCCCATAAGATCCAAGCCTTTTATGCATAATATATTAAGTTAATTGAAGAAAATAAGAACCCAAACAGCCATAAAACTTCCGTTTGACAGCTTCTAGGGTTCCAAAGAAAGTTGTTTTTGCATCTTGTGTGACCAATTGAAGAAGAAGGAGGCTTTGGACAACTTGGTACAGCAGCTAGGGACCATATTCATCAAGAAACTCAGCCATATATCTTAAGTATTCATCCATAAACTTTATGTTCTTGTTCGAGATACTTAACTAGTTGATTTGATCTTTTACTTTGAATTGTTTTGCAAGTAACTTGAAGATTGAGTTGTGCTTGATTGAGATTGATTCTTGAATGATTTTAATCATGTTTATGTTGAGGTATATGATGTTTACTTTGATGTATAGCTGCTGTCCAAAAATAATGTGTAGCTAAACTTGTTAGTTCTACCTAGGTTAGATGATTATTGTTAGGTTTTAGAAAGTAATATGGATTGTTGATCATCATGGCTTGAATTGTTAATGAAAATTTTGGTTTAACATAGAATTAGGTTGTGTTTAGTGGCAGTGAATTTGTTAATTACACTCATATACCTCTTGCTTTGATTAATTGAATAAGTTTTGATTGATTGTTGATTGTTAGAATTCTTTATTTGGTGTTTAGGGTTTGTTTGTGGGGTGATCAACCGTAGGGTTTAAGTGATTGTATTAATTGGATATAATCAGCGGGTGAACACCTTCTTAGAGACCGAGAGGTGATAGGAAGTAAGGTCGTGTCATAGCTTTTACTTGTTAGGATTAGGATCGTGCGAGAGCGGGTTCGGTTCTTGTCGGGTTTGGGTTTTGAGAGATTAGTTGATATAGTTTAAGTTAAACTAAATTGTTCCTCTACCCTTGGTTGCGTAGTATTCGTCTCCATTAGGGTAGTGTGTCGGTGAGACCGAGAGGAGAGTCGACATTAGAGCACTTTAACAGTTCGTTTCCCGGTCTGTTCTTAAAATCAACTAAGTGTAAGTTAGAGTTTGTTAGTGAGACTGAGAGGTGATCTAGCTTTCTTGAGTGAACCTTAGTTGTGTCATCCTTAGGAACCGGTGTCGTGAGATTCTCAATCCATTAGCTAATTATACCTTCAATGTGATTCTTACCTAGGTAGACGTTTTCTCCGATTGCAGTCAAGTTTCCAAGTTTTGTTAAGAGTTTAGTTAAGTTAGGTTAAGTCTAGTTAATTAATTTTGTTAAAGTAAGTTAGGTTAAGTAGTTAATTATATTAGAAATCATTTAAATATTCTTAGGTGAGTCTTGGTTAGGGTTAAGTATCATTAACGTTTTCAAGTGTCCTTGTGTTCGATACTCGGACTTCCTTAGTGCTATACTATTAGTGATCGGTACACTTGCCGGTTTTGTGTGGTTTCTTTAGGATTTTCGTTTAATAAATTTAAAGCTTAGTTGTGAGATCATCATTATACACACATCAAGTTTTTGGCGCCGTTGCCGGGGACACGGTTAGAGGCGTATTGAGAATGACCCGAGTTGGGATTTACCTATTGTATTTTTGTATATTTAGATTAGATTAGTTATTTTAATTAGTTTAGTTTTAGTTTAATTTTATTTTTAGTATTTTATTCTATTTTTATCTGGTGCCCGTGATCCTTTTCTTTTGAGTGTGCTTTACAGGAAATATGTTCGGACGACAGGTTGGAACGCCATGGTGCAAAGTGTGTGGCGGAGATCACTAGGTACACGATGCTTATGAGGGAAGGAGGATAGAAACCGAGGCACGAAAGGCTGACTTCGAATCACTTTGGGTAGAACCTCCATATCGTTTCGCATATGATCTGATGGGGAACTTCTTAGGGTATAAAGATTCATTGGGAAATATATTAGAGCTCACCCCAGAATTGGAGGCAATAATGGACAATGTACTGCATGCTATTGTGAATTACTCGGCATATGTTCAACCTCCGAGTCAAACGCTTATCGAACCCCTAAGTGAGATTGAGGTTTCATGAGTATGGGATGAGATAGAGGATGATCATTTGTCCTCATTGGATGAAGAAGGTGAGGATCCATCCAGCAATGAAACAGATGCATCACACTTGTCTTGTGAGAATGATATGATTCAGGATTTAGAAGGAGAACATCAGAAGTCTGAATTGATTAAAGAGGCGAATGTGGTTGTCTTGGATATTGAGGGTTGTCATGAAAAGCTTGTGGAGGGTACCTCTATGGAAGTGGATGATATGCAATTTGACCCGGGTGGTGACATTGAAGGAATAGAAAGATTAATTCTCAGAGAGACACCACATAAGAGAGCACATGTATACTTGGATCAAACGAACTTGACGGTGAGGATACGACATACGAAACAACATAAAAAGTTGACACACAACAAAGATGACATCCTCCTTCATTACACGACTCGTATAAAGTTTGGTCCGGGTAAGTATAAGTCTTGGTGGTCTGACCCGTTTCAGTTTTTCAAAATATCTTTAAATTTTTCTAGTGAGTTTTTCCCAACTAATAGTAAACGAATAAAACGAAACGGATCGAGTGGGAAACGGATAAAGGAGAAGCCACCTGATTAAAATTGAGATTTGGGGTCAGTCTGAGGACCCGTTAAACTAAGCGCTCTCTGAAGGCAGCCCGAGATTTAGAGTTTTGTTTCTTTTATTTTTGTTTATTAAAAATTTAAAAAATTCTAAAATTCAAAAAAAAAAAAAAAAACACAAAAATATGTTTATTTCTTATGTTTTGTTTTCTGTTTTGTACGTCACTACATGCGAGCGAGTTTGAGTTATTGCAGGTATTACTATGCGCAGGGTAGCTTTGATGGCGTTTCGGAACTGGTTCTTCCGAGGTTGCGGCCGCGAATGAAATGCTATACGGTCATTCGATTGATACACTGCTGGTGAAGATTCTGCATATTAACCAGGGGAGTAACCCGTTCTCTGTTTTACTTTTGATTACTTTAAGTTTTATTTTTATTTTTATTTTATTTCTTTTCCTTGTTCTCATCAAGGACGATTTCGTTCTAAGTGTGGGGATGAGAATTTATTTTATTTAGTTGTAGGAAAAAAAATAAAAAAATAATAAAAAGTTTTAACTTAGTTTTTGTTTTTTCGTTTTCATACTTAGTTTTATTAAAATAAAAAATACATTTAAAAAATAATATATAAATAGAATTTTAAAGAAAAAAAATGTCCCTTGAAAATTGTTTTTGTTCTACGTTAAGTAGGAAATGATATTACTACCAATGTGCTAACGAACTCTCGAAACTTTTGAAATATATAATATAATAATAAAAGAAGGGATGATTCACATATCTGATTTGGGATGTGTCGGTAGGCCCAACTAGCTTTGATAGTTCTCTTTAGCAGTTTTTATATATATAATAATTTGAAAAACGGTGAAACCGAATTTCGATGCTTAGGGAGGATTACCATAATCTAAAAAATTTGAGATGGTTATACTTAGATGCACTCAAACCAGCACACACCACATGTCTATATTTCTACGAGCTTAGAAATAGTTATATATTTTAGGGTGATATAAAAGATTGAAAAAGAAAAGAAAAAGAAAAGTATGTATTGAAATTTATGTTTGTGTATTCTCAAAAGTTGTTCAAGAAAAGCAAAATGCTTGTGAGGAAGTTATGTATTGCAAAATGCCAAAGAAACATTCTTTAAAGTAAAAGAGGCCAAAGATGCACATACTAGACGAGACTTAGAGTTTACGTGTTACCTGGGGATAGTGACTCTGAGGATACACTATTGGGGCTCGAAGGTTGTTATTCAATAAATATTAAATTAAGAATTTATAGGACAAAGTCCAATATTATTTAGGAATAGCTCGTACGACCTCCACATGACCATTCATCCATCAAAATTTCACCGAGTGCATCTAATTAGTACCATCAACGAGTCCTTGGCTTATGGTGATTTGTCGAACTAGTTTGCTTCGACTTAAGTTTTTCTAGCTCTCTTTGTCTGTGATGGGGTAGGTGTAGCCTTAATTTTTGGACTTAAAACGTTTAATGCAAAAGGGGGGCTTGATTGGCTGGTGGCTAGGTTTAAGTGGACAACTGACAGGTCTGAGCCCCGGTGCGGAAGCGTGAAAATAGTAGTTATTAAACAACGGTGTGGAGCTCGGAACTAGGGTTAGGATCGAATCTCACTCGTATTCACTCTTGAAAGATGTTTGGACGGATGAGGTGTATTGGAGAGAGCCTGATTTGATTAACAATCAACAATAAAGTAGGATGAACAATTGTAATCAAAACACAAAAGATAGAAATGGTAGTATGATTAATATTAGCCGAATGATTCACACAAAGATGAAACACTCATACATACAATCGATTAAGAAATATCAGCCGCCACCAGGAGAGCTCATCCTGGAGGCGGAGACTCTCTCAAAGGGATAAAACCCTAAATCTCACACATACACAATACAGTCACTCATCCTAGACAAATGAATAAAAACATCTATTTATACTAGTCTAGCAAGACTTGGTCTTCAAGCCATCCACCCTTGGTTGAGACTAAAATAATATATTTTTCACCCACAAATTAATTCGATGAGTCGGTCTAAAACATAGGTTCCAACAATCTCCCCCTTAGACCGATGCCATCGAATTTCTTCCATGATCACCTCATAACTCGTTGTCTTTCATTGAAATTCTCCCCCTCACGTGAAGCTTCTCCCATTGTTCATTTCGAATTATCACTCTTAAACCACTTTTGGATATAGTTGTATGGGCATATGTGTCGGACCGGTGCGGGACACGGTTTCCCAACGATTCACGGGGCAACGTGTTAGAGTGCGGAATCCTCTAACACGGCGATTCGGTGGTGATCAACAACGCACGGTTACGATTCCTAAGACGGTTTGACACCTAGGGACGGAGGAAAAGACCGACACGACGAAGATGGGCAGAGAGGATTTTCGGCAGTAGCAGGTTCGTGACTGTGTGTAATGTGTGCTCTCTCTTGTGAAATTTCCTAAGTTTCGTTTATATATCGAATACTGATTCGATCGAATGAGTATCTCATTCGATCGAATGAGTCCTGGTTCGATCGAATCAGACACTGATTCGATCGAATCAGTTTCTTTTGACATTTTCAGTCCGTTAACTTGGTTTCACGATCGTTATTTTCATATCGAACCATCCTGATAGAACTGGGGACATACACATGACATTTCATGTCCTAACAAACTCCCCCTTGGAGCCAGTTCTATTTACTTATAATCAATCGAGTTCTCTTGCTCGATCGTAACTCCCCCTTGGAGTTATCTCACTCTCTCTTTTCTCAAAGCTAGTGGTGCGCACGTTGCATCCACGAACTCCTTTCTTCATGAAGTTCTCTCAAGATCAAATGGTTCAGTCAGTCAGACTTACCATAGGTTCCGCATATCCTGAGAAGCTTCGTTCCTACAGAACATATAGATCATAATACATTAGTAACAATGGAAAAATATCAGGCTCAAACATCTTTGGGTTTTCTTGTCACTTCATTCTTTCTTTCATGCACAGCCTGTTGCACAGATGAACATTTAGCAACCTGCATGAAGTTTTCTTTCATTCCTACACACTGGATAAACATTTAGTAGGAACAGACAGGGATCAGACTACCTGTCACGATGATTTCTCATTAAAAAAAACAGAATAAAATTAAAAAAAAATTAATTCAGAATAAAAATCTTTTTGTATGTTTTTTTTTTTTTTTATAATATTCAAACTGAAATAAACAACTGTACAAAAATTTAAAACACATTATTTTTGGTTGAGAAGGATCTATAATAAGAAATCATACAGACGTATATGACTATCTACTGAGACTTTTCGGGAATTTTTTTTTTTTTTTTTTTTTTTTTTTTTAACAGAATATACGAAGTTAAACAAGACATAATGAATATTCTTTTTGTGAGAAAGATCCGAACAGGAATCATACTAATTACGTGACTGTCACACAGATCCGTGTTTAGCTGTATTATGACATAAAGAAACAGGTTGTGAGCATGTAAATAACTTAAAATGGTTTTCATCGTTTCTGTGATACGAGTTAGGTTCAATTATGTCTCAAAATTTAAGTGGGTAACAACTCAGAGATTATGATGCCTCCTATCTATTCTCAAAGCGTATTTGGCTTTCCCCAAGTCACCCCGAATTGACCTTGACCCATAGTGTCTGATTAAGGTTGTAAGTGTCTTCATCTGCTTCCCGTTTTCTTTCTTACTCCATGATTGAGAAGTCTTGACATTGTTAACTCTAGAATGTTTCAATCACTCATAAGGTAAAATTTTTTTTTTTTTTTTTTTTTTTTTTTTTTTTTTTTTTTGAATGTTACAAAGACTTCAGAGTAGTAAACAATTGCAAGTCCCGAATATGGATCACTGCAGTTTCTTCACACACTATCTTTACAGGAATCAGAACACTTATGGGCTCGTGTATGACTGGGTAATCGCTTTTCTGCCTATCATTCGGAAAGATATATATGAAGACATACAAAACTCTTAAGGAGTTTCCACGTAAAATCGAGTAGATTTAGTTTGTATCACATCTACTTTTACGCACCATAAAAAGCTACCATGACACACAATGACCGTTCTAAAGCCTTTTAAGCCTAATAACTTCACTAGTTAAGCTCACAGAATCAGTGTATCTATCATTTTCCAAGGTTGGATCAATTTCTCATTTTCTGAATATATATGAATGTCCTTTTTTTTAAAAAAAATAACGTTTAAATTATTTCGCCCCGATCAAGTCAAAGTCTTCAGGTAAACGGCTATCCTGAAGATCCAATGGATCAACTGGACCGACCACATACGAGTATGTGTCCTTCTAACTAAGTATAACCGACTATTTTTCAGCGAAAGAATAAAAAACCCATCAAAACCCGCCCCGATCACTTTCAGTCATCTGGTTAATGGCTATCCTCATAATCTACTAGTAGAAGTAAGGACCAAAACACATCCGAAAATGTGTCCATCAAACTGAGGTAACCGACATAATTTTAAGCGATAGTGATGTATAAAAATTTAATATAAGAAAAATGAAAATAAGCTGTACAGAAATAGCAAATCTTTTTGATGTCTCAGTATGATAGCGTCTGTGTACTATCACCTTTCTTGTAACAAGATCAACTTCTCAAAATTTTGAAATTTTTTTTTAATGTTTTTGGGTTTTTGTATTTTATATTGTTTTTGGTTTTTCTTGAAACCTTTCTCCCCCTAGAATTTATAAAAAAACAAAATCTTTTTGGATTTTTCAAATTTTTAAGAAAAGAAAAAATGAAAACAATTTAAATGATATCTTCAGGAACATCATCTGATATACGTTTAACGCCGTTGATCTCTAGTAAATATAAAAACCGTGGTTTATCAAATGCTTTAGTGAAGAGATCAGCGCGTTGTTCCTGAGTGGGGATTTTTATCACATCGATTAACTTCTTTTCGTAGCAGTCACGAAGGAAGTGATATCGAATTTCGATGTGCTTCGTTTTGCTAAAAAGGACCGGATTTTTGGTAATTGAAATTGCAGCAGAATTATCAATATATATGGGAGTAGTAGAACATTCAATACCGTAGTCACGCATTTGTTGCTGAATCCAAATAACTTGAGAACAGCAACTGGCAGCCGCAATATATTCCGCCTCAGCTGTTGAAGTGGAGACTGACGTCTGCTTTTTGCATTGCCACGTTACTAAACGACTTCCAAAGAACTGACATCCTGCTGTTGTTGATTTGTAATCGAGTTTACAACCACCATAATCCGAATCACTATACGCATGAAGATCGAAGTTGTCATCATATGGATACCAAAGACCCCAATCTGGAGTACCCTTCAGATAACGCAAAATTCTTTTGACTGCAATCAGATGGGAGACCTTCGGCTTTGACTGGTAACGTGCACAGAGACACGTAGCAAACATTATGTCTGGCCGAGAAGCAGTCAGGTACATTAGAGATCCGATGATCCCTCTATAGTGAGTTGGATTGATCAATTCACCCTTCTCGTCAGGATTAATCCCGTGATTAACCTCTAAAGGAGTTCCCTGTGAAGAAGAACTCAACATCTCAAACCGTTTCAAGATGTCATTGACGTATTTTGTCTGGTGAATGAAGATACCGGAATCTTTTTGATCAACTTGAAGTCCTAAGAAGAACTTCATCTCACCCATGGAGCTCATTTCAAATTTTTCTTTCATCACTTGTTCGAACTCCTTACAAAGTGTTTTATTCGTGGACCCGAAGATGATGTCGTCCACGTACACTTGTACCATAATTAGATCTCCTTCTTTTTCTTTTGAGAATAGCGTGCAGTCAATGGTTCCCCTTCTAAACCCGTTGTTCAGAAGGTGTTTGGATAGTTCTTTATACCAAGCTCTCGGGGCTTGGTGAAGACCGTACAAAGCCTTGTTGAGCAGATAGGCTTTGTCCTTGTGATATGGGTCTTCAAAACCTGGAGGTTGTGCCACATATACGGTCTCTTCGATGTGACCGTACAAAAAGGCACTCTTGACGTCCATTTGATATACTTTGAATTTCTTGAAAGATGCATACCCCAAGAACATCCGGATTGCCTCCAAACGAGCAACCGGAGCATATACCTCATTGTAGTCTAGGCCTTCGATTTGCCTAAACCCTTGGACCACCAGGCGGGCTTTGTTGCGAACAATCACTCCACGATCGTCACGTTTACATTTTAGTACCCACTTAGTGCCAATTTTCTTCTGTCCTTTGGGGAGATCCACCAGCTTCCACACACCAAGTCTTTTAAACTGCAATAATTCCTCTTGCATGGCTGAGACCCAGTTGGGATCTTTCAGCGCATCGGTGGTGCTGTGTGGTTCTTCTTGTGCTAAGAAGCATTCATGGGCATTAAGAGCAACTGATCCTGACTCCATCATTTCTGTGTAGAGACCAAAATTCAACTGTCGACGAGTTTTGACACCCTGTTGAATGTCCCCTATAATGTTGTCTTGTGGATGATCACGTTCAGTCCTAACAACCGGATTGTCAGGAACGACAACATTTTGTTCCAAGTTAGTTAAGTTCGGCTCAGGAACTGGAGCGGATTGTGGTGCCTCTGAAGTAGACGTTAGAGGCTGATCTGCATTCGGCACTTCTTGATTTGACGATGAAGGTTGTGAAGTAACCTGAGTTGGTGCCGATTGTACATCATCTGCTGGAGATTCATCTTCAGATTCAGATTCGGAAGATTCTTGAACTTGATCGCTAGACTCTGTGGAGGAAGATGATGACGGACCAGGATGAGTTGAAGATTGCAAAGATTCATCAGGAGGTGCATTTTGCGCCTCATACATCATTTGAATAGCAATCTCATACAGATTGAAAGACTTGAACAATTTGTCATAATCAAACAACCAGTCTTCTCCTGTCCCCTTGGCTGGTTCTGTGTAGCGTTGAACATCGACATGGTACCATTCTTCAACTAATTTTGTTGTTCTGTTGAAGACCCTTTTGAGAGGTACGCTGTAACCCAGAAAATAACCCTTGATAATCTTCTCCTCGAACTTATTATCAACGTGCCTTTTAAGTAACGTGCAAAGAGCTCCGAATGGTTCCAGGTGCTCTAAGTTAGGCCTTCGTCGTTGAAGAAGCTTGAAACTTGTCTTGCCGTGGCGCTTGACAATGCCTACCCGATTTAATGTGAAACAGGCGTTGGCAATTGCCTCACTCCAAAACGTAACAGGTAACACTGAGTCGGCTAACATTGTTCTTGCTGTCTCGATTAACGTACGATTTTTCCTTTCAGCAACCCCGTTCATTTGTGGAACATATGGAGCACTGAACTCCTGAACGATCCCTTTTTCTTTGCAGAAATTTTCAACATTCGCATTTTTAAATTCTGTACCGTTATCTGACCGCATTCTTCGAACCTTCAGATTGTATTGAGACTCAATAGTTGTAACCAGCAGTTGTATACACCCAAACGTTTCTGATTTTACTTTCAAGAAAAACACCCAAGAGAATCTAGAATATTCATCAGTAACCACTAGACAGTATGAGTGCCCAGAGATACTTTTGACGCTTATTGGGCCAAAAAGATCCATATGAAGGAGTTCCAACGGAATATCAATCGAGTGGAAACTCTTAGACTTGTGGGACCTTTTTATATGCTTTCCTGCTTTGCACTGCACACACGAATCAGGGAGACGAAAGCTTCTCAGATTAACTCCCTCAACTAGTCTGTTGTGCACAAGCTTGTTCATGTTCCTGACATTTATGTGTCCCATCCGTCTATGCCATAAGACAGTATCACGTTCGGATGCCTTGGACACAAAACATGTCGCCGTTGGAGACGATGACCCTGCCTTAGCCATATCCAGAATGTAGAGATCACTCTGGCGTGCAGCTGACATTAAAACCTTGTCTTCAGGAAAGTTGAAATCCTTAGCCAAGATGTGGCAATCTCGGTCGTCAAACATAACTTTGAAACCTTTGTCGCAGATTTGACTTATCGACAACAGGTTGTTCTCCAACTCTTTGATGAAATTAACTTTCTCAAACGAAATTCGCCCATTAGACACAATTCCTTGGGCCGTGATATAACCTCCTTGATTTCCTGCAAAGGAAACTGCACCTCCTTTTATTTGTCTGACACTTGAAAGGAGATTCATGTTTCCAGTCATGTGCCTGGAAGCTCCTGAGTCTATGATCCACATGTTGAATCTTGGATCATATAGAGCAACCTGCACACAAAAACAAAAGGTTTAAATATCATTGGAAACCCAAGCCTTTACGGTCTTGGGTTTTCCATTTTCATCACGAATGTACAATTCAATCCATTTACCCTCATTAACACTGTTTTCTGGTTTGACATTGTTGTCAACAGTGTTAGTTTTCTTTGGTTTCCAAAAGTCAGTCTTCTTCTCAACATGTTTGAGATAGCTGGTTGAAGACTGAGTTTCACTTGTCGAAGTGGAAACCTTTGGATCTGAGGGGTTTGGGGATTGGTGTGGTGAGGTTGGCTGAGGTTTCCGAGGAGAAACCGACCTCGGTGTGTGAAACCGTTCTTGACCTTGAACGTCAATGGTCGGTCGCCTCCTAGGAGGTGACTTGGCATACCTCGGATCCGGAGTCGATATGTACTGCTTAGGATCCGTGTACTTATAGCAAAATCTTGCTATATGCCCTACCTCTCCACACGAAAAACAGTAGTTTCTCCCCCTTTGACTTGGTGGAGAGAAATAACTCTGGTTTTGTCTGTTATCATAGTACCCCCTGGATTTGACATTTTGGGGTGTAGTTTGTCTAGGAGGGTGTTTTGGGAAATTATGTTTTTCATTAACGTTACCCTCCTTTACAAACTGGGTACTATGTTCCACATAGACTTTCTCAGATTTAGGATTAAACTTTTTCTTCTGAGAATTTCTTGTTGTTGTTGCCTTTGACTTAGATGGTGGTGGGCCCGACTTAGTTGTGGAACCTAAGTCTGTGGCAACAACATTTTGTTTGGACTCAGGAGCCGGGTCAATGACTTCTTTTCCCTTAGACTTAGAAATTTGGTTTGTGTCCTCGGGTATATAATCATTTGATTCATCATCCGGCACAGCTCCTGGTGTGCTTGCAAATTGATTCAGGATCGGGGGTGGGACATAGTTATATCCCACGCCTTTTTCCTTTTTGCCTCGGAACTCGGGAATGATGTGTTCTAATAAATAAGATGAATTTGAGTAACTTTTTAATTTGAAATTCAATGATTCAAAATCAGCTTTCAAGTTTTCCAATTCTTTTTTCAAAACATTATTCTTATTTATGTGAAAATTGATAGAATCTTGTTGATTCAGAACACATATTTCAAGTTCCTTGTTCTGACGCTTAAGGCTATCAATCTTTTCTTTAAAAGCAGACTCTTTCTGCTTCCAAGCCTTATTCTGTGCAAGCGCGTCAGTCAGTTCCATTAAAGATCTTGAGGCTGCTTGTTTGTAAGCCTCGAGATCTTCAATTCTCTCTTTTAGAGATTGAATTTCTTGTTCATACAATTCACATTTTAAACATTTAACATTTTCTGGTTTGGGAGTTGATGGGTTAGAACTTACCTTGGCATTTGATGTCTCTGCCATGAATGCAAAGCAAAGATTCCCAGCTTTTTCCAGAAACGATGCAGAAGTTGCTTTAGACTCTACTTCGTTGACTTCTTCAACTTTAGCAGCCTCTGCGGGAATTGTCGAACATGGAGATATTTGAGGAACATTTGACTCTTTATCGTGATCCTCCTTAATCTCCAAAGATACCACTTCAACCTCAGGTTCTTCTTCATGGACTTCAGCAGCTGGTTCATCGACAATATATTCTTCATTGGTCGAGGAAACAACAGACTCGGTTTCAGAGTTTCCATCTACTATTGTGACATCAGCCATGTTGATGCTGAAGTTCCATGTCTCGCCTTCATCCCCTTGAACTGCAAGAGCAGTTTCATTGTTGATGTTGACGTTGTTTGCTGCGGTTTGATTTTGAGGGACCAGTTGTCTCTCAAGGTTGACAGTTGCAGCAGCTGCAGCAGGAGTGGATGATGATGAAGTGGTTCGGAAGGGATATTGGTGACCTTCCCTTCTTGGCTTCGAACACTCCTTGGCAAAGTGACCAAGTTCGCCACAGTTGTAGCATTTTACTTTGTTTTTATCAAAGCCGAACTTGGATTTGTTGTTTATTGAGAGGGCCTGACCTGTTTTCTTCGTCCACTTTCTGGCCCTTCGGAACGCACTGCCAAGAGCCCACATAATGTCTATGCGTTCCATATCATCTTCGTCAAGCTGTTCATAGTCATCACTGTCCATATGACTATTTCCTAGCTTACCCGCCACCATTAAACTGTAGGACTCAATTATCGTGCCTAGAGTTGCCATGTGTTCTTTGGCAACCTCCACTGTTACTGTTCCCAAGCCTTCAGTATTCAACGTTGCTTTCTCCGTTGACTTGGGTCCGGAGTTAGTACTTGAGTTTCCAGAAGTTGATGGTGGGACGGAAGATCTCGTTTCAGTCCCCTTTGATTGATTTGACGTTGAGGAGACAAAAGCGGTCTTCATCGGAGCATGATCAGTTGAATCTGACATAGGAGGTTTTGACATGTAGAGTGATTTGTCAGAAGTTGATCTCGGTTTTCTGGAGGAGGCTCTTAGTTCAGCCTCTTCTTGTCTGATTTCTTTAATAAAATCAGACAGGAGAATCGTCTCCAGCTGATGACTTCTTCTCATTACTGTCAGGAAGGTGTTCCAGCTGGTTGGAAGTCCTTGAGCAAGACATCTAACCTTTTCAGTCCCTGTTGTTTTGACATTATAGGACTTGAGTTCTGACATAAGATGATAGAATCTTGACAGTAACGATTCAATGTCTTCTCCCGATTCTGGACCAAACAAATCAAATTCACGCTTGAGCTCCCGTGCGTGAATTTCTCTAAGTGAGTCAGATCCTTCACATCGTTCAACCAGTGCGTTCCAAAGAGTTGACGCTGTAGTAAACTGGTTAAACTGATGAAAAAGATCACTGGAGAGTGCTTGTGATAGTAAGGAGAAGGCTTTCTTCTCAGCATCGAAGGCTATCTTTTGTTCTTCAGATAGCCTAAAATAGCTCAACGACTCACCATCATCATTCGTTGGATGCACCCAAGTTGTCTGGACAGCTTCCCAAAGTCCAGGATTTACACCTGTTATATGAATTTGAAATCTTGTCTTCCAGGTTGTAAAATCGTTTAAAGTCATTAGCTTTGGTGGCTTGTTATAGCTTCCCGATTCAGAATCACTTTCGAGAATCGATTGAATCCTCTTGTTGGTACTCGAACTTGCAGCCATCTTTGTTTCTTTGCTTTAACGTTGAACTGTTGATCGAATGGGTTTGATTCGATCGGATGAGTGACCTATTCGATCGAATGTGTTCTGGTTCGATCGAATGTCTCTCTGAAATGCTGATCTGTAAGTTATTCGATCGAAAGTGAATCTGGTTCGATCGAATGGGTTGAGAGGTTCGATCGAAAGAGTTTCTGGTTCAATCGAACGGGTTCTGACAGTCGAATAAGACAAAGATCGAATCGGCGGATCGAACAAATCTGGTTCGATCGAATGAACTAGGAGTAATTCTCGGCGGGAAAAAAACTGATTCGGTCAAAGTTTAAACTTGTTCGATCGAATAGGAAGGCTATTCGATCGAATGAGTTCCAAAAATAGACTGGTTCGATCGAAATTTCTGGAAATTCTAAAATTAGAAGATTTTGACGGATTTTCGAATTTTGAATCAAAAACACGAATTTTGAAAGATCAAGAGGCAAATTAAGATCGAAATATGACTTTTAACACAAAAACAACTTAAGACCAACCAAAAAACGGATCAAAACCACCAAAAATACGAAGAACACGAAGAACGCGAAGAACGTTCTTGACGAAACTCGAACTTTTAACACACAATTCTAAGATCAAAACACCAAAATATGACAATTTTAACAGTTTTTGACAAGAACACGACGAACACCAAGATCAAAAACACCAAAAATTCGGAATTTTCCGGCAAAAATTACGATTTTCGCGAGAAAAACACGAATTTCACCACGAATCTAACGTGAATCTAGAACCAAAGGCTCTGATACCACTTTGTCGGACCGGTGCGGGACACGGTTTCCCAACGATTCACGGGGCAACGTGTTAGAGTGCGGAATCCTCTAACACGGCGATTCGGTGGTGATCAACAACGCACGGTTACGATTCCTAAGACGGTTTGACACCTAGGGACGGAGGAAAAGACCGACACGACGAAGATGGGCAGAGAGGATTTTCGGCAGTAGCAGGTTCGTGACTGTGTGTAATGTGTGCTCTCTCTTGTGAAATTTCCTAAGTTTCGTTTATATATCGAATACTGATTCGATCGAATGAGTATCTCATTCGATCGAATGAGTCCTGGTTCGATCGAATCAGACACTGATTCGATCGAATCAGTTTCTTTTGACATTTTCAGTCCGTTAACTTGGTTTCACGATCGTTATTTTCATATCGAACCATCCTGATAGAACTGGGGACATACACATGACATTTCATGTCCTCCTAGGGACGGAGGAAAAGACCGACACGACGAAGATGGGCAGAGAGAATTTTCGGCAGTAGCAGGTTCGTGACTGTGTGTAATGTGTGCTCTCACTTGTGAAATTTCCAAAGTTTCGTTTATATATCGAATACTGATTCGATCGAATGAGTATCTCATTCGATCGAATGAGTCCTGGTTCGATCGAATCAGACACTGATTCGATCGAATCAGTTTCTTTTGACATTTTCAGTCCGTTAACTTGGTTTCACGATCGTTATTTTCATATCGAACCATCCTGATAGAACTGGGGACATACACATGACATTTCATGTCCTAACAATATGATCAAGGCTTTGAACTTCAAATATCAACTTCAAGTAACAAGGTTACCACAAAAAGAAATAAACTCAATGTGATCATCAAATAATCTTCAATTCTTCAAATTTGTCTCTTCCCTTGTAAATCATCTCCAAACCATTCCCTGAACATTGTTACTCGTCATGACTTTATCTTCTCATCTGTACTAGGAAATCTGAAAACTTACAAATGATAAAACATCTTTGAAAAACCTTGGATTATTGATCTTGATCAACTTTTCCTTAACTTGAGTCTTTTACTTGATTTGAAGCTAACCATTTGCAATGAAATTCAAAGATTTTTACTCCCCCAATTTCGTTGCAATTGTCTTTAACAATTGTGTCTTCAAATCAAGTGTGGGTGAACCAATCTTGACCATCCTTATCAGGATTGTAGAAATCTGAAAATAAACATATTCATATGTTGGTTGACACTAAAAGTAAACAAAACCTTAAGCTTGGTCAACACTTGTTCTTGTAAAGCTTTTGATGAAGTTGTGAAATTGGATGAGGTTTGAATTCCATAAGCTTGTTGATGAATGGAGAAAAATTACCAAAATACCCCTGGTATATATCTTCCGTAGAGAACAAATTGGTCAACGGTACCAAAAATCTCAAAAGTTTCTTCAAAACTTGGAAATATTTCACAAACTTTGTTTCCTAGCACAAAGTGTGCTTGGGATCACTTTCCCAGCACAAAGTGTGCTTGGGAACACTTTCCTAGCATAGAGTGTACTCGGAATAACTTTCTTAGTCCAAAGTGTACTCGGAAAGCAAAACACTTGTGATTTTTCAATTTTAGCACTAGCACAAAGTTTACCCGGAAGCACTTTCCTAGCATAAAGTGTACCCGGAAATCAAAACACTTGTGATTTTTCAATTTTCAACTAGCACAAAGTGTGCTCAGAAGTACAAGTGTGCTCGGATTACTTAGTGCTCAGAAATAAAAGTGTGCTCGGATTACTTAGTGCTTTTTCATTTTCCACCAATCATGCTCGGTAGCAAAAGTGTGATCGAGAGCAAGGGTGTGCTCGACACAAACTTGAGTTTTCTCTTCACAAGCATAATTGTTCAAGACAAAACAAGGTATGCTCGAAAAAGAGTCTGCTCGAATAAATAACAAAGTGTGCTCGAGACTTAAAGAAGATAGTTTTCTTGAGAAGACAAAGGACATGCTCTGGGTTTCACAAAGTGTGCTCGAATTTGATGTGCTCGATATAAGATGTGCTCGAAATAACCTGTGCTTGAGCCAAACAAAGATGTGCTTGGGGAAAACACCTCTTGTGCTCGAAGCAACACTTAGTCATTTTTCATACTCGAGTCCAATCTTATTTGTTCACAGTGTGCTCGAGACATCAAAACTTCATTTCTGCGTCATCAGTCACTGATTTGCCCTTTCAGAACCTGCTCGAATATTCACTTTGCATCTGCTGCAACAAACAATGATGAAATTGCCTTTAGCACTTGTTCATTCTTGACTTGTACATTCTCCTTATCAGTTTGTACCATCGGAAATATTTTTCAACAAACATCTATTGTTTGTGCAGCACGAGCACACAAAACCCTAATTTTTCGAATCCAAAATTAAGTTTCGGCATCTGAAATAAATCATTGTAGCACCATCCAAGTCATCTCGAAATCAAAGAAATCTATCTTCATATCATAATCAACCTTTTCAGATCTAGAAATAATCAGATGAACAGTGTTGCCCCAAAACGAGCCAAATAACACTGTTACATCGGATCTTGACCGTTCTGACCAAATAAGCATGAAATTGATGTTGGATCTCCAAACGAGTCATCAACCCAAACATCAATCCATATACTTTTCTCCGAATTATCAAATAATTTCAAAACCCCCAAAAATAATTTCAACGAACTTCATCGTTTAACGTCCATGGTGGATTCAAGAGCGAAATGAATCAGTTCAGTGGTTAGTCTGAACGATTCGGTAACCCAGGCTCTGATACCAATTGACAGTTCCGAGCCCCGGTGCGGAAGCGTGAAAATAGTCGGTATTAAACAACGGTGTGGAGCTCGGAACTAGGGTTAGGATCGAATCTCACTCGTATTCACTCTTGAAAAATGTTTGGACGGATGAGGTGTATTGGAGAGAGCCTGATTTGATTAACAATCAACAATAAAGTAGGATGAACAATTGTAATCAAAACACAAAAGATAGAAATGGTAGTATGATTAATATTAGCCGAATGATTCACACAAAGATGAAACACTCATATATACAATCGATTAAGAAATATCAGCCGCTACCAGGAGAGCTCATTCTGGAGGCGGAGACTCTCTCAAAGGGATAAAACCCTAAATCTCACACATACACAATATAGTCACTCATCCTAGCCAAATGAATAAAAACATCTATTTATACTAGTCTAGCATGACTTGGTCTTCAAGCCATTCACCCTTGGTTGAGACCAAAATAATATATTTTTCACCCACAAATTAATTCGATGCGTCGGTCTAAAACATAGGTTCCAACAACAAAAATATCGGCAATCGCGGTCAATATGCCGCGCTGTTTCTTGTGCTTTAATAATGATAAATAATCTGGGAGTTTGTTGTTTTTCACTTGGTTATGATCCTGTGTAGATTTCTTTTCAAGGGACGAAAAAGTCTTAAATGTGGGGATGTTTGATGTGTTGTAAAACACATTTACTTTCCATATCGTTTTATCATGTTTTAAGTAGTTAATTGTTTAATTAATAAGAGTTATGGATGGTTTTTGCTTGATTTTACAAAGATTGAATTTTAATTGTAGGTTATTTGTTTTGATGGAGAAAAGAGTAAAGTTTGAAGACTCTAGGGGCCTTTTTGATCAATTTTGAAGACTACAACTTGAGGCCCAACCGAAGCCCACAAGATCCAAGCCTTTTATGCATAATATATTAAGTTAATTGAAGAAAATAAGAACCCTAACAGCCCCTAAATCCCGAAATCAGCAGCAACCAGCCATAAAACTTCTGTTTGACAGCTTCTAGGGTTCCAAAGAAAGTCATTTTTGCATCTTGTGTGACCAAGTGAAGAAGAAGGAGGCTTAGGAAAACATGGTACAGCAGCTAGGGACCATATTCATGAAGAAACTCAGCCATATATCTTAAGTATTCATCCATAAACTTAACTATGTTGATTTGATCTTTTACTTTGAATTTTTTTGCAAGTAACTTGAAGATTGAGTTGTGCTTGATTGAGATTGATTCTTGAATGATTTTATATATGTTTATGTTGAGTTATATGAAGTTTACTTTGATGTATAGCTGCTGTCCAAAAATAATGTGTAGCTAAACTTGTTAGTTCTACATAGGTTAGATGATTATTGTTAGGTTTTAGCAAGTAATATGGATTGTTGATCATCATGGCTTGAATTGTTAATGAAAAGTTTGGTTTAACATTGAATAATGTTGTGTTTAGTGGCTGTGAATTTGTTAATTACACTCATATACCTCTTGCTTTGATTAATTGAATAAGTTTTGATTGATTGTTGCTTGTTAGAATTCTTTACTTGGTGTTTAGGGTTTGTTTGCGGGGTGATCAACCGTAGGGTTTAAGTGAGTGTATTAATTGGATATAATCAGCAGGTAAACGCCTTCTTAGAGACCGAGAGGTGATAGGAAGTAAGGTCGTCTCATAGCTTTTACTTGTTAGGATTAGGATCGCGCGAGAGCAGGTTCGGTTCTTGTCGGGTTTGGGTTTTGAGAGATTAGTTGATATAGTTTAAGTTAAACTAAATTGTTCCTCTAGCCTTGGTTGTGTAGTATTCGTCTCCATTAGGGTAGTGTGTCGGTGAGACCGAGAGGAGAGTCGACATTAGAGCACTTTAACAGTTCGTTTCCCGGTCTGTTCTTAAAATCAACTAAGTGTAAGTTAGAGTTTGTTAGTGAGACTGAGAGGTGATCTAGCTTTCTTGAGTGAACCTTAGTTGTGTCATCCTTAGGAACCGGTGTCGTGAGATTCTCAATCCATTAGCTAATTATACATTCAATAAGATTCTTACCTAGGTAGACGTTTTCTCCGATTGCATTCAAGTTTCCAAGTTTTGTTAAGAGTTTAGTTAAGTTAAGTTAAGTCTAGTTAATTAATTTAGTTAAAGTAAGTTAGGTTAAGTAGTTAATTATTTTAAGAATCATTTAAATATTCTTAGTTGAGTCTTGGTTAGGGTTAAGTATCATTAGCGTTTTCAAGTGTCCTTGTGTTCGATACTCGGACTTCTTTAGTGTTATACTATTAGTGATTGGTACACTTGCCGGTTTTGTGTGGTTTCTTTAGGATTTTTGTTTAATAAATTTAAAGCTTAGTTGTGAGAGCATCATTATACACACATCAGTTTACCGGAGCATTGGCCAAGGAGAAAGAAGAAACAGTTGATGTCCCAAGCTAAACAGTACATTTGGGACGATCCAGACTTGTTAAAGATTGGTGTAGATCAGATGATCAGACGATGCATACTCAAGGAGGATGTCAGATCAGTGTTGTAACACACATATTCGTCTGCGTGTGGTGTTCATTTTAGTGGCTAGAAAACCGCTCGAAAAGTTTTAATGAGTGGTTTCTTTTGGCCATCGGTGTTTTAAGGATGCTCACGAGTTCGCGACGCACTGTTTAAAGTGTCAACAACTCGGGAGCATTTATAAGAGGGATGAGATGCCTTGAACCCGATCCTTGTAGTTGATATTTTTGATGTTTGGAGGATCGATTTCGTGGGCCCATTCCCGAACTCGCACGGTAATTTATACATTCTAGTGGTTGTCGACTATGTTTCTAAATGGGTTGAAGCGATAAACACTAGGACAAATGATCACATAGTCGTTTACAATTTCGTTCAAAGTAATATATTTTCTAGATTTTGAGTCCCCCGAAGCATCATAAGTGATGGGGGATCTCATTTTAAGAACTTTAAACTCGGGAAATTGCTTAAAAGATATGGTGCTGATCATAGAATTGCAACTCCTTACCATCCACAAACGAGTGGACAAGTTGAGGTTTCCAATAGGCAAATCAAACAGATTTTACGGAAAACCGTTCAGGCGGACCGAAAGATTTGTTCAACTAACTTGACCGATGCTCTATGGGCCTACCGAACCGCTTATAAAACGCCAATTGGAACCACTCCTTATAGACTTGTATATGGAAAGGATTGTTAGTTACCGGTTGAAATTCCACAAAGAGCATTTTGGGCTACTAAATAGGTTAATATGAATTATGATGATGCAGGTAAAGCAAGGAAATTGGCTTTGTGCGAGATCGAGGAGTTAAGAGACGAGGCATACGATTGCGCGTCCGCTTACAAGGCAAAGATGAAGAAAGTTCACGATGCTAACATCCGGTTGAAGAATTTTGAAGTTGGTCAAAGAGTTTGGTTATAAAACACAAGGATGAAACTCTTCCCGGGTAAGTTGAGAAGTAAGTGGACGGGCCTGTATTCGATTGTAAGAGTCGGGAATCATGGTCAGTATGAGATTGAAGACTTTGATGATCATTTGAGGAAAGTGGTAAACGGCTATAGATTGAAGCCATATTTGGAAATGAAGGACATACACGAGATGGATGAGGAATCGGTGAATTTCATTGTGACTTCACTGGTTTATGAAGACAATTGAGTTCGAGGCAATGTCGAGCTGTAGACTTTAAATTCAACGCTTAGGGGAGGCAACTCGGGATTTGTAAGTGTCTGTCCAGTTTGTTTTCATTTTGTTGAGTCTTGTGCTTATTGTCGTCTCGAGTTTTTGTGCAGCAAACACCAAGTGTGGGGAAGCTTGTTGAAAAGTTGGAACAAGAAGTTCGGTAAGCGTTAGATCAATTACACGGCTTTCCAGGAACGTTCAGTGTGTTTTAAGTTCGGAAACGTGTTCAGGGTGATGCCGGGATGCCGAAAAGTGGTCAGATCGGAAAATGTCCGGACCCGTTTTCGTCAAAAACTTTCAGTTAACCAGCCCATCGTGATACGCGATGGGCTTATTAACAACTCCATCGTGTATCGCGATGGAGTATGGGCATCAGGCGTCTGTGACGTCATCGCGATACGCGATGACGTCAATAATCACTCCATCGCGTATCGCGATGAGGTTAAAGCCTAATTGCAATTCAAATGGGTGGCGATACGCGCTAGCCACCCATTTGACCCATCGAGTATCGCAATGGGTAGTGGAGCTTCGAAAAAATTTTATATTAATAACTGTTCGTCTTCTTGTTCCCCATTCTTCTCCGCCGTATTCTTTTTCCCCTCTCCTCCTTTTGACCGCCGGCGACAACCACCGCTCCACTCCTCCACCACCGTCTTCCCCGTCACAACCCCCAGTACCAGTCACCACCACTCCCTGCCACCACCACTACCATCACTTCACCACACCACTAGTTCCGGCGATACCACCACCACAGTCACCGTCCTCTGACGAGACAACCACCGTCACTGTTATTCTTATTTCGTTGTGTCAATCCGACATCGAGGTATTATTATTTTATTCTTATACTACTATGTCGGAGTTTGAATTGTTGTATCGGTTTATTTGGTTTATGTCGGGTTTAGTAATTTGAAACTTAGACGGGATTGTTGGGTTTGTTTAGTGGGGTTGGAAATCATTATCGAACTTGGTTGTCGGGTTTGTGAGTGCGGGTTAGTTGTATGTTTAGTATGATTCGAAACTTAGATGGGTTTGTTGGGTATCATGAGTGGATAATCTATTAGTTTGTTAATCATGATTACTGGGATGATCGGAGTTATTGGTTTATTGATGTCGGTTCTCAATAAATGTGAGGGTGTAATAAAACGGGTTTTTGAAGTTCAAAATTTAAAATCATTATTTTATTGTTAAATAAATGATGGTGACGGTTCCTTATAAAATGCTTATTTTGAACTTAATTTATTAATATTTTATTTATATTATATTCACAAAATCCAATTTGTCACATAATTCTTTGTTGCCGACAGCTTAATTACTTGGTTGCACGGTTTTCGAGACGGTCTGTTAGGTCGTTTTGTTTGTTCGAGTTGTTTTGTTAATAGTGTATGGTTTTTTATGTATCGAGTCATGTCGTTTATGGTTCGTTAGTCGAGTCTCGGGTACACTTTGCTAGTTTGATATTACGTGGGTTTGAGTTGCAAATTGATTATCTGCCCGTACTCAATTTCCATTCGGGCGAGATAATCTGGATTTAGAAATACGAAAAAGGTGTCCCCGAATTTTTCGTTTTTTTTTATTTTCTTATTTTTTTATTATTTTTAATATTATTTTATTATGTGGGACGACTGCGACCGAAATGCTATACGGTCGTCGCCACATTGACTGTTGACATATCTAACTTACATGTTTGATTTTGCAGATATGTCTGACGCTCAGAAGTCTTCTTGCGCCGCTGGGCGCAAGAGGCAGAGTCCTGAGAGCGCGGGCCGCCGTGGTCACGTCGCCCGTGCTCGGGGTGAGGCCGAGCCGCACCGTTATTGTGGCATTCATGATAAAACGAGGTACACTATATTCATTACGTAACAAGTAAACGATAAATCGGTTAATTCGTAGTGCTTAAACGAGTAACCGACCGATACTAGTTATGACCCGTATACATACTGAGGGGTCATATACGAGTTATATATATGTTATAGAGACTAACATATTGATATTTAGGCCTTAGTACGTTTAAAACTCTTTAAACGAAAAAGGTTTCGTTTATCGATACGCTATAAGCTTAAACGCAATCGTTAATATCAAAACAAGCATTGTAGCATCCGTTAAGCCAAAAAAGATTTATAAAACACTTATATGACATGTTCTAAGTAATCCGTGAAAATATTTTGGAATTTTACAACGAGTCAGTACGTTTTTCTTATTTTACAAAAATAAGCTGAAAAACACTCGTTTTTGCGCTATTTCTCACACCCGAATTAATTTTCTTGCGAAAAACCGAACCCGAACTAAATTTGGACTGGGCTTTTCATGTTTGGGCCATTGGAATTAGATTATGGGGTCAAAATGGGCCCAAATTGGGCCCATACATTCTTGCGGCCGTCATTTTTATTATTAATATTATTAGTAGAAACTTAATAAGAAAGCAACTTTAGATAGTTTGTCAACCACTTTTCCAGAACGTGAACAAGGGTAATCTGCTGTTCTTACACAAACCCAACAAAAACTTAAGGTATTTTGATTATTTCATCATTTTTAACTTGATTTCATTAACTATAATTAACATATAAACATGTTTTAGTTAGTTTTAAACATGTTTAACCATCCAAAAACCCTAAAAATCAAGAAAAATCATGTTTTGATGTAAAATATGTTTACAAACCAGGAACATATACTTTTTTGGTCAAAAACACGGATTAGAACATGAATACAACGTTTTTACGGTTAGAAAGTTCGGTTTGAACCCAAACCGAAACCCTAATTATCAAGGCTGTTACATGGATGATTTATGCTTGGTTTGATGTTATATGATATGTAGATATACTGAGTTTGCAACCCGAGACCCGGAAAGTCGTTTAAGCTAGCAAAATTCATCGAAAACCGACAAGGTAAACCCGTAACACTCGTTTAGGGGCTGTTTAGTATTAGGTTGTGACGTGCTTGTTGTTAGCTTGTGAAAATTTGCAGGGACATTAGGGATCATATAAATGAGTCCCTGTTCAAATTTGGTAATTTTTCGATAAACGGAGAATATTTGGTGAATTTATTCCCGTTTATGAGCGTTTATTTGGGAAAAATAGCTAAACATATTGAAAAATTATGAAACTTGGTTTTGGAGTTTGATATGGGATGGTAAGATCACTGGTAAAGTTTGGGAATCATTGAAAATGTCTAAGTATGGTTTGTGCGATCATGGCTTAACCGAATTTTAACAGCCGAAAAACGCACAAAAAGGCATTTTGTCAAAAGAGTTAGGTTCTGGAAATTTTGTAGGGGCTATATAATGACATTAAGGCCATTGGTAAAAATTATCGGATTTTTCGGAGGTCGTTTGATATAAACGGGCCATTTATTACATGATTATAACCTATTAAATGAATTTTTATAAATAAATAAATAATCATAAAATTTCTGAAAACATTTTTATAAAATTCTCCATGTCTTAATGTATTTTTACAAAAATTTACATAATTTATATATAATTACATATTTAGTTATGATTTATCAAAGATTTAAATTATAATTGTTTTAACGAAACCGGCAGTTTTGTGTTTAACGGACTGACTGGTATGTCAAAATATCAAAAGAGGCCAAATATCATATTTTTGAACGATATTAATAAAAACGAACTTATTACGAGAATTCCGGACAATTCGGGTGGATTGTGCGCGTTTTGTATAATCAAACCCGTGTAAAAACGGAAACGAACCCTGCAATCAAACCAGACACCGAAACTTTAAAATTCTTTCATAAATCAAATTATTTTATCAATCAATATATTTACTTAAGTTTTATGTGATCTTACTTAATCCCGAAACGTATAAACGATCAACTGAGCTAGGCTCGGAAAACGGTGAAACTGAGCCAAATCCAGTTTTAAACATTTCATAGTATACAACGTCACAATCTAAGACTATGGTCATGTTCTGGGCCTAACAGCTATACCCAGATTATCTATACAGCCCGACTTAGCTTGAACACTGTACTAGTAATAACGATACGATACCGTTTATAGGAATCAGGCTATAAACGAGACATCTGACTATTTGATACGTGATTTCTGTGCGAACTACGATAAGGTGAGTTTCACGACCCCCACTTTCTAAACTGTTTTACGAACTTTTGGGGTGAAAAGCATGTTTACATATACTGATATACTTGAAAACGTGTGATGATGTGGATTATCTAAGTACTAACACTTGACAAGTCCCCACAAACACAAGTGATTAACTTCGTGCCGGTGGCGTGTGGATAGTACTATCGGTTTGACAAACCCAACTGTGACAGAGCCGGTGGGGTAAGCCGGAACATATGTAAAACCAGTTGCACATTGTCATTATATATTTACATACTGCTATGTGGTGTTAGACATAGTACATACATGGGGCAAAATTGGCTGTTAAATGCCAACAGGAGTGCATGGGCAGGAGAGGCCATGCAGTATAGCTCGTTTCGGTTTCACTTGTGGCTTAGTATAATGCATCATACACAGACATATATACATACACACTGTAAACTTTACGAACTCGTGTACTGATTTCATTGAAACTCGTGAAACTTGAAACTCACCAACTAGACGTAGTTGACCCGTTTTAACATGCTTTTCAGGTAAAGCAAAAGTGGAATGATTTGCTTACATGATTGGTGTTAGAAAGACAAGTTGAATAGCTGTGAATAGACGCTGATATAATACTGTTTAAGAAGCTCGTAAACCGGTTATGTGTTTTTCACCTAGTTTGTAAACATAGTACCTACCAATGTAATATGATGTAAATTAGTTTATGAATTTCTTTATAAACAATGTTGTTGATACCAGTGTTATCTGTTACATTCCCGTATTACGCTTCCGCAACTACCTAGTCGGGGTGTGACAGAAGTTGGTATCAGAGCCATTGGTTATAAAGAATTAGGATGTCCCTTAGGATACCCTAAGATAACCGTAGGCTCGATTAACTCTGGGAATAAAATAATATTAAATAATATACACGAATGATTCTCGTGATGAACGCGAATGGACAAGTGTGTTATTATGGTCCGGAACGTAATAACAGACTTGTTTGTACGAGGAAATTCGAGAAGAAGTCGATAAACAATTGAATAGGTAAAAACAGCAACATATGTGTATAAAATATAATAATAGATAAATATTTGTGTATATAAACGATTATTTGTACTTATGTGTATAAATACCTGCACGTATTTTACTATGATTAATATAGAAGGATATTATTCTTATCACTAACCATCGTGCAGGAATATGTCAAGATCTACTGATCGTGTACCTAATACCTTACCAACAAGGCCTGAGGAGGAGGAGGAGGATCCGGAAGAAGAAACTGAGGAGGAACCAGAGGAGATGGAAGAAGGTGCAGACGCGGTAATTCCTCGCGAGGTACCCGCAGATCAACCCGACTTATCGGGTTATCGTTGTGACACTTATCCCCCTAGGGAATCCCCTAGGAATGTTGCAGGACAGGGAGCTACTAGTGCTTATCGTTCACCTGTTAGAGCACCCAGATCCCCTACTCCACCTGTACAGCATACACCAGTACCCCCACCCACTATTAGAAACCGTCAGACCGCTCGCATTTCAGTGCGTCCACCTGAGCACACTTCTCTCCAACCTCGATCTACGTACCATAGGGGAGAAACATCACGTGTCCAGGTCACTGAGATACCTATTTCTACTTGGGGTTTACCCGCCCCGGTACCCGAGCCACCTCGTTATTCTGATTCAGCATGGTTTGGTTTAGCGACTGATCAGCTTTTAGACCACTCACACTCTATAAATAACCTAAACCTGCATAGATATGATATGCAAGATCACATGCGATACATGCAGCAAGAAATCAGAATTGTGCAAAGATCCAGTGCTCACAGCCACGGGCGTCAGGATCGAGCGATGATACTACTGGGGGTATGCTTAACGGTTAATGCGGCCCTAGTGGCTGCTGTTGTTTGGTTGTGGTTCCATGTTGCAAAGAATAGATAGGACATAGTAGTTTAGCCGTATGTATATAGTCTTTTGATATCCCAAGCAGCATTTTGTTACAGCATGTTGGGCTGACTTGGGAGTTGTTTGTGGTTTAGTACTATTTCAAGCACTGGCCCTTATCGGGTTAAGTCTACATGTCACTTGGTGACAAATTTTGATACGCATATACAAGCGCTGGCCTATACCAGGTTAAGCCTATGCGCTAATTTTGGATGCATATGTACAGTAATGATTATAATTAATACAAACGTATTTTCTTTGGCATAGTTATGTGCTGTGAAGGTGTAATATTGTAAAGTTGTGTTGATCATAGTGAAACGATATTGATTATTATATAATTGATTATTTTATAGAATGGCCCCGAGGAAAACAAACCCTTTGTCTGAGGCGGAAGTGGCCGCAATGATTGCTCGTCAACTACAAGCAGTGATACCAACAATTGTAACACAAGTCACTGCAGGCATACGTGCTAACAATACTGTTAATCAACCTACGAGCACCACCACGGCCACTGTTAATACACCTCCGCCGGACACTAATGTAGCCCCGGGTGTTACTACCCCGGTGAATACTGATAATGTCATAAATAATAATAACACTCTCCCAACTATGAATGTCACTGGGAACCCAGAACCTATTGTGCATCCTGATAATATCCCGAACCCTGTACCGGTTGTTAACACAACTAATAATGATAATACTCGGACCAATATCGATAATAATAATAATAATAACCGAGAACCCCCGCGTCAGGAGTACTCATACAAACAATTTACATCATGTAAACCGATTGATTTTAAGGGTATTGAAGGACCTAGCGGGCTGGTCAAATGGATAGAAAAGACCGAATCAGTAATTAATATCAGTGAGTGTCCACCGAACCGCGTGGTCAAATTTGCTACCAGTATGTTTCTAGACCAAGCGCTGATGTGGTGGAACACGGTAGTCCAAATAAGGGGACAAGATGCTATTAATCGTATGTCATGGACTGAATTAAAAACCCTCATGCTAGAGCATTTTTGTCCTAAAAGTGAGATTCAGAGGTTGGAACACGAGTTATGGAATCTGGAAATGAAAGGAGCAGACCATGTGGGATACACGAATCATTTTAACGAACTGTCCCGCTTAGTTCCATGGTTAGTTACACCGGAAGCGAAGCGAATTGAACGTTATATCTGGGGACTGACTCCTGCTGTGAGAAGTATAGTGAATTCAGTTGCCCACCCGACATTAGAAAGTGTTGTATCTCAAACGGGTGTCGTTACTTTTGATCTGATGAGAAGTGGAGTGATAAGGATGCCAGGTGAAACAACAAGTTTAAAACGAACTGATTATGGGACAAGAATGCAAGGAAACCCTCAAAACAAACGGGCTCGTCCGAATACCCGAAGTTATGCCATGACCAGTTCTAATGTAAAACAAGAAACCTATAAAGGGACGTTACCGAAGTGCAGAAGATGTAACTTCCATCATATGGGTGATTGTAAATCGATTATTTTTCAAAAGTGTGGAAGAACGGGACACTATGCCCCCAACTGTAGAACCCCCACCAACACTGTTAACCGTCCACCGCAATCAACTCAACTCCCTCGACCTCAACCATCCCGCCCACAACTCAACCAACAAACCCCACCTACCACGAACCTCCGTGCCTGCTATGAATGTGGCAGTACGGAACACTTTCGGAGATACTGCCCCAATTTGAACCCTGGTACAGTAAAAAGGCAGAACCAAGCACAAGCATCAACCTCCAATGCAGCTAGGGGACGCGCGTTTGTATTAGGACCGGGTGAAGCGCGTCATGATCCGAATGTGGTGACAGGTACATTCTTAGTTTCGGGTCAGTATGCTTCAGTTTTGTTTGTTACGGGCGCCGATAGAAGTTTCGTATCTGTTAATTTCTTACCTTTAGAAAATATGCCGGTTAGTGAACTAACAAAACCATATACTATAGAACTCGCTAACGGTAAGTCTATACTTGTTAACCGAGTAGCCCGAGACTGTTCCCTTATCCTAAACGACCACCCATTCCTTATTAATTTACTTCCAGTAGAATTGGGAAGTTTCGATGTTATAGTCGGTATGGACTGGCTATCTAAGTATAAAGCTGAAATTGTCTGTAAGGATAAGACCGTTAGAATACCTCCTTCAAATAATGAGGCTATAATTGTTCAAGGTGAGAAATCTGGAACGGTACTGCCTCTCATATCTCAACTTAAGGCATTGAGATATTTACGCCAAGGTTGTACTTTATACTTGGCGAGTGCAACAGTTAAGGAACCCGAGGAAAAACGAATGGAAGACATCCCAGTGGTACACGAGTATTCAGATGTATTCCCCGATGAGTTGCCTGGTTTACCACCGACCCGACAAGTAGAATTCCGTATTGACTTGATACCAGGAGCAGCACCCATTGCTAAGGCACCTTATAGACTTGCGCCTTCTGAAATGCAAGAACTGTCCAACCAGTTACAAGAATTACTGGACAGGGGTTGTATTCGCCCTAGTTACTCACCGTGGGGAGCACCAGTGTTGTTTGTAAAGAAGAAAGATGGGAGTTTTCGAATGTGTATTGATTACCGGGAATTGAATAAAGTGACTATAAAGAATAGATACCCCTTACCTCGAATTGATGACTTGTTTGATCAACTCCAAAGTGCGAAGTATTTTTCAAAAATTGATTTTAGATCTGGTTATCATCAAGTAAGAATTCAGGAAGAAGACGTACCAAAAACAGCTTTCCGAACTCGGTATGGTCACTATGAATTTTTGGTTATGCCGTTTGGGTTGACAAATGCACCTGCAGTGTTTATGGACCTCATGAACCGAATTTGTAAACCTTACCTTGACAAGTTCGTGATAGTGTTTATCGATGACATTTTGATATATTCGAGAAGTAAGGAGGAACACGAACAACATTTGCGGGAAATCTTAAAATTATTGAAGCAAGAGAAGTTATACGCAAAGTTGTCCAAATGTGAGTTTTGGCTACAAGAAGTACAGTTTTTGGGACACATTGTGAACCATCAAGGGATCCAAGTAGACCCAAGTAAAATTGAGGCCATTAAGAATTGGCAAGTGCCTAAGTCACCAAGAGAAATTCGTCAATTCTTAGGACTAGCCGGGTATTATAGAAGATTCATTGAAAACTTTTCAAGTATTGCACAACCTCTAACCCTCCTAACTCAAAAAGATCGAGCATATGAATGGGTAGAAGAACAAGAAATGGCCTTCCAAACGTTAAAAAAGAAGTTATGTGAGGCTCCAATATTAAGCCTTCCAGATGGAACTGATGAATTGGTGGTATACTGTGACGCATCTCGTAAAGGTTTAGGATGCGTACTGATGCAAAGAAAGAAAGTAATAGCATATGCTTCCCGACAATTAAAAGTACATGAAAAGAATTATACGACCCATGATTTGGAATTGGGAGCAGTTATCTTTGCATTGAAGATTTGGAGACATTACTTGTATGGCACTAAATGTACCATCTATACTGATCACAAAAGCCTACAACACATATTCGATCAGAAAGAGCTAAACATGAGACAAAGGAGATGGGTAGAACTGTTAAATGATTATGATTGTGAGATTAAATACCATCCGGGTAAAGCCAACGTAGTAGCTGATGCTTTAAGCCGAAAAGACAGAATCAGACCATTAACGGTACGAGCTCTCGGAATGATTGTTCAAAGTAGCCTAACCGAACAAGTTCGCGTTGCACAAGATGAGGCTTTGAAGGCAGACCAGCTAGAAAAAGAAGAACTACATGGAAATGAAAGGAATTTTGAGAAGAAAATTGATGAAGTATATTATTACAAAAACCGGGTCTGGATTCCAACACTTCATAAACTCCGAAAGTTGATTCTTGATGAAGCACACAAATCCAAATATTCTATTCATCCAGGTACTGATAAGATGTATAAGGATGTTAAAGAATTTTACTGGTGGCCTGGTATGAAAAAGGATATAGCCGTGTATGTAAGTAAATGTGCAACATGTGCAAGGGTAAAGGCGGAATACCAAAAACCTTCGGGAATGTTACAACAACCCGAAATCCCACAATGGAAATGGGAACAAATTACCATGGACTTTGTGACACACCTTCCTAAAACCTCTCGAGGACACAACGCAATTTGGGTAATTGTGGACCGGTTAACCAAATCCGCACACTTTATTCCCATCCGTAACAACTACACCACCGAAAAACTCGCTCAAATTTACATTGATGAAATAGTATCTCGACACGGAGTACCTCTTTCGATTATTTCCGATCGAGACAGTCACTTTACTTCACATTTCTGGCAAGCAGTACAAGAAGCCTTGGGAACCCGAATCGACCTAAGTACAGCTTACCATCCCCAAACCGATGGTCAATCCGAACGAACCATCCAAACTTTAGAAGATTTACTTCGTGCTTGTGTACTGGACTTCAAAGGGAATTGGGATCAACACCTCCCGCTCATTGAATTCTCTTACAATAACAGTTATCACAGTAGTATACAAGCAGCACCTTATGAAGCTCTATACGGGCGAAAATGTAGATCACCATTATGTTGGACAGAAGTGGGTGATACTCAAATTTCAAGATCCAATTTAATTCCGGGAACCACCGATAAGATTCACCAAGTTAAACAAAAATTGAAAGCAGCCCGTGACCGACAAAAGAGTTATGCCAATGTTCGCAGAAAACCGTTATCTTTTGAAATAGGTGATAAGGTATTCTTAAAAGTATCGCCATGGAAAGGTGTTATAAGATTTGGAAAGACTGGTAAACTAGCCCCGAGATACATCGGACCTTTTGAGATTGTCGCAAAAATTGGTCCCGTAGCTTACCGATTAAAACTGCCCTTAGAACTGAGCACTATTCACGACGTGTTTCATGTATCGAATCTGAAAAAGTGTTTGACTGATGAAATGACAATAGTACCACTGAAAGATGTTCAGATCGACGAAAAACTCAACTTCGTAGAGGAACTGGTAGAAATTGTAGACGGGAAAACCAAACAGTTACGACATAACAAAATTTCATTAGTAAAAATTCGGTGGAATTCAAAACAAGGACCCGAATATACTTGGGAACGAAAGAACGAATTCCGAAAGAAATACCCACACCTGTTCCCTAGAAAACCGATGACACATTAAATTTCGAGGACGAAATTACTTAACGGGGGGAGAATGTGGCATTCATGATAAAACGAGGTACACTATATTCATTACGTAACAAGTAAACGATAAATCGGTTAATTCGTAGTGCTTAAACGAGTAACCGACCGATACTAGTTATGACCCGTATACATACTGAGGGGTCATATACGAGTTATATATATGTTATAGAGACTAACATATTGATATTTAGGCCTTAGTACGTTTAAAACTCTTTAAACGAAAAAGGTTTCGTTTATCGATACGCTATAAGCTTAAACGCAATCGTTAATATCAAAACAAGCATTGTAGCATCCGTTAAGCCAAAAAAGATTTATAAAACACTTATATGACATGTTCTAAGTAATCCGTGAAAATATTTTGGAATTTTACAACGAGTCAGTACGTTTTTCTTATTTTACAAAAATAAGCTGAAAAACACTCGTTTTTGCGCTATTTCTCACACCCGAATTAATTTTCTTGTGAAAAACCGAACCCGAACTAAATTTGGACTGGGCTTTTCATGTTTGGGCCATTGGAATTAGATTATGGGGTCAAAATGGGCCCAAATTGGGCCCATACATTCTTGCGGCCGTCATTTTTATTATTAATATTATTAGTAGAAACTTAATAAGAAAGCAACTTTAGATAGTTTGTCAACCACTTTTCCAGAACGTGAACAAGGGTAATCTGCTGTTCTTACACAAACCCAACAAAAACTTAAGGTATTTTGATTATTTCATCATTTTTAACTTGATTTCATTAACTATAATTAACATATAAACATGTTTTAGTTAGTTTTAAACATGTTTAACCATCCAAAAACCCTAAAAATCAAGAAAAATCATGTTTTGATGTAAAATATGTTTACAAACCAGGAACATATACTTTTTTGGTCAAAAACACGGATTAGAACATGAATACAACGTTTTTACGGTTAGAAAGTTCGGTTTGAACCCAAACCGAAACCCTAATTATCAAGGCTGTTACATGGATGATTTATGCTTGGTTTGATGTTATATGATATGTAGATATACTGAGTTTGCAACCCGAGACCCGGAAAGTCGTTTAAGCTAGCAAAATTCATCGAAAACCGACAAGGTAAACCCGTAACACTCGTTTAGGGGCTGTTTAGTATTAGGTTGTGACGTGCTTGTTGTTAGCTTGTGAAAATTTGCAGGGACATTAGGGATCATATAAATGAGTCCCTGTTCAAATTTGGTAATTTTTCGATAAACGGAGAATATTTGGTGAATTTATTCCCGTTTATGAGCGTTTATTTGGGAAAAATAGCTAAACATATTGAAAAATTATGAAACTTGGTTTTGGAGTTTGATATGGGATGGTAAGATCACTGGTAAAGTTTGGGAATCATTGAAAATGTCTAAGTATGGTTTGTGCGATCATGGCTTAACCGAATTTTAACAGCCGAAAAACGCACAAAAAGGCATTTTGTCAAAAGAGTTAGGTTCTGGAAATTTTGTAGGGGCTATATAATGACATTAAGGCCATTGGTAAAAATTATCGGATTTTTCGGAGGTCGTTTGATATAAACGGGCCATTTATTACATGATTATAACCTATTAAATGAATTTTTATAAATAAATAAATAATCATAAAATTTCTGAAAACATTTTTATAAAATTCTCCATGTCTTAATGTATTTTTACAAAAATTTACATAATTTATATATAATTACATATTTAGTTATGATTTATCAAAGATTTAAATTATAATTGTTTTAACGAAACCGGCAGTTTTGTGTTTAACGGACTGACTGGTATGTCAAAATATCAAAAGAGGCCAAATATCATATTTTTGAACGATATTAATAAAAACGAACTTATTACGAGAATTCCGGACAATTCGGGTGGATTGTGCGCGTTTTGTATAATCAAACCCGTGTAAAAACGGAAACGAACCCTGCAATCAAACCAGACACCGAAACTTTAAAATTCTTTCATAAATCAAATTATTTTATCAATCAATATATTTACTTAAGTTTTATGTGATCTTACTTAATCCCGAAACGTATAAACGATCAACTGAGCTAGGCTCGGAAAACGGTGAAACTGAGCCAAATCCAGTTTTAAACATTTCATAGTATACAACGTCACAATCTAAGACTATGGTCATGTTCTGGGCCTAACAGCTATACCCAGATTATCTATACAGCCCGACTTAGCTTGAACACTGTACTAGTAATAACGATACGATACCGTTTATAGGAATCAGGCTATAAACGAGACATCTGACTATTTGATACGTGATTTCTGTGCGAACTACGATAAGGTGAGTTTCACGACCCCCACTTTCTAAACTGTTTTACGAACTTTTGGGGTGAAAAGCATGTTTACATATACTGATATACTTGAAAACGTGTGATGATGTGGATTATCTAAGTACTAACACTTGACAAGTCCCCACAAACACAAGTGATTAACTTCGTGCCGGTGGCGTGTGGATAGTACTATCGGTTTGACAAACCCAACTGTGACAGAGCCGGTGGGGTAAGCCGGAACATATGTAAAACCAGTTGCACATTGTCATTATATATTTACATACTGCTATGTGGTGTTAGACATAGTACATACATGGGGCAAAATTGGCTGTTAAATGCCAACAGGAGTGCATGGGCAGGAGAGGCCATGCAGTATAGCTCGTTTCGGTTTCACTTGTGGCTTAGTATAATGCATCATACACAGACATATATACATACACACTGTAAACTTTACGAACTCGTGTACTGATTTCATTGAAACTCGTGAAACTTGAAACTCACCAACTAGACGTAGTTGACCCGTTTTAACATGCTTTTCAGGTAAAGCAAAAGTGGAATGATTTGCTTACATGATTGGTGTTAGAAAGACAAGTTGAATAGCTGTGAATAGACGCTGATATAATACTGTTTAAGAAGCTCGTAAACCGGTTATGTGTTTTTCACCTAGTTTGTAAACATAGTACCTACCAATGTAATATGATGTAAATTAGTTTATGAATTTCTTTATAAACAATGTTGTTGATACCAGTGTTATCTGTTACATTCCCGTATTACGCTTCCGCAACTACCTAGTCGGGGTGTGACAGTTATTCAGTGAAGAGATCCTCGAGTCATACCTTATGATGGTCAAGAGTTGTCGATTACTCCTGACGTCGACCTTGAGGAGATCATAGGTGATGGACGCCGCACACATCACCAGGTGCTGAGATTCAGGATTTTTTTCTGATGAGTATACGAGGCTGGGCAGGATCCGGCAGATGGAGCTTCTGCACCACCGCTCATTCGATTGGTCGTTGCTGCGGGATTTACGCATCGACGTCCAGGTACGTGCGTTGTTGACTGGTCCGTGGGAGGACGTGCTCGCGTGTGACTCAATTCAGTATGTCCAGCTCACACACGAGTTTTAGTCGACTTTTGCATTCGCACCCACGAATTTTCATGATCCATACGCGGTATCATTTTCGCTGGGACGGCATCTGTATGAGATTTATGTCCCTGACTTCGCTGTGGCCACCGGATTTTATACATCCGAGCAGGTCCATGGTGCTGATTTCCTGCGGAGTTTTCGTGGTTACACGACACATACTCAGTAGCCCCGTGAGCACTGGCTCACGGAGGACCATCTTGGCCAATATTGGGCGGAGATCGTCGACGGGGCCCATTCCAGTGCCGTTGTGGAGTCGTCTATCAGGGACCTCGTCCATCGCTACATCCACAGGATCGTTGCTTGTACTATCGTGGGCCGACATTCGGGTCACGAGAAGTGCAGTAACCTTGATATGCTTTGTCTACTTTCTATCATTGGCCTCCGACCGGCCAATGTGGCGATGCTCCTACTTACGTCGTTCGCACGAGGTCGCAACTTACAGGGATCCTCGGCACTCTATCTTTAGGGCCATATATCACGAGGATCGCCCAGCGACTCGGTGTGTTCGACCGTTATCCGGTCGCTTATTTAACTCCTGCACCAGCTACAGAGGTGTTCGGATTGTTGGAGGCCCGTCGGGCCTGGATCGTCGACATGTATAATCCACTGGCTTTAGTCCCGGTCCAACATGGTCCACAGGTGCCACCACCAGAGGGATCAGATACTGACGTTTCACTAAAGAGAGGTATCCCGACACATCAGAAGCATGCTACGATCCCACAAATCATGCGTCCTCAGCAGCAACATCCCATGAGGTAGGCATCATTATCATCATCATCATCATCATCATCATCATCATCATCATCATCACAGCCACCACCGCAGCAGCCACCTTTTACACTTGACATGCTATTTCAGCAGCAACGGCATATACTGGAGGAGGTTCGGGCCGAGAGGGAGGAGGCTCGGGCTCACAGATAGGAGACGAGGGCCCACCTGGCCCACCATGATGATTATTTTCGGTTGTTATTTGTCTCTTCGCATGTACCGCTCCCGCAGTCATTGATTATCTCAGTAGAGCAGCATGTGGGCCGGCAGGACGATTTTGCTGACGAGCCACCACCGCAGTAGATTTTTGGTTACCTTTTCACTTTATTTTGTTTTTATTCTCATGGTTTGTATTATATTAATATTATATTAGTGGGAATACTGTATGGGTAACCGGTTGGGTGTATATGTTTATATAACTTTTGATTGCTGCTGTGTTTGAGTTATTTGTATATTATGATGTAACCGAACTTTGTGGGTGTTGTTCACTATAAACCCTAACGAGACCCCACTCGTCCTCCGGGCTACCGGGAGGTTTAAAGGCCTTGTTGCATACGCTAAATGCCATAGTGATTCCTACGAAAGTGAGTTAGGTATTTTAACGTGTTTAACTTGTTTAACAAAATTTATTACGAAATGACTTAATTTGGCTCGATAATTGTTTTAATAAAATTAATAGAAAATTATTTTCATAACTCATAAAAGACCTGTGTCTTACACTTGTGAGAAGCTTGCTTCTACACGTCTCGAGATATTGCAGGTTCGATTGTCAGTTTGGTACTTGGTCGAGACGAGAGTATACGAATGTTTATGAGAGTTCGCGAGCCGACCGGTCATTTTCCAGTCTCATTGATATCAGGTAATTTCAGTTTCATAATTTATTTTGTCTTATTAGTTTAAATGTTAAAAGTGTAATTTTATAGTTACTAGTCGAACCGTCACATTTGAGCCCCGAATTTTTAAAATTGCTTAACAGTCGAAAACGTCAATTTCAACCCCGTCCCTCAAATGTTCGTTAATTGTTTATATATTTTAACATTGAGGACAATGTAAACCTCAAGTGTGGGGATGGGGGAAATTTGAAAAATTTTAGCCCAATAGTACCTCGAAGAGTGTTCAGAAACCAAAGGTTGTTAACTGTTAATTATTTCCGTTAATGCCAAGTATAGGTTTTCAGTCATGGTTGGTTATTCAGCTTTTCGATAATCTTATTCACAAATGTTTTCATAACGAGAAGTTGAAAATGGGGTCGTTTAGGCGGGGATAACGAGTCATGGGGACAAGTATACATGTTTATATTGGCAACCTTATTCCTCTGGTACGTGTGTGAGTTGACCACATATATATAATACACATATAATATATAGTACACACATATCATTTGAGTGCTTTCATCGATATTCATGGATTACGGGATCGTAGTTGGCAAAATGCAAAAGTGATAGAGGCAATTAGGTTAAGCCTCGTCTGGATGAGCGAGAGTGTGGGTACTGGGGGTTGGGCCTCATACATTATACATATGAGCGTGGGTAATGAGAGGGGTGGGGGGTTGGTTCTCTAAGAAAACATTTCTTGGAACTATTTTTCATTTGATTAACCCCGATATTATGTTACGAGACGAGCCGGCTTAATAGGTTTCTTTGTATTTGTATTTGTTTTTGTTTTTGTATTTGTTCCATTATTAAGCATCACATTTATTATGCATGAAAAAAAAAGATGTATGTTTATATTCGGTTACAAAAGTAGTTGTTCGTCTATGTCTCAAAAAAAATGAAATCAGTTTGTATGTTAGTTTTTTTTATTTCGATGTTTTGTAATAAGCCGGGTCGAAGCTTTTGAGCTACTTGAAACTTTCCCTTCCATACCCTTACACCTAGCCCCGTTACAACCCTTTTTAAGTCTTGATTTGCATTTGTGTCAAAGCAGTTTTATGGATGGACACCTGCTTATAAGTGATACTGAGAGCAGAGTGATACTAGCACATCTTTTGCTAGTCCACATATTAAATCGAGAGGAGAGTTATTATATTATGAGGGGTATAAGCATGTGTGCCTTAACCGGAAACAAAGTACACTTGTCAGGGCGGCTCTATTGTTTATTTTATAGCACTTAACCTTATTTGTGGTATGTCAATCTAGAAAGTTTCATTCTGGGAAACTGGGTATGACCTTAAGCCTTACTAGTATTAATGGCGATAATTTACATACCTATGATAGAGGTTTATGTTTGCTTAAGAGTTTGCTTGAGGGCAAGCAAAAGATAAGTGTGGGGATGTGATGGTTTGTTAATTGGTATATGCTTTAGTTCGTTTATTTATTAGTTTTAATCGGTTATTTCAGGAACATCGATACTTCATACGTGTATTATTGTATATCAGGTCACAGGCATTGAAGTAATTAATTTGGACCTGCTGATGCATGTATTGAAGACCCGGGACGTCCAACACGCATTACAAAAAAACAAAAGACTTTGGCTGGTAACAAGACCCATCGCGATACACGATGGGCTTGCTTGAGGACCCATCGCGTATCGCGATGGGATATTAAATGAAGTGTTGACTATCGCGATGGACCAAAGAAGACCCCATCGTGTACCGAGGTGGGGTGTGCAGACGGGCTGTTAGTGTTTTATACCCATTTTTCATCACAATCGAGCTCATCTTTGTTTTTATCAAATGAGGCGACTTCCAAAGGTTCCAAGGAGTGATTCCATCATCCCAGATCATACCAAGGCCATATACATGATCCATATCACCATTATTGACGATTCGATGTTTTCGCGACTCGGCTAGTCTCCTAGAATCTCACCCGGGAATGTATAGGTTGTAATCTTTTCAGTTTTCTCATGTAACTAAGAATAATTTGTATAATTGGTGATGGTTGATATATGATTATTGATGTTTTTTATTTATGTGTGTTCAATAGGTTTAGGTTTACGTTGGTCTGAACAATTTGTTACCAGTTGCTAGATAATTGATCATATGACTGTTTGACTAGATTAAATACGATAAAACATATAATTGCCCTTAACTGAGTCACATTGGCAAGAACTGTTTGATAACCAGTGTCGTGTGTAAAGCGATTGTTGATGTCTAAGGTTTTGTCTGATTGATCAGTCTGTAGTTAACCATTAATAATTAATATGTTAGGTTGAATGATATCACTGTAGGTTGCTTACTTGAATTCTCGGGTGTGATTTGCTTTGTTAATTGATTGAAACTCGTTTCCTTGTTTGTTTGCTTAATTCTATAAATTCAACTTAATTGCTTATATGATCAACACTAAATCTGTTACTTCATAAAATTAGAAATATGTTACATGATTACATTGACCACATACTCCTGGTGGATACGATACCTTATTTACCCTATCTACTTAGGTTATTTTGGTTTTTGCATGACTCAATCGACGGTCATCAATGACTGTGTGATAATGTGCTTTTATGTGCTTACTTGTATTTGAATTGGATTGATCCACTTACCTTAATGAACTTAGCTCGATGTTTTCTCAATATGAATGTGTAGTTATGTAAATTATAGTGTTAGGATTTTTAACATTAGTTTATGTAACTTTTTTAGTTTATGTTTACATGCGGTTATATTATTTATTGCTTATGTAATTTTAAATTTTTATTTATATGACTTCTATTATTTATGTAAATTTATTTACTAGAACTTATTTTATTTTTAAATAATATGAAATAAAAAATAAGATACTTAAATAAAAGTATTTTAGTTTATAAAAAGAAAATATAGAAATAGGTGATTATGTGGAATATATAGAGGTGTTTAAAAATAGATATAGTGTTGGAGGAAAAATGATATTTTTTTTGTTTTTTACAAGTAAATGAATAAAAATCTGATTTGACGGCTTATGTGACTGTTAGGGCACGGAAATTTGACACTGTGGATACGTTATCCTGGCGTATGTTCTTGGATCAGTTATCCTTAGTCAGATCCTGTCAAGATCAAGGATCCTCGGTACTTATTATTCAATAACAGTTGTTCTCTTTGTATATCAATATATTGATACGTATAACGGTTGGAGACGTGGTCTAACCTATTATTTTGCCCTCTAAGTGATCTACCACGTGGTTAAAGAAGTGTAGCCGCCATAATGGAGTAGTGCCCTGAAAATAGGACTTTTTGTTAGTTGCTATTTTCATTATATATTGAGTTTATGATCAGTTAGGGTGACACATAACACATTACACGTTCATCATCAACCTCAGAACTCTCAAAGTGGTTCATACACATACTTAGCTACTTTGAAATCTTTGATCATAAAATCCACCATTGTAACCCGATTTTTACATTAATAAAGTGGTGATAGACGATTTGACATCACCCGGGGTTTTTGTGCCGGCGATCCGAACAAGATCAAGGGCTTTTCCTCGTAACAAATCCTTGTGTTTGTGTTTGCAATAGATTAATTACCATATTTATCAATTTAGCACTAAACCTCACCAAACGAATTTGGTTACATAATCCTTATTATATTTTTAACCAAAACAATTTGGCGCCCACCGTGGGGCAATTGGTGCTATAATCCAGAAAATACCTTATCAATATTCAACCTTTCATACTCATATCACCATCAATGGCCTCTCAACAATCTTCTGTTTCATCAACTATGCCATCCTCAGCTTCACTCCCACCGAGATCTTCACTACCGATGCCTCCTCCAATTGCGGGAGCACCAAGGGCTACTACTGCTGGAAACAAGACGCGACTACCTGTCTTTCAGAGCTCGAAAACCACTGCTGCCACTTTAGTGGTTAATTCTAACAATGATGTTTCTGATATGTTTTTGCAGGCTTAAGCATACATGGAGCAGCAAAACAAGACTAACCAGAGGATCCTTTGGGAGATAGAAGACCTCAAGAGGACTAAGAGGCCAGCGGAGGATCAGACTCCATTAATGCCAAGGATGCTGGAATTTACCACTCTGGGATCCTTGGCTCAACATACTCAAGGATCATCTATCCTTCAACCGGGATCCACGAGTCAGCAAATTTAGGGATCTTCAGTTTTCCAACAAGGATCACCCATCCTTAATCTAGGGTCCATGGGTCAACAGGTTCAAGGATCCTCGATCTTTCAACAAGGGTCATCTATCCTTCAGTCAGGGACGATGGGTTAACAGGCTAAAGAACAAGGATCATCTATCCTTCAGTCAAGGTCGATGGGTCAACAGGCTCAAGGATCCTCGATCTTCCAGTAAGGATCATCAATCCTTCAACCAGAATCCTCTAGGTTATGTCACCAAGGTTGATGCAGGATGCAGGTATCAACCAAGTTATGACTAAGGAACTGCAGAAGCTTAAGGATATGATATCCAGCATACCAGGGGTGGTCCGACCGATCCCTGAAATACCAGAACGAAGCCACAAGTTATCCATATTTGCTCCACCTATTTGTGATGTTGAAATCCCAAAACGATTTCAGACCCCAAACATGAAGGTTTATGATGGAACAACTTATCCCGAAGAGCATGTGGCTCAATACACGGAGAAGATGGAGATTAATCCCATTCCCGAAAGACATAAGGAGGCTTGTCTATGCAAGGGTCTCAGATCCACACTAATAGGATCTGCACTTAAATGGCTGCTAAGTCTTCATCCTTATTCTGTTACTTCTTTTTCGCATTTAGTTAACTTATTCAACAGTCAGTTTTCTTGTAGTAGGAAATTTGAAAAGTTAACTAGTGATTTGTATAGAGTTGTCCATCCTTATGATGAATCCCTTAGGGATTTTGTTACGAGGTTTGGCAGGGAGGCCCTAGATATCCCTAATCTTGATATGGCTACAACTGTTGAAGCATTCAAGATGGGACTTCAAAGGGGCTCCCCTTTTTATGACGATCTTAGTGATGACTCCTTGCAGGACTTTAGATGAAGTAAGAAACAGGGCACTCAGATTCATACGGCTAGAAGATGACAAGAGGATCCAAGAACGGTTAGGGGCTCAAACGAAGCAAGAATCTCCCAACAAGAAACAAGGATCCTCATTCAGGAACAACAACTCAAAGCCCTACTCCATATTCAACAATAAAAATGTCCGAGCTGTCGAGGAAGGAGATGATGATAATGAAAATTACCCAAGCATTTCTGAATATTGCTTCTCTGTGGATACTCATGGTTTAATTTGTGCCATGAAGGATCTGGGAGAGAAAGTGAGGTGGCCTCGGAAAACGAGAAAACAACATCCTTCAAAGACAAATCCAAATGGTGTGCATTCCATGAGGATTTCGGCCATCAGACTGAAGACTGTATTGGTTTAAGGAGGGAAATTGGATGCCTCCTAGGCAATGGCCATTTCAAGGAGCTCTTGGGAAGAAATAAGTCTAGGATCCTGAAGATGTCCCACAAAAAGCAACTCTGCCCCTACCAGATGCACAAGTAATCAACTTCATCTCCGGTGGCTCAGATATATGCGGTATTTCTTTCTCCTTGGCAAAAAGACAAGCCAAAGAAACCAAGTTGGAGAACTGGGAACGACTGGTCATATCCACTACTTTGGAGACTCACAAAAGAATCTTCTTTGATGAAGAAGATAAGACAAGCATCCAGGATCCTCACCATGACGGTTTCATTGTAACTTTATTTATAGCTAACCATTATGTGCCCAGGATCTTATTCGATGGTGGAAGCTCAATCAATCCAGCATGATATACTACAGAAAATGAAAATCCCAGACTTGGAAATCATCCCGAGAACGTCGGTGCTAGTTGGTTTTGGTGGTGAAACCAAGAAAACAATGGGGGACATAAAACTCCTAATATACATCGAAGGGTTAAACTCTTACCAAAAAGTTTGTGTTATTGACAATCTATCTTGTTGCAATGTTATTCTTGGCAGGCCTTGGCTACATGGAATGAAGGTTGTAGCCTCTACTTACCATCAGTGTATCAAACTGCCAACTCCTTGGAGAGTAGTAAGGATAGATGGTGACCAGTTGAAAGCCAAGAATTATTGTTCTTCATCCATGAAGCCAACAGCTAAACGGACGATAGCATAGCAACCACAACAGCATCCTAGGAATGTGCTGGAGGCTCGAGAGCGAGACATAAAAGAAGTATCCTTGGATCCCGAGGATCCAGACGTGAAAGTGTTCCTAGGATCTTGTATCCCTAATGAAATCGAGGAGGATATAGTATCCTTCCTAAAGCGACGATAATGCACATTTACCTTCAGACATTCAGACATGACAGGTATTTCTAAGGAGGTAATTACTCACAAGTTAGGCCTTGATTATTCTATTAAACCCGTCCATCAGAAGCGAAGGAAATTCGCTCATGAGAGGAACGCGATCATACAAGAAGAAGTTGAAAAACTTCTTAAGGCCGGTATGATTAGAGAGATTAAGTATCCTCAATGGTTGGCTAATGTGGTTGTTGTTTCTAAAAAGAATGGAAAGTGGAGGGTGTGTGTCGATTTCACCGATTTAAACAAGGCATGCGCCAATGATCCTTTCCCGTTACCACATATAGACTCCATGGTGGATGCAACGGCACGACATGAGATGCTTATCTTTATGGATGCTTCCTCTGGATTTCAACAAATTCAGACAAAGCCATCTGATCAGGAAGATACAACATTCATGACTCCTACCAGCATATACTGTTATATTGTTATGCCGTTCGGATTAAGAAATTCAGGGGCAATATATCAAAGATTGGTCAACATGATGCTCAAGGGTCATTTAGGCAAAACTATGGAAGTCTATATAGATAACATGGTAGTGAAGTCGAAGAGAGCTAAGGATCATCTCAGAGATCTTGAAGAAGCATTCAATATCCTGGATCAGTACAATATAAATTCCATTTTGATGTTAAAGATGGGAAGTTTCTAGGATACATGGTGATAAAAAGGGGAATTGAAGCGAACCCTGAGCAGATAGAAGCCATCATTAATTCAAAGTCTCCTGTGAATGCTAAAGATGTCCAAAGACTGACGGAAAGAATAGCTGCTCTCAACAGATTTATTACTAGATCCTCAGAGAAGTGCAAAGACTTCTATGATATCTTGAGGAAAAATAAAAAGTTTGAATGGAATCAAAGGCATGAGGATGCACTAAAAGCTCTTAAGGATTATCAATCCTCATCGCCTGCTTTGATGAAGCCAATAGATGGTGAGCCGTTGTCCCTATACTTAGTTGTGTCAGGTAATGCAGTCAGTGTTGTTCTGGCCAAGGATCATGAAGGACAACAGCACCCGGTATACTGTGTAAGTAAAAGCCTCTTAGATGCCGAGGTCAGGTATTCTCACCTTGAAAAAATAATTTTTTCTTTAGTTATGGCCTCAACCAAGTCGAGACACTATTTTGAAACACATAATATTATTTTAAGAACTAATTACCCTGTTAAGAATGTGCTTAGAAAACAAGAATTGTCAGGAAGGATGGCCAAATGGGCTGTGAAGCTGAGTGCATATGATATTCAGTATGAGCCCAGAATAGCCATTAAGTCACAAGCGCTTGCAGACTTTGTGGCTGATTCAGTAGTGACATGCAAGAGGAAGCTGATTTGGAAGTTCAGCAACTAGAAGAAACCAAGGATCCTTGGATCCTCTTTACCGATGGAGCATCCAACGTAAGAGGAACAGGATTGGGTATCCTATTAAAATCGCCACAGGGGGACATAATACCCTAGTCCATTGCATGTGCATTCCAAGCCACCAACAATGAGGCAGAATACGAAGCATTTATCGCATGTTTACTTTTAGCCAAACAGATGAGTATCAGGTATCTTCAAGTTTATATAGACTCTTTACTTATAACTAACCACTTTAACGGTTCTTATACCGTAAAAGGTGAGAATATGGTCAAATATTTAGAAATTGTGAAGGAATTAGCAAAATTCTTCGAGTTGTTTAGTATCGTACAGGTACCAAGAGAAGAAAATGTTGGGGCTGATGCCTTAGAAAACTTAGCATCATCATTAAAAATCCCGGATGATGTAAAGATACCTATCATTCATATATTGACTCCAGCAATTGAAGAACAGAAAGCTATGGAGGTAATAGTGGATTGCACAGAAGAACTTAAGGATCCTTCATCCTCCCCAAAAGCAGGATCATGAATCCTTCCAATCAAGAAATTCCTCCAAGATGGAGAAATCCCTAAGGGGGGAAACCCTAAAGATTTCAGGTTGAAGGTATCACAATTCATTATTTTACAAGATATTGTATATTGAAAATCTCTTGCAGGTCCCTATTTGAGATGCATCGAGGATCCTGAAACACAAGAGGTACTCCAAGACTTCCACAAAGGCGACTGTGGCAACCACACAGGGGGAAAAGCATTATTCTCCAGAATACATAGGACTGGATACTTCTGGCCAACAATGAAGAAGGATGCAATGGAGTATTCAAAGAAGTGTGATGCTTGCCAAAGGCATGGAAACATCCTACACCAACCAGCAGAACCTATGTATCCTATATCCTCGTCATGGCCTTTCATGAAGTGGGGCAAGGATATCGTGGGTAAGCTACTTAAAGCGCTAGGAGGAAAAGTATTCATACTTGCAATGACTGATTACTTTTCAAAGTGGATAGAAGCAGAAGTTTTTGCTCAAGTCTGCGAAAAAGAGATGATATCTTTCATTAAAAGATATATTATTACTAGATTTGGTATCCCTTCAGAAATTATTTGTGACAATGGTTCCCAGTTTATCGGGAAAAGAACTGTTTTGGATAAAAATCAGCTAAGGATAATGTATCCAAATTCGTAAATGTGAGGTATAGTGCTATGATATTGATAACGATTATGTAAATGAAATAATGAAGAACACCGAGATTTGTTGCGGGGAAAAACCCCTTGATCTTGTTTAGATCAAAGGAAAAAAACCTCGGGTGATGACAACTCGTCGATAACCAGTTTATTAATCACAAAAAGGTTACAAGCGTTTTGGAGATTACGATCAATGTTACAATGAATGCTAGTGTGTAGAGAGAATTATGAGTTCTGCTCTAGTGTGTGAGAATACAAGTGATCTCTAATTGATCATTATCTCGATATTATAAAGAAATACCAACTAACAACATTTCCTAATAATACGCCACTCTTCCATAACTCCTTCAACGTTCATTGACCACGTGCTGGGAGCTTCCAGTAGCGAACTTTAAGGTAGACTCAGTCATATAGTCGTTATAACTAGCTAACACATCACCATTCAAATACAATCATTAGTAAACAAATAATACCGAGGATCCTCGATCCTTTGTAACTCAAGACATATCTCAAGGATAACTTATCCATAAGACAGTCAAGGATAATGGGTCATTAGCATAAAATTGATGCCCTAACAATTGCCCCCAAAATGGCGGGTGATAGTGTAACACAGCTGTCATTTTGAAATTTGAATCTTCTGTAAAAAGTAGATGATTAGACGGTTGCCAGAGATATTTATAATCTAACCCTTGATATTAATCATAACCGCCTATATATGTGATCCTTATATTTCTTTTATAACCACATATCCAGGCAGATCATCAGGTATCCTTCCATCCCTCTTTATTTTCTCTATTTTCTGATTAGTATGTCTGTTTCTTCTTCTTCTTCACCTCCCTCTAAGCCATCCGACCAATCCTCCGACGACTCCGGGTTGACGGAGATGCAGTCCCAAAATCTCTTAGCCAATCCTTCAATGGAGATATGCAAGTTTACTGACCCTGAAATTGATGAGTTCCGACCGCTGTATCCACCGGAAACTGTTTTCCGGCCATATGACTCCGGTGTTTGATGTGACATTTATTCTCAAACCTGGGTATGCTTTCCGTCTTGTCCCTTCCTCATCGGCTACACTTATCCTTTTCCCCATTTCACACAGAGTTTCTTTGAAACCACCGACATATCTTATATCCAAGTTATGCCCATGATTTGGAGGGTTCTGGGTACCATTGAAAGGATTATCGAGGAAGAAAAATTGATTTCGGCATCCCTGAACTATCTCACCTTTATACCCTAACCACCCACAGTCCGATTCGGTTCGTTTTGAAGTCCAAACCTCGTCAACCCCATCCAATCTCTAAAGTAACTCTGAATGATTCCTTTTGGAGAAATCAGTTCTTCTTTGTGAATCGCAACTCCATACCTGGTGGGGCTGATTTACCTTTAAAATGGGTCAGAAAGGGTATAATCCTGGATCCTTTACAAAGACATGATCCGTGATAACTGGTCTAACTCTGAGTCTTTCTTTATTATTTGCAGTTGAGAACTTTGCTTCCCTGGCTAAGCTACCTGGAACAGAAGAAAAAACAAAATGATTCCTTGCGTTGGATTCTAAAGTTAGAACTTTTCAAGCCCGATTTGTCGAAGCTTTTTGTGAGATCTCCTCATATTCCAATATGTCAAGTAAGATTAGTGTAATAATTTAAAATAAATAATGATAGATAGAATACTTATCTGTTAATTTATCCCTGTAGGTGCTAAGAAATCTCAAAAGTCTGCTAGCAAATTCTCCTTGGAGGACATCGATAGTATGATTACTCCTCAAGATATCAAGAAGGAGGCTTTGAAGGCAGCAACCAGTTCTAAGCCAAAAACTGCAACTACCAGAGCCAAGTCAGCCGCTTCCAAGAGAAAAAGATCCTCTGAGCCTGAGACCCACTTTGATGTGATCCTCACTATAAGTATCATGTATCCTGCTATTTTGAATTTAAGGATCCAATACCCTTTAAATCCTCACTTAATTGTTGGTTACAGGTCGTGAACGCTTTCAAAGACCACTATGAAAAGATCGTGAACCAAATGAGTGAGAAGCTGTCCGGAATGGGGAATGCTGTGGTGACCAAGGATAAAGCCGAAATCCATCTTTCAAAAGACAAGAAGCAGTTGGAGGATCAGTTATACTCAGTGGAAGCTCAGTGCCAAGAAGAGGTGAAGCAGGCTACAGAAGAGGCTAAGATGTGGGCTGCCAGGTCGGTGCTGCAGGCAAGGATTAAGATGGCGACGGAGGCCGGTGGTCCTGCTTTTGACAAAGCGACCTGGGATGTGAAGAAGTAGAAGACTGCTCTTGCGACTCTTGGTGGCGAAGAGGATGTGGAGATGGCTGAGGAGAATGAGGCTGGGACTAACGGGGTCAAGGACGTGATGGAAGCTGGTGAAGGGGCAGGTGCAGCGGAAGGCGAGGAAGTCGCATGAATGGACGATGAAGGATATTGAAGGCAAGGCCCGGGCCCATTTTTTTATGTTGATGTTTTTATGGATTATTCGGTTGTAACAAACAATAGTAATTAGGGTATAAGGATCAATGATCCTCAAGACAATCTTCAGGGGTACCGAAGGTGGATGGATCCTCTGTTTGTGGGGATGAAGCCTTTGGTTTGGGTTTTAGCAAGATTATCAAAGTCTAAAATAACATTTATTAAGGAAAAAAAAGCGCAGCGGAAATTAAGTTTTAAATCTTGGTAACCATTACACATAAAACCGATTTATGTTAAACCCAATAGTGGATCCATATACGATTATCAAGCTATGAAAATACAACCATAGGGTGTTTAACAAACATACCTTCAAGTCCAAGAATGAAAGGGATGAATGAGTTGAATGGCTAAAATCCAAGGAAAGGAATCCTCAAGCTTGTATACCCAACAAACTCCAACAAAACACCAAGTTGCTAGGGATCTTACACTTTGCTTGAACTCCTCTTGTTCTTCCTTTTTCTTCTCGGCCGAGTAGAGGAAGAGAGAAAAGGGAGTCTCTTGTGTGTGTGAGAGAAAAATGTATATATATAAACAAGAACAATGATCTCCCAATAGACTTGTTTGCATGTCTTGGAAGTAACACAAAAGAGTAGAGAGAGAGAGTGAAGGGGCCGGCCCCATGGGGTTTTCCCCCCAAAACTCAAAACACAATTTTGCATTATTTTCTTTATACATATATATATTTGTTATTTATCAAATAAATAACATCTCTCATAAATTATCCATATAATTTATTTTTCACACAAATGCAAATATCTAGAAAACCCATTTTCCAAATATTTAAGTGTTAATATTTATTACTTAGATCATATCTAATAATAAATATCGTGGCGTTTGTCTAGCTTGTTATTGGGTATGACCCGACTTGGATCAATACGTACTAGCCACATCAACTCTAATATGTTTCTTCGGCAGATCGATTCCAGCAATCTCCAACTTGCACAAGATACATAGAAGATTGATGCAAATAGCAAATATCGCTTAACAACGGTTTACTATCCCTAATACGCATGACGAAGTGCCATTCAATAACTTCATCCCTTTCAAGTCCCATACATGAAAATGATTTAGGTGAAACTATCATTTATCCTTTTGTTACAAATGTCATGTTAAATCCAGAGACACAGAGTGATCATTCTCTGTTTATTTAACTAATCAGGCCTTAGACACTTAACTCTCAACGAATAAGAGGGACAAATCCCCTATTGACTACATACTTCTCTCACTATCACCCTGTACCATACTTGAACTTAGCCTTATGTACTGACATATTTCAGAGCAGCGAAGAACTAAGTCAAAGTATAATAGTCGGTGAATATCAAGACCCAATATGTATTTCAGGTCGGAAGATACTATGAAGTTCGCCTTTACTCAAATTTACTTATGATCACAAATCACAAGGATTCCATGCAGTAAAATTGAGGGTGGGTCAGTCCAATATTTATCCCATAAATATCTATGAACCTTGGTAGCAACCTTTTCTATATTCATACCTGATGAATATCTACCAATCCAAGTTCATTATAGTCTTACTTTCATATTTGTTCCCACAACTATGATCGACTACGGACGTTTAGAATAATTCAATTATTCACGGATTTAAACATGCAAAATGGAACATAACTCAAGAACATGACCATAACCAAAACCATATGATTGAGTTAAAATACATTGTTCCAATATCTAAATACAAAATTCTGATTAAATCCAATCACTAGAATATCGAAGTCCTAAGGCGCAAGTATGACCCTCATGCTTCGGCCTCTCAAGGAGTTTCGTGAGTGGATCCGCAATGTTTTGATCAGTGTGAACTTTGCGAATACATATCTTTCCTTTTTCAACTTCATCCCTTATGTAGTTGAATCTCCTCTCAATGTGCCTAGTCTTTTGATGTGCACGAGGTTCCTTGATTTGAGCAATCACACCTCGTTGTCACAAAACATTTCTAGAGGTACGGACTACCCTTAGATCGGCAATGAAATTTCTAATCCACGCAGCTTCTTGAGCTTCTAAGGAGGCGGAGATATATTCAGATTCGGTTGTGGACAAGGTGACCACGTCTTGTTTTGCGCTCTTCTAGGAGACAGCACCACCATTGAGAATGAAAACATATCCCGATTGTGATCGAGAATCATCTCGATCAGTTTGGAAACTCGCATCCGTGTCACCCTCTACAACGAGTTCCTTCTCACCAGAGCCATATATTAGAAACATATCATTAGTCCTCCTAAGGTATTTCAATATGCTCTTAACTGCCATCCAATTGCTAGTTCCCGGATTTTGTTGGTATCTACTTGTCATGCTCAAAGCGCATGACACATCCGGTCCGGTGCATATCATGGCATACATGATGGATCCTATAGCAGATGCATATGGGATTCCACTCATTTTGTCTTGCTCATCCGTTGAGCTTTGACATTGAGAAGCACTCAACATTGTTCCTCTTTGAATAGGTACCAAACCTTTCTTGGTGTTTTCTATATTGAACCTTTTCAAGATTTTGTCAACGTATGCACTTTGATTCAAACCTATCAACCGCCTTTATCTATCCCTATAGATCCTTATTCCTAGAATATAGGCGGCTTCACCAAGATCTTTTATGGAAAATCAGCTTCAAAGCCAGGCTTTTACACCTTCCAAAGTTGGAATGTCATTTCCAAATAATAGTATGTCATCGACATATAATACCAGTAAGGTAATGATGCTCCCACTAGCTTTCTTATACACACAAGCTTCATCATCGTTTTTGATGAATCCAAATTTCTTAACTTCATCATCAAAATGGTGATTCCAACTCATAGATGCTTGTTTCAATCCGTAGATTGATTTCTTCAACTTGCATACTTTATTGGATCGACAAAACCTTCTGGCTGAACCATATAGACATCTTCCTCAAGGTGTCCATTTAGAAAAGCAGTTTTGGCATCCATTTGCCATATGTTATAGTCATAATATGCGGCTATGGCGAGCAATATCCTTATAGATTTTAGCATCGCCACGGGCGAAAAAGTTTCATCATAGTTAACCCCTTGAGTTTGAGTGAAACCCTTTGCTACAAGTCTATCTTTATAAGTATCCAAGTTTCCATGCATATCGGTTTTCTTCTTGAAAACCCACTTACTTCCAACCAGTTTGGAATTAAGAGGTGGAGCAACCAGGTCCCATACTTGGTTGTCATGCATGGATTGCATCTCGACGTTCATGGCTTCCAGCCATTTATCACAATCAGATTGTGACATTGCATCTCGGTATGTGGTTGGTTCATCAGAATCTACCACGTAGGATCCATCCATGAAAAATCCATATCTTTCAGGTGGGGTGCTGATTCTACCTGATTTGCGAACGTTTTGTGTGGGCTGATCAACCATTTGATCATTCTCAACAATCTCTTGTTGATTGTTAGTGTCAACCAAACGTGTATCGGCTTGTGGTTCTCGATCCTCCTCGAGTTCCATTGTTCTATCAGTTCCTTCCATAAGGAACCTTCTTTCCAAGAACTTAGCCTTGCGAGCTATAAACACTTTATGCTCGTTTGGATTGTAGAAGTAATATCCCATAGAATCTTCGGGATATCCTACAAAGATACACTTAGTGGATCGGCTTTCCAATTTGTCTTGGGTGTAGATTTTGACATAAGCCTCACAACCCCATACTCTTAAATATGATAATGATGGAACCCTTCCATGCCATATTTCGAAAGGTGTCCTTTCCACTTACTTGGTTGGTGCCATATTTAAAATACGGGCTGCGGAGATCAATGTGAAACCCCAAAATGATAGAGGTAATGTGCTTCTAGCCATCATGGATCAAACCATATCCAATAAAGTTCGATTTCTCCTTTCAGACACGCCATTATGTTGTGGTGTTCCGGGTGGAGTAAGTTGTGAGACAATCCCACAACTCCTAAGATGTTCTAGAAATGCATCAATGAGGTATTCACCTCCTCTATTGGAACGTAACACTTTGATTGTTTTGTTGAGTTGATTTTGTACTTCATTTTGGAAGACTTCGAACATTTCAAGGCTTCATTTTTGTGTCTTAACAAGAATACATACCCATAGCGACTATAATCGTTGGTAAAGGTAATGAAGTATCTTTCACCATTCCTTGTCATTGTCTTAAAAGGACCACATACATCCAAATGTATGATACCTAATAAGTCTTTTGCCCTTTCATTAGTTCCACTAAATGGTTCTTTGGTCATTTTTCCCAACAAACAAGATTCACATTCATCAAATGAGTCATCACTTGATTTCAAAAGACCATTCTTTTGAAGTGTATGAATGTGATCCTTGTTTATGTGACCAAGGAGACAATGCCAAAGAAATGTTTTACTCAAATCCAATTTGAGTCTTTTGGTGCTAGCTTGGTACAACGAGTTATCAATGGATGTATTAGCATGAACCAATTCATAAATGCCATTAAATGGCATTGCTTTAAAATAAAAGACATTATTCATGAATACATAAAAACCATTGTCTACAAACTTGAAATCATAACCAAATTGTCTTAATACAGAAACAGAGATAATATTCCTAGTCAAACTAGGAGAGTACAGAATGTTTTTCAAAATAACTTCCAAACCATTTGGAAGCTTCAAAACATAATCTCCTCGGGCTTGGACGTCAACCTTTGCTCCATTACCCATGAAGACTCTTATATCTCATTTCTTGAAATCATTTCTTCTTTTGAATCCCTGCAATGAATTGCAGATATAAGTTCCACATCCGATATCCAATACCCATGTGTTAGAAGAAACAATATTAAGATCAATATGGATCATGAAAGTTGTACCTGAGGTTTGCCCCGCATCCCTCTTAGCTTTCAACTCCTTGAGATAGGTCGGGCAATTTCTCATCCAATGACCTATCTCCCCACAACCAAAGCACGGATCCTCAGCACTAACCTTTAGCTTCTTGGGTTTGGGTTCCGCCTTTGCCTTTCCCTTGAACCCCTTCTTGACTTGCCCCTTACCAATGGTAACCTTTCCCTTGGGTTCTGGGTGATGCCTCTTCTTCAAGCCACCCTTATTGATCGCAAGAACGGGTAAAACCTTTTTACCCATGCCGGCTTTGGCTGTCTTAAGCATTGCGTGAAGCTCGCCAATGCTTTTGTCCCATCCGTTCATGTTGTAGTTCATAACGAATGTCTCAAACCTTTTAGTTAGGCCGTTCAGGATCAAATCCGATCAATGTGACGGGACATTTAAGCCGTTCAAGCCGATCAATGTGGCTTTTCATCTTAAGTACATAAGATGAGACAGATTGGGTTTCTTCCATATGACATGCATGAAGTGCTCGAACCGTTTCGAAGCTCTCTACCCTAGTTTGAGTAAGGAACATTTCCTTAAGTTGGGTTATCATGTCATATGCCCCATGATTCTCTAAATCCTTTTGGATCTCGGGAATCATTGTTCCCAACATGAGGCAAGAAACTTGCACTGAATCCTCGGTGTATTTCAACCAATCCGCATAGGCATCTAAGTCATTAACATTGGGTTCATCAGGAATAGGGTCGTCTAAAATGTAAGATTTCTTCTCTTGCTTGAGAACAATTCTCAAGTTTCGATACCAGTCCATGAAGTGGTTAAAATTTAGACGATCATTGTCCAGAATGGATCTTAGTGATAGATTATGCACATGAGGGATAATAGCGTTCTGTTGATTGTTTGCAGCCATCTATTAAGAATTTTAACAGAGCTCAATTTAGCATTTTCGATATCAATATATTTTAATCGTTAATTACCCTTTAATGTCTCCAAGATAATTATTGATTAAAATCTAGAATCCAACGTTTCATTCAAATAGTAGTTAGGTGATCTTTATCCCACTGTTCAAATCAACAAGGTAGTCAACGTTTGACAATTGCAACCCTTTGCAACTTTTAGTTTTATGGGATCGGTTAAATATCATATGTTTAGTTGGCATGTTTAATCCCATCAACACCTTTGTATACCATGTGTCGGTGACCCTATTCACATGGTTTCCAAATCAAGTCGTCTTACTTACACACACGTGTGAGTTTACACATACAAGTGGTTAGGTTACCCTCATCCCAAAAGTATTGTAAAATCACCTCAAGATCACAAGTTTTCTAAAATGTGGTTAGGTGACCCTAATCCCACATCAAGCCTATAAGTGACTTAAGTGTCGTATAAAGGGATGGTGTTCAACTTGTTTTATAAAAGGGATTTAAGTTTTCAAAACTCTAGATTGGAAAACTATTTAATGTACCTTCCATTTGCATGCATTCAAATGTATGGTACCTTTGAAAACCAATTTTCAAGTTCCTTTAAATAAAACCCATTTTATTATGAAATCTGTAATAGTTAATAAAACCAATTTTATAACTTAATAATTTCAAAGGAATCACTTTTATGCTAGTTGTCGATTTTAATTGTTAACATCTAAACATGATAAAACAATAAAATAAATCAACCACACAAGCATAAAATACAATCACATGTTCATAACCACAGCCATCTAAAATTAACAACACTTGTTGACCGAAACAAGTGTGTCAAAAGCTCTCTCCTAAGGGACGAGCATGACACAAGGTATGAGATGGTGAACTCCCACTTGACTCCGCATCCTTATGCTTCAAGAATTCACTTCTTGTTGTGATCCTTCTTCTTTAATTGGGCTTCCACTTGGGCTTCAACCAAAAAGGTATTGTGATTGCATCTCCTTTACAAAATATATCCTAATACATTCCGTCTAATAAAAGAAATACAACTATTCTACTTATTGTTACAAACCATTTGAAAGAATAAATAGATTACAAACCCGAATAAAGAATATTACAACCAAATGAATAAATCACAACAAGTCTTCTTCAATATACAAAAGGTCATGGCTAGGTTATGAACATCCACACAAGCAGGTCAACCTTTGACCAAACAGGTCAACCTTTGACCAGAATGGTTCCCCTTGACCCTTAGTTCTCGGCCTAAAACAGAGAACACATAGTCCTAGGCCAGAAGACCAAAGCTTCAGAGTTTTCGGCTGGAAAGCTTTGGTTCACCGAGAACCTACTGTTCTCGGTCAACACCGAGAACTAGTTTTCGGTCAAACTGAGAACTATGATTCACAATCATGAGTTCTCGGTCCAACCGAGAACATGTGTTTTCGGTCAACCGAGAACAGGAGTTCCCGGCTAACCGAGAACCCGTTATCGGTCAACCAAAAACGCGGGTCCTGGGTGATTTCGGCCAGACCGAAAACCTTGATTCCCAACCTAGAGTTTTTGGCCAGAGCTGAAACAACCCAGAATCTGTCCGAACAAGATTTGGTAACCAAATGACCATTTTTCTAGATTTTACCACATGCATGTATGGTACAAACTTGGAAAACAAAGGGGTAACCAATATGTCTAAAGTTCTCGGCCAATATGGTAAAGGATACCATCTAACCCGAGCACTTTAGAACCCATTTTTGAAGCATGTAATCGTATAAGCGGCTCTTGATGCCATTGTTGGGTTTTAGCAAGATTATCAAAGTCCAAATTAACATTTATTAAGGAAAAAAAACGCAGCGGAAATTAAGTTTTAAATCTTGTTAACCATTACACATATAACCGATTTATGTTAAACTAAATAGTGGATCCATATACGATTATCAAGCTATCAGAATACAACCATAGGGTGTTTAACAAACATACCTTCAAGTCCAAGAATGAAAGGGATGAATGAGTTGAATGGCTAGAATCCAAGGAAAGGAATCCTCAAGCTTGTATACCCAACAAGCTCTAACAAAACACCATGTAGGTTCCCTGGACGGATCACACGAGATATCTCGGTCTACTCAGGTGCGGAATCCCTGCGTAGATCGTTACGAGCGTAGAAAGCAAATCAAACAAACACACACGAATAAACCGAAACACGTTATATATTAATAACTGAACTCACGTGATATGAATCACTGATACAGACTCTCGTCACCAGCTTAGATCAACTCGATTAACTTAAACGACTCACTATAAACAGCCCGTAACCTAGGACTATATATACACGACAACTTCGCCTGATATGTTCAGGCGAAGTTGTCCATAACTTCGCTTGTTCAACAAGTTCGCCTAGGCGAACTTGTTAACAACTTTGCTTAAACAAAAATATAAATAACATTACAGACTCGATTACAGACACTAGACTATGAACTACTGACATTTATGCACCAACAGACTCCCCCTTGGCAGTAGCTTCATATCTTGATCTTTAAGCTCTTGTCTTGTAATCCTGTATCTTCACGCATGCACTCCTTCTCTAACACATACCGTGACTACTCGCTGATATTTCCTTGCTTCGTCTTTCCAAGCAGGAATATAGAATATCTTCTTTTCATTCAACACTTGCAGATCAGCTTTCGATAAGTTAAAAAGATGCATTGGATCATACACCCTCATCACTTCTTGTTCGTCTTCGTCTTCCATCACGGCTTCAGCAGTTTGGCAATCAACATACCACCATTTAAGACTCTTCAACACATCTTGAGGCATAATCTTCATTGGAACCTCCTTAATGCATCGAATCGGTTTGTACTTCATTACCATCCATGGCTTGCCATCTGCTCTCATTCCCCTTTCTTTATCTTCCACTAGCTTTCCCTTCTGCGGCTTTAATAACTCAAACTTCTTCTCTTTTATGCTTTCTTTCCACACAATCTTCCCAATAACCTTTGCCATGTTGTCGTCGCTTCTATTGATCAGCCCCAATCTAGCCAAATCCTTCACCTCACATTCAGGCAATGTATTGAGAGATCTCAACATTCTTTTAAAATACTGAATCCCATCAAAACGTTTCACCACAAACAACTTTATCTGTTCATAATATAGCCAACAAATAATTCCTTTCTTCGACTCAGCATAGCCTTTGATATTATAACTCTTCTTGAACATGATTGGAACAGCAGGCTTCTTAGTTTTAATAAACCAATGAGCACAGCCTTCCTTCCACCTAGGCTGCTCCTCCCACTCAGTCTCATCATTTTCCATCTCAGTACCCATATCGGCTTTCTCAACATCTGGGATCTCGTGTTCAACATTTTCTTCAATTATTTCACCTTCTTCAATCTCATCTTCAATCACAATCTGTGCTCCAATCTTCTCAATCTCCTCAATAGGCAGCACATCATCATCAAACATCATATCATCATCCAATTCTTTCAACGCATCGATCACATCATCATCATCATCAACCATCACCACCTCATCACCACCAACTGCACCCGCAGACTCCCCCTGAGCTGTGGAAGTCCCAAGAGCTTGAGTAGTTCTTGGCAACTCACCACCTGCACCTTTCGGTGCATTGGGATCATCGTCTCTATCAAAACGCTTCTTCGTCCTTAACTCGTCGCCTCTACAGCCTGTCTCCCCCCTGAGATGCCAAGAACTCCTTCATAGCATCTACAATTCGCCCATGTTCAACCAGGAGGGACGACTGTAGTTGATTCTCTGCTACAAGGCGTTGAATAGCCTGGGTCTGGACAAGATTCACCCTTGATTGTTCAGCCACGACCCGCTCAAGTGCAGCTATTCTCTCCGAGTCTGAGAGGGTTGCATCGAAATCAAACCTCATGTTAGATGTATCTTGAGTATACTGAGGAGGGATCTCGAATGTAACCGGAACATCAGAAGCAGTTGTGGACGTAACCGCAGGTGGTATCTTGACCGACAACCCTGCAGTTGCAACGACGGTAGACTCTACAAATTGTGCCACCACCTCTGAAGGAGTAAGCGTTGGAGGTGGTAACGACACAATCTCCGGAGTCGTCGTCTGTAGTGTGATGGATGGGATGCCGACAGCTGATGTAGCCACCATGGGAACATCCGCAGCGCTTGTAACCTGTACAGAAGTAGGAACAATCGACATACCTGACAGTGCGGATGGAGCGAACCGTACAACTCTTGAAGTCTCTCCAGCTCCCATACCTGCACCTGTCCTTTCACGTCTTGATCGTCTAATCAGCTTGTGAATATCCTCTTCTTCTTCTGACTCAGTATCATCAACTGTTCTCTTCCTCTTCCCTAACGTCTTTTCTCGTGTCACCAACATCCTTCTCGCCTCATCCATAACATCATCAAGATCTGAGTCAGCCACCGTCGTAGCTGCTCTAGTAACACGCACTTCCCTAACCTGTGCAGCAGAGACCTGCACCTCTTCTTGTGGATCAAAACGGTCCATGTCGAAGAATCCTTGGCCGCCAAATGCAGCATCAAGGTCTACATCCTCCTCAGCCGACACCACAGACACAGTAGGTACATCTCGAGTTGCTCCTGCCTGTTGTGGTTGAGGGTCTCTGAACTCATCCCCCCGAGCTGGCACATACCCCGGGTTTATTAAGAACCCAAAGAGTGGAGTATGCCTTGGACGACGTTCAGGTTTGCTCCTCGCACTCGAAGTACGGCATTGAGCAAAGATACGTTTGCTCACACTCTCCACGTATCGTATTGGGCGTCGTTGAGGCAAATTTGGAGCCACATGGTTCAAGATCATCTGGATGAATCTTGGATACATTATGAACCACTCACGAGCCATCGCCCTCCTCTGTCTGTCGATCTCATAAAAGACCATCTGACTAAAGCTATAACGTTTGTTATAAGTCAGAGCAGTCATTGCTGACTGCATGGTCGCACCCATTCCGTCAGTACCCGCCTTCCTCCCAGACATACACACAATCATGACGTGCATGAGGAAGCGCCACTGATCGAGCAGGAACCCCTTCCGTCTCTGGGTATCGCCCAAGGGACCAGAATATCCCATTCGTAGGAATGCTCCATCACGAAACGGAGCCACAAACTCCGTAGGGTCATCCCTAGTCTCCTCACCGAACCGTAAAGCCACCCGTATTTGTTCAGATGAGAACTGAACCTCCTGATTGTTGACGGTTGCTCGCATAACCGGGGGCTCAACGCGGCAATCGTATTCCACAGTCTGCCAGAAATCCTCGATATTTGGTAAGGAAATCGGCAGAGTCGTAGTGATAGCGTGGAATATCCTCGAGCGAAGGAGGAATGTGATTATCTCCCGGTAATCCTCCACACCACTCGCTTCCGGGTCTAAGGTGATGAACATGTTGTGACCCGGGAAGAATTGTCTCTGATTATCTCCGTCATCGCCTCCAGCACCTCCAGCACCTGCTACTGCAGCTATATCTGCAACAAACGAATCAAGTTAGATAAACGTTAAGGCGTACCACAAGTTCGCTTGTTACCATGTGCGAAGTTGTGATAAAATCTGTATAGGCGAAGTTAAAGTTGGGGCGAAGTTGGGAACAACTTCGCTTCATCTTTAAGTTCGTCTAATAATTAAAAAATTAAATGGTCTAGGCGAAGTTAATGGTAACTTCGCCTCACCACAACATCGCCTCAGGCGAAGTTGAGCCTCAGGCGAAGTTACGGATAACTTCGCCTAAACCTTAAGTTCGCCTGAATCTGAATCGGCGACAGTGAGATCGATTCAAACATCGAAAATCTGGTGTTTCGGCCAATTTAGAAGATTAAGGAGACTAAAACACATGATAGTAAAGTAATCCAGACGATCAGTTTGTTCATGAACACGTAAAACAAGTTTTGAAATCGGGTATAGGTTTCGAACGTCCGAGGTCACTAACCGGGTGTCGAAACAACCTAGGATTAACAACATTGAACATCGAGTATAAGATATAGAACCCAAACACACCTTGAATACTGATTGAAATCGGAAAAAAAGATAATCGGATGAAAAACGGATTAAGTTCGCTGTGATAATCGAGGATAAGTTCGCTGATATTTCAAATAATGAACTGATGACCTTTGAAAATCCTTATATAGGGGCGAAGTTATACAGGCGAAGTTACGGTTAACTTCGCCTAGGCGAAGTTATTCACAAGTTCGCCTGTTTAACAACATCGCCTATATTTACAAAATCAACCCTTATAATTTGAACATTTTGCAATTAACTTTTAAAACTTCCCTTTAAGAATTAAATAACACGATCAAGTCCAAGTAACCAGTTATAAAATCATACAACTACATAAAAAGAAAACTTTAACAATTAAAGTATAAGGGATCAAATTTCAGTCTCGATAGGGACTACTACGTTTTAGAAAAGATCCGAACAGGAATCATACTAATTACGTGACTGTCACATAGATCCGTGTTTAGCTGTATTATGACACAAAGAAACGGGTTGTAAGCAGGTAATATACTTAAGATGGTTTTCATCGTTTCTGTGATACGAGTTAGGTTCAATTAAGCCTCAAAATTTAAGTGGGCAACAATTCAGAGATTATGATGCCTCCTATCTATTCTCAAAGCGTATTTGGCTTTCCCCAAGTCACCCCGAATTGACTTCGACCCTTAGTGTCTGATTAAGTTTGTAATTACTCTTCATCTGCTTCCCGTTCTCTTTCTTACTCCATGATTAAGAAGTCTTGATATTTTGTACTCTAGAATGTTTCAATAACTCATAAGTTTTTTTTTTTTTTTTTTTTTTTCAAACATTCATATAGACTTCAGAGTAGTAAACACCTGCAAGTCCCGAATCTGGATCACTGCAGTTTCTTGAAATGCTATCTTCACGGGAATCAGAACACTTACGGGCTCGTGTATGACTGGGTAATCGCTTTTCTGCCTATCATTCGGAAAGATATATATGAAGACATGCAAAACTCGTAAGGAGTTTCCACGTAAAATCAAGCAGATTTAGTTTGTATCACATCTACTTTTACGCACCATAAAAAGCTACCATGACATACAATAACTGTCCTAAAGCCTTTTAAGCCTAATAACTTCACTAGTTAAGCACACAGAATCAGTATATCTATCATTTTCCAAGGTTGGATCAATTTTCTGTTAAACATAGCAAACGAACTTCTTACGAAGTAACAGACTTGAAAAATAATTTCATTTCCCTATAAAAATTTTAACATTAATCGCCCCGACCAAAACAAAGTCTTCAGGTAAACGGCTATCCCGAAGATCCAATGGATCAGCTGGACCGACCACATACTAGTATGTGTCCTTCTAACTAAGTATGATCGACTAATTTTAAGCGAAAAAATGAAAACTCATCATAAACCGCCACGGTCACTTTCAGTCATCTGGTTAATGGCTATCCTCAAAATCTATAAGTAGAAAATGAGGACCAAAACAAATCCGAAGACAAGTCCTTCAAACTGAGATAACCGACATATTTTAAGCGATAGTGACGTTTTTTTTTTTTTTTTAAATATAACATGAAAAGCATGGTTACTCGGGATTGATCATCCCATTCAGCTCGATAAGGTTTTGAAATCTTGTTTATCAAACGCTTTAGTATAAAGATCAGCGAAATTATCAAGCGTATCCACCTTTTCAAGCACAATCAGTTTCTTCTCAGCACAATCCCGTATAAAATGATGACGTATGTCAATATGTTTAGTTTTACTATGCTTCACGGGATTGTTAGTTACTGAGATAGCAGCTGTGTTATCAATGCAAATAGGTGTAAGTAAGAAATTCAGACCATAGTCGCGCAACTGTTGTTGAATCCAAAGAACCTGGGAGCAGCAGTTGGATGCTGCCATGTATTCTGCTTCACAGGTTGAAATTGCGACTGAAGTCTGCTTCTTGCATTACCACGACACCAATCTGCCACCAAGAAACTGACATCCTCTAGTTGTTGACTTCCGACTCTGATTGCACCCTCCATAATCAGAATCTGTGTAAGCGACTAGCTCCAAGTCTCCTCCTCTCGGGTACCACAACCCCAGCTTCGGTTTGCCCTTGAGATACCGCAAGATCCTCTTCACACCCTTCATGTGAGATTCCTTTGGGTTTGCCTGAAAACGAGCACAAAGACAAACAGCAAACATTATATCAGGCCTAGAAGCAGTTAAGTACATTAAAGAACCTATAATAGCCCGATACTGAGTTGGGTCCACATCTGCATCACCGTCTGACTCAGCACCCAATTTGTGATTGACGCAGATTGGAGTGTCGAATGGAGTGCTGTCCTCCATCTTGAAGCGTTTGAGCACATCATGGACATACTTGGTCTGATGAATGAACATCCCATCCTTCTTCTGATCAACCTGCAATCCTAAAAAGAAAGTTAGTTCACCCATAGCACTCATTTCAAACCTTTTCTTCATGACGTCCTCAAACTCCTGACACATGGAGACTCTAGATGCAGCAAATATAATGTCATCCACGTAGACTTGCACCAGCAGGAAGTCGCTTCCTTCTCTCTTAACGAACAACGTGCTATCAATCTTCCCTCTTTCAAACCCATTTCCAAGCAAGTAATCTGATAAAGTTGAATACCAGGCACGAGGTGCCTGATGTAGTCCATACAATGCCTTGCTTAACTTGTACACGTGATCAGGAAAGTCTGGGTCAGGAAAACCCGGAGGTTGCTCAACATACACTACCTCATCAACTTTCCCATTCAGAAACGCACTCTTCACATCCAACTGAAATACCTTCATCTTCTTATAAGCAGCGAACGCCAAAAACAATCTAATGGCTTCCAACCTTGTGACAGGAGCGAACACTTCATTATAATCAATCCCCTCTTGTTGATTAAATCCTTTCACAACTAGCCTCGCCTTGTTTCTTATGATAATCCCTTTTGTAGGTCCCCCCTGGGGCGTCGCCGATCGATACGAGATCCGCACGAAGTCTAGGAGTGCGGAATCCTCCTAGACTCGTTAATGGTGTACAAGATGAAGAACACAAACACGTACACGAACAAATACAAGAACGGGATAAACAAATCTGCAGATTCTTTATAATAATAATTAAACAAATACTTTACATACCGTAACATAAACAGAAACACGTCCGACCCGAGGTGAGCTCTACCTCAGGTCGTCCCTAACGACACTCTCTCTCTGTTTGTTCTCTCTCGACACTCAAACTGTAACCCACAACTCTCTGAATTACTGGATTCTTAACCTAAACAAGACACACGTATATATATATATAAACTTCAGTAGGCGTCAGTAGGCAAAGTTGTTCATAACTTCGCCTATGGCGAAGTTGTGATAACTTCGCCTAAGGTGAAGTTGTCCTAACTTCGCCGTTGGCGAAGTTGTTCTAACTTCGCCTAAGGCGAAGTTGTTCTAACTTCACCTATGGCGTCTCCGCTGGTCTGAATTGCATAGCGACGGTCACAAAATGCACCAACACACCAAGTTGCTAGGGATCTAACACTTTGCTCGAACTCCTCTTGTTCTTCCTTTTTCTTCTCGGCCGAGTAAAGGAAGAGAGAAAAGGGACTCTGTTGTGTGTGAGAGAGAAAAATGTGTATATACAAACAAGAACAATGATCTCCCAATAGACTTGTTTGCATATCTTGGAAGTAACACAAAAGAGAAGAGAGAGAGAGTGGAGGGGCCGGCCCCATGGGGTTTTCCCCCCAAAACTCAAAACACAATTTTGCATTATTTTCCTTATATATATATATATATATATATATATATATATATGTTATTTATCAAATAAATAACATCTCTCATTAAATTATTCATATAATTTTTTTTTCACACAAATGCAAATATCTAGAAAACTCATTTTCCAAATATTTAAGTGTTGATATTTATTACTTAGATCATATCTAATAATAAATATCGTGGCATTTGTCTAGCTTGTTATTAGGTATGACCCGACTTGGATCAATACGTACTAGCCACATCAACTCTAATATGTGTCTTGGGCAGATCGATTCCAACATTTGGTGCCTCTGACTTTTACTTTACTGCACTTAGTTTAATAATTAGTAACAACTTGCTTTAACCCGGATGGATGGTCCATGTATGAAATGGTGAAGTCCGAGTTAATTTTGGGTAATTTCAAGCAAGCTTTTCTTAATGAATGAAATCTTTTGACTATTTGCTTGTTATTTATTATTTTGAAAGCTTATTTGATATAATCTTAGCTTTATTGAAAGTTACATGGAATAATCTTAGGTAAAAAAAATTAGGATAGAATTTCCTTGCAAAAATAATTTTAAGGTTTTAAATCCTTAAGAAAAAAGGTCTACAAAAATCTTAGCCAAATAAATGTAAACTGACAAGTAGAAATCATACCATAAGGTCTAATTAGACCTAGATTACCATAAGCAATGATCCTTCTGTGATCCTTGTAGAAGCCATTTAAGGATTTTGAATCCATAAGTCTTGATCTTTATAATTGAACTTAGAAAATCTGTTGCAAACAACTTATAAGATTAATTGGGGTTAGACCCATTAAGCTGGGGACAAGCCCATAAATTAACTGGGGACAAGCCCGTGCAACTGGGGACAAGCCCAAAACTGGGGACAAGCCCAAACTGGGGACAGGCCCAAAACTGGTGTTAAACCAGGGACAAGCCCAAAAACTGGGGACAAGCCCAAACTGCGGATTGGCCCAAATATACGTATGTCAACTGGGGACTCGCCCAAACCAGGATTTAGCCCAAACGTAAGATAACATGAAAATGTTATAAACCGGTGGTATGGTACGTCTACCATAAATCGTAGGATCCTCCATATAGCCGAAGACAACGAAATTGTCAGCCACTAAACGTGTACTGGTCCCGCTGCCCCGGACTATACGTTGGATAACGTGCGCTCCAGGGTAGAGTGTATAAACTCTAATTTATAAGAAAGGTGAAAACCTTTAAACCTTAGGGGGTATGGCCATCGGGGGTCATACCCAATCGTGGGCTAGGCCAAGGGTAATAGTAAAGTACCTCAAATGTAAAGGAGAGGTGGCCAACCTCTTGATCATCGAACATATTACTAGAAACCTACATTGTTACTTAAAACTTGGCAAAAACAAATGTTAAGAATATATTATCCTTGAATTAATAATAAGAAATTGAAAAGAATAAGCGATCAGATAGATATTACCAATTTTGGGGATACTTGATCCTCTAAAGATAATGGATCCTCAAAGGATACTTGATCCTGATCAGAAGAAGTACTTGAGGTGGATAGCATTCCATGCTCTTGGTAACCGACTCAATCATAGTGAGCAAATGATATGCCCCATTTCCTGCCTCCGACTCAATCAGATAAAGACCTTCCCATTTAGGTATTAATTTCCCATCAGCCGGATTGGTTGTGTTTGGAAGGCTTTCCTCAAAACTAAATCCCCTTCTTGAAATCTTCTTATCCTTATATTTTTGTTGTATGCCCCAGCTACCCTTTGTTGATATGCTGCCATTCTGATCTAGGCTAGGTCTCTGAGTTCTTCAACAGTATCCAAGTCTTCAAAAAAGGATTTCTTCATTGGACTCAGGATCACGGATGCTTGTTCTGGCTGTAGGAACCACCATTTCTGTAGGGATTACTGCTTCTGATCCAAACACCAATGAGAAGGGTGTTTGGCCTGTTGCATTCTTGGGTGTTGTTCTGTCAGCCCAAAGAACATAAGGTAACTCTTCGGCCCACTTGCCTTTCTTGGATCCTAGTTTCTTCTTCAAATTGTTGATGATTATTTTATTTCCAGACTCCGCTTGACCATTTGCTTGAGGATGTATCGGAGTAGAGGTAATCATCTTGATGCCCCAGCTGTCACAAAAGTTAGTGGTTCTTTTCTCGATAAACTGGGAACCATTGTCACAAATAATTTCTGAAGGGATACCAAATCTAGTAATAATATTTCTTTTAATGAAAGATATCACCTCTTTTTCGCGTACTTGAACAAAAGCTTCTGCTTCTATCCACTTTGAAAAGTAATCAGTCATTGCAAGCATGAATACTTTTTCTCCTGGTGCCTTAGGTAGTTGACCCACAATATCCATGCCCCACGTCATTAAAGGCCATGATGAGGATATAGGATACATAGGTTCTGCTGGTTGATGTAGGATATTTGCATGCCTTTGACAAGCGTCACATTTCTTCGAGTATTCCATGGCATCTCTGTTCATTATTGGCCAGAAGTATCCTGTTCTTAGGATCCTAGAGAACAGAGCTCTACCTCCAGTGTGATTACCACAATCACCTTCATGAAAGTATTTGAGCACCTCTTGGATTTCAGGATCCTCGATGCACCTCAAGTATGGACCTGCAAGAGATTTCCTATACAGCGTATCTTGCAATAAAATGTATTGTGATACCTTGAGTTTGAAAGACTTCGGATTCTCTGTGGCTAGAATTTCTCCATCTTGAATGTATTTTTTGATTGGAAGGATCCAGGATCCTTGGTTGTTTGAGGATGATGGATCCCAAAGTACGATTTGTTTGTCAGTTGTTATCTCCCCAACTTCTTGTTCTACAATTGCTGGCGAGAGTATATGAATGATTGGGATCTTCGTGTCTTCTGGAATTTTCAAGGATGAGGCTAAATTCACCAAAGCATCTGCCCCGGCATTCTCTTCCCTTGGCACCTGTACAATGCTAAACAATTTGAAGGATTTTACTAATTCCTTCACAACATCTAGATATTTGATTAGTTTTTCACCTTTAACAGCATGTGATCCATTAAAGTGGTTAGCAATCAATAATGAATCTATATATAATTGAAGATACCTGATCCTCATGCACTTAGCTAATTGCAAACCTGCGATCAGAGCTTCATACTCTGCCTCATTGTTCGTTGCTTGAAACTCACTGGCTATAGACTGGGGTAATATGTCCCCCTATGGTGATTTCAGTAGGATACCTAATCCTGTTCCTCTTACGTTGGAAGCTCCATCTGTAAAGAGGATCCAAGGATCCTTGGTTTCTTCTAGTTGTTGAACCTCCAAGTCAGCTTCTTTCTGCATGTCGCTACTGAAATCAGCCACAAAGTATGCGAGTGCTTGCGACTTGATGGTTGTTCTGGGCTCATACTGAATATCATATGCACTCAGTTTCACAGCCCACTTGGCCATCCTACCTGATAATTCTGGCTTTCTAAGAACATTCTTAACATGATAGTTAGTTCTCAAAATAATAGTATGAGTTTCAAAGTAATGTCTCAATTTAGTAGAAGCCATAATAAATGCAAGAATTAATTTTTCTAAATGAGAATACCTGGCTTCTTCATCTAAAAGACTCTTACTTACATAATAAACAGGATGTTGTTCACTTTCATGATCCTTCACAAGGACAGCACTTACAGCATTACCTGAAACAGCTAGGTAGAGATATATGGATTCTCCATCCGCAGGCTTCATCAGAGCTGGTGCTAAGGATAAGTAATCCTTTAAGGCTTTGATTGAAGCCTCATGCTTCTCCGTCCATTCGAACTTCTTATTCTTTCTAAGAATGTGGTAGAAATCCTTGCATTTCTCGGAGGATCTAGAAATGAATCTGTTGAGAGCTGCTATTCTTCCTGTCAGCCTTTGACATCTTTAGCATTTAAAGGAGACTTCAAGTTGATGATGGCTTCTATCTGCTTGGGGCTTGCTTCTATCCCTCTTTTGGTCACCATATATCCGAAAAACTTTCCAGCCTTAACACCAAATGGCATTTTAATGGGTTCAGTTTCATGTTATATTGATCAAGGATATTAAATACTTCTTCAAGATCTCTAAGGTGATCCTCAGCTCTCTTTGACTTAACCACCATATCATCTATGTAGACCTCCATAGTCTTGCCTAACTGATCCTTGAACATCATGTTTACCAATCTTTGATATGTTGCCCCTGCATTTCTTAGTCCAAAAGGGATAGCAATATAACAGTATATGCCAGTAGGAGTCATGAATGTTGTATCCTCTTGATCAGATGGTTCCATCTGAATTTGTTGAAATCCAGAGGAAGCATCCATAAAGGTAACCATTTCATGTCCTGCCGTTGCATCCACCATGGAGTCTATATGTGGTAATGGGAAAGAATCCTTGGGGCATGCCTTGTTTAAATCGATAAAATCGATACACACCCTCCACTTTCCATTATTTTTAGAAACAACGACCACATTAGCAAACCATCGTGAATATTTAACCTCTCTGATCATACCGGCCTTAAGAAGTTTTTCAACTTCTTCTTGTATGATCGTGTTCCCCTCAGGAGAGAATTTTCTTCGCTTCTAATAGACGGGTTTAACAGATAAATCAAGGCCCAACTTATGAGTAATTACCTCCTTTGAAATAATGTAGGCTCCTGGACGGATCGTACACGGGATGTCGCTATCTGCGCAGGTGCGGAATCCCTGCGTAGGTAGATACGAGCGTAGAATACGTATAAAACAAACACACGAGCAATAACCGAAACACGTTATATTGATAACCCGAACACGTGACACTAGGTCACTATTACAGACTCTGACACGTAACTCTCGAACTGAAACAAACTGAAACTAACCTCGCGAACTCGCTAACATCCACAACTGTTACAGTGAACAGTTTTTATAAACACGACAACTTCGCCTCAGGCGAAGTTGTCCATAACTTCGCTTGTTCAACAAGTTCGCCTGAGCGAACTTGTTAACAACTTCGCTTGTTCAACAAGTTCGCCTAAGCGAACTTGTTGACAACTTCGCTCGTTACATAAACATAAACATAATCAAAAACATAATTACATTACAGACTCGATTACAAACGTTAGACTATGAACTACTGACATACATGTACCAACAGACTCCCCCTTGGCAGTAGCTTCATATCTTGATCTTCAAAGCTTGAGTCTTGTAATCTTGTATCTTTACGCGTGCGCTCCTTCTCTAACACATACCGACACCACCCTTTGATATTTCCTTGCTTGATCCTTCCAAGCAGGAATGTAGAAGATCTTCTTTTCGTTGAGCATCTTCAGATCAGCTTGCGATAGATTAACAAGATGCATCGGGTCGTAAACCCTAAGCACTTCTTGTTCATCCTCATCTTCCATTACCGCCTCCGCTGTTTCACAATCCACGAACCACCATTTTAGGTCTTTGAGCACGTCCTTGGGCATAAGCTTCATCGGTACTTCTTTAAGGCACCGGATCGGTCTATACTTCATAACCATCCAAGGCTTTCCATCAGCTCTCAAACCTCTATCCTTGTCTTCGACAAGTTTCCCCTTTTGTGGTTTCAGCAGCTCAAACTTCTTCTCCTTAATGCTCTCTTTCCATACGATCTTTCCGATGACTCTAGCCATGTTATTGTCACTTCGATTTATCAACCCCAATCTGGCTAAGTCTTTAACCTCACATTCAGGCAGTGTGTTTAATGATCTCAAAGTTCTCCTGAAGTACTGAATCCCGTCATATCTTTTGATCACGAAGAGCCGCAGCTGCTCATCATATATCAAGCAGATAATACCTTTCTTTGCTTCAGCGTATCCCTTAATATTGTAACTCTTTTTGAACATTTTAGGGACCGCCGGTTTCTTCGTCTTTACGAACCATTGAGCACAACCTTCCTTCCAATTCGGCTGCTCTTCCCATTCAGTATCTTCCACAACTGTCTCTTCACCCATATCGGGCATCTCAACCTCTGGAATCTCGTGTTCAATATCTTCATCTACTATCTCCCCTTCTTCTATCACATTTTCAACAATAATTTGCTCACCGATCTTCTCAATCTCATCACTCGGCAGCACATCTTCTTCAAGCATAAAATCATCATCATCATCTAGCTCTTTCAACGCGTCGATTACATCATCAACATCATCACCAGCATCCATATCTACCACATCATCACCAGCTGCGCTTGTAGACTCCCCCTCAGCTGTGGAAGTACCAAGAGCTATAGAAGTTCTTGGCAGCTCACCACCTGCACCTTCCGGTGCATTGGGATCATCGTCATGATCTTCTCTCCGTTTTGTCCTCAACTCATCTCCCCTACAGCTCATCTCCCCCTGAGATGCCAAGAACGCTTTCATCGCGTCTATGATCTTCCCATGCTCGACCAGGAGGGAGGCCTGTAGTTGGTTTGCTTCCACTAGGCTTTGAATAGTCTTGGACTGCTCAGCTACGATCCGCTCTAGTGAAGCTATCCTTTCGGAGTCTGAAGTAGGCGTTGGAGTTGGCGGGACATCAGCAGCAGAAGTGACCGCAGGTGGTACACTTGGTAACCCTACAGTAGTAGAAGTGACTGTAGACTCAACAAATCGTGCTACTACCACCGATGGAGTAAGCGATTGAGGTGGTAGAGACACAATTGTTGGAGTCGACGTCTGGACGGCAGTAACCTGTGCTGTAGAAGGAATAAGAGACATACCAGACAAGGCAGGTGGAGCAAAACGTACCAGCCTTGAAGTTTCTCCAGCTCCCGAACCCATACATGTCCGTTCTCTTCTTGAACGTCTGAGCACTAGCTGAACTGCTTCTTCTTCATCATCTTCCTCGTCATCGTCGTCAACCGTTCTCATCCTCTTCCCAATCGTTCTCTCCCTAGACACCATCAATCGTCTAGCTTCAGCAAATGTCTCATCAAGATCGGAGTCAGCTACCGAAGTAACTGCTCTAGTAACATCCATGGCCTGAGAACCCGAGACATCCATATCAAACAATCCTTGGCCGCTAAAAGCAGCATCAAGGTCGACGTCTTCAGCAGTAGGCACAGCAGGCGCAGCTGATACAGCATGAGGTGCTGCCGCCTGTTGTGGTCTTGGGTCTCTGAACTCGTCCCCACCAGCAGGAACATACTCCGGGTTGACAAGATACCCGAACAGTGGAGTATGCCTGGGACGCAGCTCAGGCTTGCTTCGTGCGCTAGAAGTGCGACACTGAGCAAAGATACGCTTCTTCACACATTCAACGTATCTAATAGGGCGTCTCTGAGGTAGCAACGGAGCCACATGATTGAGAATCATTTGTAAGAATCGAGGATACATAATAAATCGCTCACGCGCCACAGCCCTCCTCTGACGATCAATCTCGTAAAATATCAGCTGACTAAATGAATATCTTCTGTTGTAAGTCAGGGCAGTCATGGCAGACTGCATCGTCGTGCCCATTCCATCAGTTCCTGCCTTCCTCCCAGACATGCACATGATCAAAACGTGCATTAGGAAGCGCCACTGATCTAATAAAAATCCTTTTCTCCTCTGCGTGTCCCCCAACGGACCTGAATAACCCATCCTGAGAAATGCCCCATCACGAAAAGGAGCGACGAACTCCGTTGGGTCATCCCTCGTTTCTTCTCCAAACTGCAAAGCCAACCGTATATCTTCTGAAGAGAACTGCACAACATGACCATTTACGGTTGCTCGCATCACCGGGGGCTCAACCCGGCAATCATACTCTACCGACTGCCAAAAGTCTTCAATGTTAGGTAGTGAAATAGGCAGGGTATTCGTGATCGCATGGAAGATCCTTGAGCGCAGGAGAAATGTGATAATTTCCCTGTAGTCCTCCATGCCACTTGCGTCTGGGTCTAACATGATGTACTGGTTATGCGCTGGAAAGAACTGTCTTTGATCATTACCGTCATCACCACCAGCACCGCCAACAGCAGCCATATCTGCACTAAACGAACCAAGTTAGATAACTGTTAAGCAACTCACAAGTTCGCCGGAAAGAACAATTTCGCTGATATTATTATGAATTTTACTGTTTAGAAATCACCTTATATAGGGTCAGAGTTGGTCAAGCGAAGTTAAGGATAACTTCGCCTTGGCGAAGTTAAGCACAAGTTCGCCTGATTCAACAACTTCGCCTATATTTTCAGAATCAACCCTTTAAGTTTGAACATTTTGCAATTAACATTTGAAAGTTTCATAAAGAGTTAAACAAATGATCAAGCCTAAGTAACCAGATATAAAATAATACAACTACAAAAATGGAAAAACTTATAAAAATTTTAACGAAATAAGGGATCAAATTTCAGTCTAGTCAGGGACCACTATGTTTTTAGAAAAGATCCTAACAGGAATCACACTCACTACGTGACTGTCATATAGATCCGTGTTTAGCCGTATTATGACATAGAGAAACAGGTTGTAAGCATGTAAATAACTTAAATGGTTTTCATCGTTTCTGTGATATGGATTAGGGTTCAATTTAGCTCAAAATTTAAGTGGGCAACAACTCAGAGATAATGAAGCCTTCTATCTATTCTCAAAGCGTATTTGGCTATACCCAAGTCACCCCGAATTGACTTCGACCCATATTGTCTGATTAACTTGTAGATACTCGTTGTCTGCTTCCCGTTTTCTTCTTACTCCAGAATTGAGAAGTCTTGATTGTTACAATAACTCAGAAGTACTTAAAATTTTTTTTTTTTTTTTTTTTTTTTAACCACACATACTTATAGACTTCGGAGTACTAAACCACTGCAAGTCCCGAATCTGGATCACTGCAGTGTCTTGAAATGCTTTCTTCACGGGAATAAGAACACTTACGGGCTCGTGTATGACTGGGTAGTCGCTTTTCTGCCTATCATTCGGAAAGAAATGCATGAAGACATTCAAAACTCTTAAGGAGTTTCCACGTAAAATCGAGTAATTTAAGTTAATATCACATACACTTTTACGCACCATAAAAATTACCATGACATACAATGACTGTCCTAAAGTCTTTTAAGCCTAATAACTTCACTAGTTAAGCACACACAATCAGTATATATATCATTTTCCAAGGTTGGATCAACTTTCTGTTAAACATAGCACATTTACTTCATACGAAGTAATAGACTTGAAAAGTAATTTCATTTCCCATAAAAAATTTTGACTTCAATCGCCCCGTTCACGTCAAAGTCTTCAGGTAAACGGCAATCCTGAAGATCCAATGGATCAACTGGACCGACCACATACAGGTATGTGTCCTTCTAACTATGTATGACCGACTAATTTTCAGCGACAGAAAGAAAACACATCATAACTGCCCCGGTCACTTTCAGTCATCTGGTTAATGGCGACCCTCATTTTCTAAGTAGAAACGAGGACCAAAACATATCCGTGGATATGTCCATCAAACTGAGGTAACCGACTAATTTTAAGCAATAGTGACGTTTTTTTTTTTTTTTTTTTTTTTTTTTTTTTTTTTTTTTTTTAAGACACAATAGAAAAGCATGGTTACTCGGGATTGATCATCCCGTTTAGCTCAATTAGGTTTTGAAATCTGGATTTATCAAACGCTTTTGTAAATAAATCAGCGAAATTTTCGAGCGTATCGACTTTTTCGATCTTAATCATTTTCTTCTCAGCACAATCCCGTATGAAATGATGACGAATGTCAATATGTTTGGTTTTACTATGTTTCACGGGATTGTTAATTACTGAGATGGCTGCAGTGTTATCAATTAAAATAGGAGTGAGTAAGAAATTCAGACCATAGTCGCGCAATTGTTGCTGAATCCACAAAACCTGTGAACAGCAGTTGGATGCTGCCATATATTCAGCTTCACATGTTGAGATTGCAACTGACGTCTGTTTCTTGCACTGCCAGGAAACTAATCTTCCACCGAGAAACTGACATCCTCCTGTTGTCGACTTCCGACTCTGATTGCACCCTCCATAATCAGAATCAGTATAAGCAATCAGTTCCACGTCTCCTCCATTCGGGTACCACAACCCTAGCTTCGGCTTGCCCTTGAGATACCGTAGTATCCTCTTTGCACCATTCAAATGAGATTCTTTCGGATTTGCCTGAAAACGTGCACAAAGACAAACAGCAAACATTATATCAGGCCTAGAAGCAGTTAAATACATTAATGAACCTATTATCGCCCGATACAGAGTTGGGTCCACATCTGCGTCACCATCTGATTCAGCGCCCAATTTGTGATTGACGCAGATTGGAGTGTCATATGGAGAACTGTCCTCCATCTTGAATCGCTTGAGCACATCATGAACGTACTTCGTCTGATGAATGAACATCCCGTCCTTCTTCTGATCAACCTGCAATCCTAGAAAGAAAGTTAGTTCACCCATAGCACTCATTTCGAACCTTTTCTTCATGACATCCTCAAAATCTTGACACATGGAGACTTTTGATGCAGCAAATATGATGTCATCCACGTAGACTTGAACTAGTAGGAAGTCGCTTCCGTCTCTCTTCACGAACAGTGTGCTGTCAATTAAACCCCTTTCAAAACCATTCTCGAGCAAGTAGTCCGATAACGTTGAATACCAGGCACGAGGTGCCTGATGTAATCCATACAGCGCCTTTCTCAACTTGTATACGTGATCTGGGAAGTCTGGGTCAGGAAAACCCGGAGGTTGCTCAACATACACAACCTCATCAACTTTCCCATTTAAAAACGCACTCTTCACATCTAGCTGAAAGACCTTCATCTTCTTGAACGCAGCAAACACCAAAAACAATCTTATTGCTTCCAACCGGGCGACAGGAGCGAACACCTCATTGTAATCAATACCCTCTTACTGATTAAAACCTTTAACAACCAGCCTTGCCTTGTTTCTAATGATAATCCCCTTTTCATCCCTCTTGCATTTAAACACCCATTTTGTGCCTATAGCATGCACATTCCTTGGTTTTTCAACCAAAGTCCAGACTTCCATCTTCTCGAATTGAGCCAACTCTTCTTGCATGGCCTCGACCCACGAGCTGTCCTTAAGAGCCATTTGATAATTTTTCGGTTCAATCTGGCTAATAAAGCAGGAGTACAAACATTCGTTCATTATACCCGTTTCTTTAATGCTTGTATAAACACAGGTGTGCTCATTCAAGCTACTTCTGGTTTGTACACTGGAGGACACATCACCTATAATATTCTCCAATGGGTGATCTTTGTGAATTCTCGTGGTCGGAACAGCACCGACATGCAAATTATCTTCCAAATTTGAAGAGATCTCATCAATGGTTGTTTCTGGCTGAGAGTGAAATGGATTGATAAACTCATCTTCAGGTAAGGCAGCAGGGGTATCAATAGTGTTTGATGTGGAAGGTTGACTTTTCTCAATAAGCTGTCGTTGCAATAGATTCTCTTCCTCATCAAGTATCATCTTCGACGCAATTCTTTCTTCTTCTTCAGAAATTTCCAAATTAGGGATGTTAAATGACTTAAACAGCTTAACATAGTCGAAAAGCTCAGCGGGTCCATTGCTTAGTTTTGGCGATTGGTAACTAGTAATGTCGGTGTTACACACCACCTCCACCTTGCAAGTCGACGTATTGAAGACCCGTCTGTTGGGAGTCCCAACAACATAACCGACTAAGATTCCTTCATCGGCTACTTCACCAAATTTCGAATTGGTCTTCAAAATCGAACAAGGAGACCCGAATGGTTCAAGACCGCTCAAGTTGGGCTTCCTTCCATGCATAAGCTCGTAACATGTTTTTCCAAGTCTCTTAACGATTAACACCCTATTCAGAACATAGCAGGCTGTAGCAACTGCTTCAGCCCAGAATATCACAGGAAGTTTTGAATCTGCCAGCATTGTTCTGGCTCCTTCAATTAAAGTTCGGTTCTTCCTTTCAGCCACTCCATTCTGTTGCGGAGTATACGGAGCGCTGTATTGATGTTCAATTCCTTTCTGAAGACAGAAGATTTCCATTTCAAAGTTCTTGAACTCTGTTCCATTGTCACTTCTGATGTATTTAACTGATTTACTCATGACGTTCTCAACTTTTGTAATTAGATTCTTCACCATTTGAGCCGTCTCATCTTTCGATTTCAGAAAATATACCCACGAATATCGCGAGTAGTCATCAGTGATCACCAAGCAGTAAGAGGTACCTCCTAGACTTTTTACATTCACGGGACCGAAGAGATCCATGTGAAGTAGTTCTAGAGTACCGGCAATAGAGTTGACCTTCTTGGTGAGATGGGATTTCTTGTGTTGCTTTCCCTTCTTGCATGCTATACATTTGTCTTCAAAGTTAAAACTTTTTAAGGGAACGCCCATCACAAGCCCATTCTTGACAATGAAGTTCATCTTCCGAAGATGAATGTGCCCCATTCTCCTGTGCCACAATTCAGATTCTGATTCGCTTGCTTTCGTCATTAAACAAGATTCTCCCGTGGCCATTTCAGTAGACCTCATATCCATCACATATGTATTTGTTTCACGTGGAGCTTTCATTACTATCCATTCGTCTGGTATCTGGAAACCAGGCTTCAACACGATCGCTTCATTCTTCGTGAAATGGACAGTGTAATCTTTATCACAAGTCTGCGACACACTCAGCAGATTGTGCTTCAATTCCTCCACAAAATTCACATTCTCAAGTGTCATCCTTCCATTTGACACTGTACCTCTACCAGTAATCCTTCCTCCGCTTTCACCAGCAAAACTAACTCTCGCTCCCTGAACAGGTTTTAAGTCTTGCAACAAGTGTTTGTTGCCCGTCATGTGCCGGGAACAGCCGCTATCTACAATCCAAAGACTGTGGGCAGCCCTGTTCAACTGTTCCTGCACAATAAAACAGAGAATTAGAATCTTGGGACCCAAGACCAATTGGTCTTGGATCGATACGTCCCGTACCCTGGCTTTCCAAAGTTAGCATCAGGATAATTCCTGTAAGTCCTGTTAGGAAATCTCCTTGAAGATTGAGTGTGATGCCTTCCAAACCTATGTGAATTGAAAGTGTTATATCTTGTGGTTTGGTTGAAAAACTGAGGTTTGTTTTTATGAAAACTTGAATTAGTTACATTTTGGCATTTTGAAAAGTTTTCATTTTTAGCAGTATCAAACTGATGCTTATTCTCAGTTTTATTTGGCCTCACACCTCTGTATCTCGGCGTCAGAGGGCAATCTGCAACAAGATGTCCTAATTTATTACATCTAAAGCAACACCTACTCTCCATTTTCTTTTCAAATGTTGGTTTGGATGTAGAGGCAGTGTTACCAGCCGTTCGTCTCACATAAGGTGGGACATACGGGTTGAGTGGAGTACTCTTTTTAGAAGATTTATTTTTATCTCCACCGGTGGGTAACACTACCTTCTCATTCGTCTTACCTGATTCAGACAACTTATCCGAATCCGATGAGACTGGACTCATAACAGAAATATTTACACTAGAAACAGGCGAACTCGTTTCGCCATTACTAACAGTTGGTTCTTTACATGTAACCTTGATAGGAACTGTCTCAGGAACTTCAAAATCCACAGATTTCTGAATACTAGGGTTGAAAGTGTAGTTGTGGTTATAAGGTGGTGGCACCTCGTGATAACCAATTCCTCCTCTCTTTGGAGAGGTACCTTGATCACTAACAAGGTGATCAAGAATAGCTGAGGAATTTCGGAACTGCTCGAGTTTTCGGTTCAGTTCCACCACTTTCACCTGGTGGTCAGCAATCTGCTTTTCACGATCAGCAATAAGTTTAGTCTTTTCTTCTAAAACCTCATAACTTAGGTCAATTACATCAATTTTTTCAGCAAGTTTAGTTTTTAAGCTTTTGACATCTTTTTCACATGCTTTTATTTTAATTTTATAACTGTTTTCTCTTGCCTTAGTAAAATGATGATCTTCTTTAAGATTTTTAAATTCAGCATCTAAACGAACATACTGATCAGTTATGGTCGCAAGTTGCTCAGACAAATTCTCACATTTTGTACAAACAGGTTTAGGACTTACCTCGGAGGGTTGACCATCGTTATCTGCCATGAAAGCTTTCTCCTCAACAGTAGCTTTCTCATCTCCAGTCATCTTCTCACAATATTCATTTTCTACCTTAGCCATATTCGCCTGCTCACCAGTTTCATTCGCATGCAGGTTCCAGTTGTATTCACCGGCTTCTCTAGACCACATGGCATTGACTTCTTTACTAATCCCAGTAGGCTGTGCAGACCGGCCTTGACCCCGTTCAACTCTCTCGTTTCTGCATTCTTTAGCAAAGTGCCCATACTGTTGACAGTTATAGCACCTCACTTTAGACTTGTCGAATCCGGGCCTACCACCAACAAACTTTCTCCCCGTCTTATTCATGAAACGCTTGACTCGCCTCACTATCATGGCCATTTGCCATTGCAAATCCATCTCCTCCAGATCATCAGCATCGATCTGGTCATAATCCTCATCCAAAACAGCAGGGTCCACAATATTCCCTTGTATGTAGTTCTCATATGAAGCAATAAAAGATGCATAGACTGCAAACTGCTCTTCAGCAAATTTGACACTCATTGGCATCTTTGAATAGTTATTGCTTGAGGCACTTGGAGAGAAACTACTGTTGGATGTTTGAGGTTTCGAAGCACTTGAACCTCCAGCAACGAAGCAAACATCACCGTTCATGTTTACTGAAACGTTTCCTTCATGAGAAGGGTTAGAACCTGACTCTCCTTTGGAGTAGTAAGCAGCAGATTTAGGCTTCGAACTTGAGCCTGAGTTAAGTTTGGCACCATACATACCAGGGTCTTGAATCTGATCTGTTGGTGTCTCTTTACGTACCATATTAAGCTCAAAGGTTCTGAGCTTGTTTACTGCTGTCTCCAAATCACAATTAGGAAAGTCTCTGTCTTCCCAAATCAGCACTGTGTACATTTCCCACTTCGGTGGGAGAGCATCGAGAAGCTTTTCAACTATTTCCTCTTCTCTGTAAGCAATCGAATAGTTGTTTAGCTCTGTCATTAGATGATAATATCGAGTGATAATATCATCCAGAGATTCGTTCTTCAAATATTTGAAGACAGAGAACTGAGTCTTCAACAGTTTAATCTTCGAGGCACGAATACCTACGTTCCCTTCGAATCTATTTTCAAGAGCATCCCAAAGCTCTCGTGCCGATGTATACTTTCTGAAAGTATGAAGGATCTCCTGTGGAAGAGCCATAGTGATAGCTGCGTGAGCCTTGCTTTCGGCTTCGTACATCTTCTTCTCCTCTTCATCCATCTTGCTGTACTTCTTAACCACATCACGACCTTCGTACACCATGGTCGGTGGGATATATCCATCCTGGATGCACACCCACATCTTTGCATCCTGGTATTTAATATACTGAATAAACCGATCCTTCCATGCAACAAAGTCAGTTCCTTTTAACAGCCTTGGGGCCTTAGTGGCTGACCCCGCTTCGACTTCCATTTTCACCAATTCAGAGATGTTAATTTGCGACATCTTCTCAAAAACCCGAAAAATTCAAAAATTTGTCCAAACAGTACTAAAGGCGAAGTTAAGAATAACTTCGCTTAAATGTTAACTTCGCTGGAAAAATTCTTAAATTCGTGTGACTCGGCGAAGTTGAGAATAACGTCGCTTACGGTAAGCGAACTTAGCAGGTAAGCGAAGTTGAGGATAACTTCGCTTAGGCGAACTTATGAGGCAGGCGAAGTTGTGAATAACTTCGCTTAACCTTATATCTTCGCCTAAACCCTACTTTCAGTGACGGCAACTTCGCCTGAAGAACAGTAACTTCGCCCGATGAACACTGAAAATATTCAGATCTGTTGTCGACGATTCTGCAGTTTCCGGTCGTTGTAAAGGCTTGAAAATGACTGTATATAGTGATTAGAACTCAATACGAACAAAAACTCGTCCCGTGAATAGGTCAAACGAGACGTTTTCTACACCCGCGTGAAATCCCGAACCTCACAATCGAGCCGATGGCTCTGATACCAATTGTAGGCTCCTGGACGGATCGTACACGGGATGTCGCTATCTGCGCAGGTGCGGAATCCCTGCGTAGGTAGATACGAGAGTAGAATACGTATAAAACAAACACACGAGCAATAACCGAAACACGTTATATTGATAACCCGAACACGTGACACTAGGTCACTATTACAGACTCTGACACGTAACTCTCGAACTGAAACAAACTGAAACTAACCTCGCGAACTCGCTAACATCCACAACTGTTACAGTGAACAGTTTATATAAACACGACAACTTCGCCTCAGGCGAAGTTGTCCATAACTTCGCTTGTTCAACAAGTTCGCCTGAGCGAACTTGTTAACAACTTCGCTTGTTCAACAAGTTCGCCTAAGCGAACTTGTTGACAACTTCGCTCGTTACATAAACATAAACATAATCAAAAACATAATTACATTACAGACTCGATTACAAACGTTAGACTATGAACTACTGACATACATGTACCAACAAATAACTATCATGTCTAAATGTATGAAGGCAAAGGTTGATTTTCTTTGCCTCAGGAAGGATATGACATCCTCTTTGATCTTACTAAGGATACTGGATCCTAGGAACACTTTCATATCTGGATCCTCGGGATCCAAGGATACTTCTTTTATGTCTTTCTCCCGAGCTTCCAGCACATCCCTAGGATGTTGTTGTGGTTGCTATGCTATCGTCTGTTTGGTTGTTGGCTTCATGGATGAAGAATAATAGTTCTTGGCTTCCACCTGATCACCATCTATCCTTACAACTCCCCAAGGGGTCGGAGGTTTGATGCATTGATGGTAAGTAGAGGCCACTGCCTTCATTCCATGCAGCCAGGGCCTGCCTAAAATAACATTGCAACAAGAAATGTTATCAATAACACAAAATCTTTGATAAGAATTTAACCCTTCAATGTATATTGGGAGGTTAATGTCCCCCCAATGTCTTCTTGGTTTCTTCACTGAAACCAACTAGCACCGACGTTATTAGGATGATTTCCGAGTCCGGTATATTCATCTTCTCAAGCACATCATGTTGGATGATACTGACCGAACTTCCACCTTTGACTAGGATCCTGCCTACATAATGGTTAGCTATAAATAAAGTAACAATCAAACCATCATGGTGAGGATCTTGGATGTTTAATTTATCTTCTTCATTGAAGAAGATCCTTTTGTCAGTCGTCAAAGTGGTGGATATAACCGGTCGGTCCCTGTTATCCAATTTGATCTCTTTGGCGAGCCTTTTAGCTGCGGAGAAGAAAGTTCCACATATGTCTGAGCCTCCGGAGATGAAGTTGATCACGCGCGCATCTGGTTTGTCATGGTGAGGATCCTTGATACTCGTCTTATCTTCTTTATCAAAGAAGATCCACCTATTTGTTATTAAAGTAGTGGGAAGAAGTGGTCTTTCCCCATTGTTCAATTCGGTCTCCTCGACGAGGTTCTTCGCTGTAGGATAGGAAGTTCGAAATATGTCTGAGCCTCTAGAGATGAATTTGATCACGTGCGCATCTAGTGGTGGTGGAGTTGCTTTTTGTGGAAGATCTTCAGGATCCTGGATCTTGGAACATTTTTCTTCCCAAAAGTTCCTTGAAGTGGCCCTTACTTAGGAGGTAACCAATTTCCCTCCTTAGACCAATACACTCATCAGTCAAGTGACCGAAGTCTTCATTGAATGCACACCATTTGGACTTGTCTTTGAATGATGTTGTTTTCTCGTTCTTTCTTGGCCACCTTGCCTTCTCACCTAGATCCTTCATGGCACATATTAAACCATGAGTATCCACTGAGAAGCAATATTCTGAGATGCTCGGGTAGTCTTCGTCATCATCTCCTTCTTCAACAACTTGGACATTTTGATTGTTGAACTTGGAGTAGGGATTTGATTTGTTGTTCTTGTACGAGTATCCTTGTTTCTTGTTGGGAGATTCTTGCTTTGTTTGTCCCCCTAACCGATCCTGGATCCTCTTGTCATCTTCTAACCTAATGAAACTTAGCACCTTGTTCCTGACTTCATCTAAGGTCCTGCATGGAGTCATCACAAGATCATCATAAAAGGGGGAGCCCCTCTGAAGTCCCCTCTGAAGTCCCCTCTTGAATGCTTCAACAGTAGTAGCCATGTAAAGATTGGGGATTTCCAAAGCTTCCCTGCCAAACCTTGTAACAAAATCCCTAAGGGATTCATCACTAGGTTGGATAACTCGATATAGATCAATAGTTAAGTTCTCAAATTTCCTACTATAGGAAAATTGGCTGTTGAACAAGTTAACTAAATGAGAAAACGAAGTAACAGAAAAGGGAGGAAGACTTAGCAGCCATTTGAGCGCGGATCCTATCAGTGTGGATCCGAAACCTTTGCAAAGACAAGCCTCCTTGAGCCTTTCAGGGATTGGATTAATCTACATCCTCTCCCTGTATTGGGCGACGTGCTCATTAGGATCAGTGGTCCCATCATAAGTCTTCATGTTGGGAGTCTGAAATCTTTTAGGGATCTCAGCGTCACAGATAGGTGGAGCGAATCTGGATAACTTGTGGCTACCCTCTGGAACTTCAAGGATCGGTCGAACCACCCCTGGTACGTTGGATATCATATCCTTGATTTTTTGCAGTTCCTTAGCCATATCTTGGTTAATACCTGCATCCTGCCTGGAACCACGATTAGCATCTAAGGATATAGGATCATACAAGTTACCTCTTTGTTGCGTGAATGTCGGTATTCCAGAAGAGTAGCTGAGGTAAGAAGCGTCTGCTACAGGAGTTGGTCCACTAGAAGCTATGGTCTGCATGGAGATTATATCTCCTTCATGGACTTCGGAGGATCGTTGATGTTAAACTCCTAAGGATCCTTGATCCTGAAAGAAGTATCCTTGAGGCTGGGAATTATAGGATCCTTGGTGATATACCCCAGAGGATCCTGGTTGAAGGATCGATGATCCTCTCTGGAACATAGAGGATCCTTGAATCTGCTGACCCATCGATCCTAGATTATGAATTGAGGATCCTTGCTGAATGGTTGAGGGTCCTTGAATTGGCTGACCCATGGACCTCGGATCTAGGATAGACGCTCCTGGCTGAAAGGTTGAGGATCCCTGAGCTGGTTTTCGAGCTCTGGAAGATTGGTAGTCGCGTCTTGTTTCTAGCTGCAGTAGCTCGTGGTGCTCCCGTGATTGGCGGAGGCATCGGTGGCAAAGTTCTTGAAGAGAAAGGAACCGAAGACGGCATGGTTGATGATGTAGAGGTTGATTGAGAGGCCATTGAAAGTGATATGGGTATGAAAGGTTGAAAACTGATAGGAAATAATGTGGATTATAGCACCAATTGCCCCATGGTGGGAGCCAAATTTTTTTGGATAAAAATAAGCTAAGGATAATGTATCCAAATTCGTAAATGTGAGGTATGGTGCTATGATATTGATAACGATTGTGTAAACGAAATATTGAAGAACACCGAGATTTGTTGCGAGTAAAAACCCCTTGATCTTGTATAGATCAAATGAAAAAAACCTCGGGTGATGACAACTGGTCGATCACCAATTTATTAATCACAAAAAGGTTACAAGAGTTTTGGAGATTACGATCAATGTTACAATGAATGCTAGTGTGTAGAGAGAATTATGAGTTCTGCTCTAGTGTGTAGAGAGAATTATGAGTTCTGCTCTAGTGTGTGAGAATACAAGTGATCTTGAATTGATCGTTATCACGATATTATAAAGAAAATACCAACTAACAACATTTCCTAATAATCCGCCACTCTTCCATAACTCCTTCAATGTTCATTGACCACTTGCTGGGAGCTTCCAGTAGCGAACTTTAAGGTAGACTCAGTCATATAGTCGTTATAACTATCTAACACATCACCATTCAAATACAATCATTAGTAAACAAATAATACCGAGGATCCTCGATCCTTTGTAACTCGAGACATATCTCAAGGATAACTTATCCATAAGACAGTCAAGGATAATGGATCCTTAGAATAAAATTCATACCCTAACAAGAACCACTAACTTTTGTGACAGTTGGGGCATCAAGATGATTACCTCTACACCAGTTCATCCTCAAGCTAATGGCCAAGCATAATCAAGTAACAAGATTATCATCAACAACTTGAAGAAGAAACTAGGATCCAAGAAAGGCAAGTGGGCCGAAGAGCTACCGTATGTTCTTTGGGCTGATAGGACAACACCCAAGAATGCAACAGGTCAAACACATTTTTCATTGGTGTTTGGCTCAGAGGCTGTAATCCCTACAGAGATGGTGGTTCCTACAGCCAGAACAAGCATCTGTGATTCAGAAGCCAATAATGAAACCCTTCTCGAAGACTTAGATACTCTTGAAGAGCTCAAAGACCTAGCCAAGATTAGAATGGCAGCATATCAGCAAAGGGTAACTAGGGCATACAACAAAAATATAAGGATCAGAATATTCCAAGAAGGAGATCTAGTCTTGAGAAAAGCCTTCCAAAACACAACTAATCCAACAGATGGGAAGCTAGCACCTAAGTGGGAAGGCCCCTACTTGATCGAGTCAGAAGCTGGAAAGGGGGCATATCACCTGTTGACTATGGAAGGCAATAGGTTATCAAGAGCATGGAATGCTATCCATCTCAGGAAGTACTTTTTTCTAGTCAGGATGCAGTATCCTTAGAAAATCAAGCATCCATCAAGGATCAAGGATCCTGAAATTGATAATATCTATTTGATCACTTATTCATTTCAGATTCTTATTATTAATTTAAGGATAATGTATTCTTAACATTTATTTTTTCCAAGTCTTAAGTAACAATGCAGATTTCAATAAGAGGTTCAATGACTAAGAGGTTGACCACTTCTCCCTCACACTTAAGGTAAACTACTGTTTCCTTTAGCCTAGCCCACCTTTAAGGTATAACTCCCGATGGTCATATCTTCCAAGGTTTAAAGGTTTTCACCTTTCTTATAAATTAGAGTTTCTACACTCTCGCCTGAAGCGCACGTTATCCAGCTTATAGCCCGGGACAGCGGGACCAGTACACGCTTAGTGGCTGACAATTTCGTTGTCTTCGGCTATATGGAAGATTCTATGATTTATGGTAGACGTACCATACCACCGGTTTATAAAATTTTCATGTTATCTCAAGACAAATGTTTCTAGCATTTTCATGCTAGCTAAGGTTTTGGCGTTTTCACGACACTCACGTTTGGGCTAAATCCCGGGTTGGGCGAGTCCCCAGTTAACATCCATATCTTTGGGCCAGTCCCCAGTTTGGGCTTGTCCCCAGTTTTTGGGCTTGTCCCCAGGTTATTTGGGCTTGTCCCCAATTTATTTGGGCTTGTCCCCAGGTTATTTGGGCGTGTCCCCAGTATATTTGGGCTTGTCCCCAGTTTGTTAGGTTTAATCCCAGTTAATATCATAAGTTATTTGCATCAGGTAGCCCAAGTTCAGTTGCGAGGATCACAGAGGTATCAACACTTATGGATTCAAGATCCTTAATTTATTTATACAAGGATCGCAGAAGGATTAATACTTATGGTAACTTAGATCTAATTAAATCTTATAGTATGATTTCTACTTATAAGTTTATATTTATTCGGCTTTAATATTTATATCTTTATAGATGTAAGGATACAATATTCTTAACATGTTTTTATAAGGATAGTTTACCGTTTAAATTTTTCTCAAAACTATTAATAAATCTATGACTATAACATTTATACTTTTAGAATAATAAATAACACTCAAATAGTCACTTGGACTTACCAAAATCATTAACCCGGATTTCACCATACGAAAGATGGACCATCCACCCAGGTTAGGCAGGTGTTACTAGCTGTTCATGATCTGCATGGAGAATAAGAGGAGTTGGATATGTAGCCGAAAGGGAAGTTCCCAAGAAAACTCTATAGATATATGATAATTATATCTAGCATGTCAAATCTCATATGTTTTTGCAGGAAGTTTGAATTTAAAGGCAAAATGGCAGCTGTGATCTTATCACAACCGCCATTTTGGGGGCAATTGTTAGGGCACGGAAATTTGACACTGTGGATACGTTATCCTGGCATATGTTCTTTGATCAGTTATCCTTAGTCAGATCCTGTCAGAATCAAGAATCCTCAGTACTTATTATTTACTAACAATTGTTCTCATTGTATATCAATATATTGATAGGTATAACGGCTAGAGAAGTGGTCTAACCAATTATTTTGCCCTTTTAAGTGGTCTAGCATATGGTTAAAGAAGTGTAGCCGCCATAATGGAGTAGTGCCATGAAAATAAGACTTTTTGTTAGTTGTTATTTTCATTATATATTGAGTTTATGATCAATTATGGTGACACATAACACATTACACGTTCATCATCAACCTCAGAACTCTCTAAGCGGTTCATACACACACTTAGCTACTTTGTAATCTTTGATCATAAACTCCACCCTTGTAACCCGATTTTTACATTAATAAAGTGGTGATAGACGATTTGTTATCACCCGGGGTTTTTGTGTCGGCGATCCGAACAAGATCAAGGGCTTTTCCTCGTAACAAATCCTTGTGTTTATGTTTGCAATCGATTCATTACCATATTTATCAACTTATCACTAAACCTCACCAAACGAATTTGGTTACATAATCCTTATTATATTTTTGACCAAAACAATGACTGTTTAGTTTATTTTTCTTTATCCACCATTGTGGATAGCTCAATATCCTTAGTTGCTAACCTGCTGGCCCAATCCAATTACATTGTACATGCATTAGCCGACCAACTTTTAATTAAATCGGTGATCAATGTAGTAAACAAATGTAAATTTGATTACTAGACATAATGTAAAGGGAATATGACGAACATGAGAGCTAAAAGCTTTTCTATTGATTCAATACATGTAATACTACCCATTATCAAGTAGATCCCAACAAATCAGGAACACTACTAACCAATGAAGGCTAATTCTTACTTTACCCACATGTAAATAAAACAGAAGTTAAGAACTAAAGTGACCTGGTTTTTGACTGACCCTATCCGCATGAGCTGTCACCTAGAACACGTGTTTACCTACAATCTTTTGGCACAATCCGAATTTGCATACATGCATGCATACTATGCTTGGCTACGCGGTTCAAACGTACACAATGCCATCACCTACTCACCTGTGATGAAACGACCCAAACCCAGTATACATAGACAATTAAAGATGCAACTAGTTGGTCATAGAACATACATTTTCGTAATATATGTCATTGATATGTAAACAATTATATACCCACACAATAATTCAAAACTAAGAGCTGACTAGTATTTTTCCTTGATGATTGGGTATCTGCATATAGTTTGTTAAACGTAGTCAGTGTGACTAATTTCTCTTGTCAAAATATGGACTATTCAAATTTGGTTGGCGTGTCACGTGTGAGGCTCGATGTTTTAAGCCAAAAAATTGAAAAGCTGTATTATGGATTTATGGGATTAAAAAACTTACAGATCTAATGACTACCAGCTGGAACATGTAATAGAATAGTTAAAAGTTCGGATTGTTGGATTAAATAGTATTAGATCAATCTAAGACAAATAGCCGGAATACATAATTATCAACAGCAGTTATGAATCCACTGACTTATTTCGTCTGTGTGTTTGATTTATAATGCTCTGTATTCGGTATTCCTTTTCCTAATCTTGTTCGGCCATCAAGAATGCCTCTCGTAAAACAGTTTGAACATCTAAAACTACAATTAGATGCAATAAAATTAGCAACCAACAACTTTGCTGATGACAATTGCATTGGGAGAGGAGGATTCGGGAAAGTGTATAAAGGAGAACTCCTCCAATCTAAGGGTAACACCATTGTTGCGATAAAGCGTTTAGATCGTACATTTGGGCAAGGAAACCCGGAGTTTTGGAAGGAGATTATTATGCTTTCTCAATACAAACATAGAAATATTGTTTCTTTATTAGGGTTTTGTGATGAGATTGACGAGAAGATTCTTGCATAAGAGTATGCATCAAAGGGAAGTCTCCGTTGGAGGTAATTTCATACTCAAGTCACAAGTCGGTGAACTTGAAGGACCAATAATGGCAAGTCGGTCATAGTTGGTTATGTTTCATAATTATAGTATATTTCCTAATTGTATTGTAATTAGAATAGATAATGTCTTGGATAACAAGTTAAGTTGGTTTATATAAACCGAGTTATGATTAGACGTTATAGATTGAGCTGTGAGATGTAACCGAGTTAGGGTTCATCCAGATACACATGAGATGTAACCGAGTTATGGTTCATCTAGATGCAACCAAGTTAAGGTTCATCAACAGTTAAACCGAGTTAGGGTTTGATAGTTTGTAATCAGTTTTTTGAGTTAATAAACAAGAGTTATTTGTTTATTCGTGTTTGATTATCGATCTGGGACTTGAATTGGTATCAAATCGGTTACGCTCTTGGTATTTATCAATCAAAGTCGTGATTGATAGGAGAAGACCGACGACTCAAGGCATCGATCAAAGTCGTGATCAATAAGGAGGGTTTGGTCAGGCTGTGTTCTATCCAGTTCTACGGTGTGAATAGGGAGAACAAGGAGGTTCATCGATCAGTTATTTTCGTTGGAGTAGGTTTCGTATTCTGTGGATTTCTTGGGTTTTGTGAGAATTCCGAAAAACCAAAAATAATTGTTTTGCACAAAGTATTGGTTCAAAGGTGCTAGTTTTCTCTTGTACTCCAAAGAAAAAAGGGGTTCTCTCAAAGAGAACATACAGCAAGCAAGGAGAAAAGGAACTCTTGTTTTGATTGGCTGTTAGGTTTTACAAAGTCAAAGGATGGTGTATTTTTGGTACTGACGAGGGTTGTGAAGAAAAAGAATTTTAAACAAGTTGGTTTATTATTTTGTTTTCTTGAACCTACAAAGCTTGAGTTATTTTTGGTTAAACAAGTGACATTTAATCATCATCGTTTTCTTGGTTGAGTTTTATTAGGTTAAACTAGTTTAACCATTATTGTGAAGTTTTTATTTGGGTTGAAGAAGACAGTTCAATTTATGGTTCGTTTTTATACGGGTTAAACGAGTTAGGTTTTAACCAAGGTTTGAACAAGCGTGTTTGGTTCTGAAAAGAGGTTCAGGACGGATTGATTGGTTTGTATTTGTTCCAACGAAGTAGAGCACAGAGGGTTGTGCGAGACAACTACGAGACATCAATCTGAGCGATTCAGATTGCGTGAAAAATTGATCACCTGTGAGAGGTGTGAAATTTACCTTAGCGATTCGGGGTGGTACAGTGTGATACCGGTGTTTACTTGAGTGACTCGGGTGGTTCGTTGTGATACCGGTGAAGAAGAAAATTGTCAATCTGTGACAAATTGATCAGAAATTGAGACTGATCAAGAACGAGACGAGAAGTCGGTTGTGTGAAGCAATCAAGTTTGTAAGATTTTGATTTGAACGATGTGCTCGTGTTTTGGTTCGGGAACAAAAGAAGATCAAGGAAGATTGTTGTTCTCTCGATTAGATGACCGGGATTGCAGCCAGAGGAGTGGTTACGCGAGTTCATGTGACCGAGTGAATGGTCGGGGACAAGGTCACAAAGTTAGTCGAGTTCGGGAGAGCCGAAAGAACACAGTCATGGATCAAGAGGAGTTCCGGGAAGTCAAAACCGAGATGAAAAGGACCAAGATGGTTGTGAAAGCCGAGAAGGTCAAGATCGTGGGTCAAATCAAACGGGGCAGAAGAGACATGCTCGGAGTTGAAGAATCACCTATTTCGAGTCAGAAATTAGGGGGTGATTGTTGGAAGTAATTTCAGACTCAAGTCACAAGTCGGTGAACTTGAAGGACCAATAATGGAAAGTCGGTCATAGTTGGTTATGTTTTATAATTATAGTATATTTCCTAATTGTATTGTAATTAGAATAGGTAATGTCTTCGATAACAAGTTAAGTTGGTCTATATAAACCGAGTTATGGTTAAACGTTATATATTGAGGTGTGAGATGTAGCCGAGTTAGGGTTCATCCAGATACACATGAGATGTAACCGAGTTAGGGTTTATCCAGATGCAACCAAGTTAGGGTTCATCAACAGTTAAACCGAGTTAGGGTTTGATAGTTTGTAATCAGTTTTTTGAGTTAATAAACAAGAGTTATTTGTTTATTCGTGTTTGATTATCGATCTAGGACTTGAGTCTCGACATGTATCTCAACAATGATGATCTAACATGGACTAGGCGTCTCAATATCTGCATCGGGGCGGCCCGTGGACCGGCATACCTTCACAACCCAGGCGGGACCCAATAAAGGGTTTGCACCATGATAAGAGTTCCAACATCCTTTTGGATGAAAACTGGAACGCAAGGATATCAGATTTAGGTTTGTCTAAATTCGGTCCTGCCAATCAATAGTACACATTCTAGTCTCTAATACTGTAGGCACAATTGGTTACTGTGACCCATTGTATAGACGGGATTGTTAACAAAAGAGCCCGATGTTTACTCCTGTGGCGTTGTGTTGTTTGAATATTATGTGGCAGGTTGTCTATTGACAACAGAAAAGATACTTTTCGGTCGCTAACTGGTTTGGTGCGACAGTACTACAAAGCAAACAAAATAAATTAAATTGTTTATGGTAATATACAGGATAAAATAAATCCTAAATCTTTGCAGACGTTTGCAACAATAGCATATCAATGCTTGAATAATGATCATGAAGAACGTCCATTGATAACCCAAGTGGTGACTATGCTTGAAAGTGCGCTCAGATATGAGGTAAGTTTTGTGTTCTCTTCTACACATTTTTACCCTTTTTGACCTGTAACCATTGCAGGATGGCGTCAACCAGGTTGGGTAATTCAACCCTTTTAGTGGCCTAAGTGGTACTTCAACTCGGAGCTTTTGTTGATGTCGTTCTTAATAAGAAAATGGTTCTTAATATCGAAAGGTAAAACATATTCTGTTAAGAATTTTAAGCTAACTATACATCAGGATAAATAACACCATCAAAAATAGGAACAGCTTAAAGCTTTAATATGTGTGTGGAATTTGTTAAAAAAAAACATGAAGCAAAAAACACCATGAAAAATAAAAGAACAAGATAGAAAACTTACTTCAATCTTGTGGTGATTTAAAACTGACAAGAATATCACACGTCGTTAGAGTTCAAACCATCCACTGTCACAGGGAATCTATGTAGAAACCCATTAAGCAAAAACATGTGTATAAAATAGGGGTAAGTTTATAGAATAACAATCAAGCTTTAAAAGTGTTAGTTCTAATTATGTTACTAAAGTTTTAAAAATGATCCAATCAAGTCACTAACTTTGATTTTTTATTTACATTATATGTTTTAACATGTTTTTTTAGCATGTATTTCTTTTGTTTCAAAAAAGAAATTTTTTATTCTTTTTTTATGTTGATATGCAATAGTGGCGTGCTAATTTTATTTTTTATTTTTAATATAATTAATGTTTTTTTATTTTTTAAATACAACTATATATATTTCAAATTCCGACTCATACATTTTCTCCTCAATTGCTTACTTTACGTACAAAAAATCCGATGATGTTCGGTTTGAATGTTTAGTGACCCGATATAAGCAAAAATTGCATTAGTAATATAGTTGAAATACTTTTAAAACTTTATTATACTATTCTGTTGCATATTCCCTATCAAAGGGAACCACGGACCAGCTAGCTTATACCTATCCAAATATATTTAACTAAACAGTTTCCAAACTCTTATTGTTATAGTAGGCCTAATTAATAAAAAAGAATCATAGCTAGGACTTCATTTTTCCTTTAATTCCAAAAAATCTTAGGAACACATTAACTCTTTCCTTTAATTTCTTTTTCTTTTTACCTTATAATAAGACTCATGAACACAAAGGTTTTTGGTACCAACTGAATCTTAGCCGTCTTAATTAGCCAACTAATCTTATTATTTTCTCCCTATTGGCTATAACTATCAAGTCTATAATGAAAACGGTTGAATGTCAAAGTCTATTTTGTTAAGCTAATTGGTCAAAAAGTTTATTTTGGTAATTTTTCTTAATATAAAACCCTTAGACCATCCGCAACAGGGCATTATAGGGGTGGATAAAAGCCCCTACACCATCCTTGTGGGGGGAGTGAAGGAGCATGGGTGTTTCTATAATAATGGCATATGCGTCTTGAAGTTGTAATTAATGATTGAAGGGGTACTAACTATACATTTGTTTTTGGCTAAAAGAGTGGTAATGATGTGTCGAAAAATACCACCATAAAGGGCGTTAACCATTACATATGGTCTTAGGTGTGCAATCAAATTGATAAAATCTTTTATACAAAGAAACTCTTTCTATACCCTAGATACTAAATAAAACACTTACAAGACCTTGGCCTAATATTTTGGTTCCGTTCTTTTAAGCAGTAAGACCGAAAGCCGGAATCTCCCTAGAATAGTTGATTCCTCTCACCTTAAAGCTGATAGATTGCCTAAGCCAGATCCAATGACTGCCAGCAAGGTGTGAGCCGTATATCCTTGTTGGGGTTGTAGTCAGTTATCATTTCCAGTCCCATTTATGCTAACTTACCAGTATCGATTATTTTCTTCAGGTTATGCAGCTTCTTTATACAAATTATGGGTTAGGTTTACTTGCACTTGCTTCGAGTGGTGCTCATAAAATTTGGAAACTGAGACTAATGGTAAGCAATCCATGTAAGAAGGTTTGGGACTTCAAATTTACTGAATTCTGATTGGTATTTGTAGTGGATAGCTACAACTGAAGCAGTAATGCTCAATCAGTTAAATGAGTAAACCCGCTGAAGAGTCATCAGCATGCATTGCTTTGTCAGAGAATGAATCGTTTGTCATGTCTGCATATGGTGGGAAAATCTCCCTGTTCAACATGATAACTTCCAAGGTATCTAATGTTGGTTAAAAGATTGTAACAGTATGGTATCATGCAGTTCAGAAATACCAATATGGCATGTGTAACTACTAAATAGTTGACTAAGCATGATCAAACTACAGGTTGTAACAACTTTCATGCCCTCTCCACCGTCAGCCACCTACTTGGCATTCCATCCTCAAGACGACAATATCGTTGCCATTGGAAAGGAGGACTCAAAAATACAAATTTACAATGTTTATCTTGCCAAGGTAACTGTTTTTATTTTATAATTAGTCACACCAAATTGTGCTTTTCTTTACGGCACAACTCGATCTGTTATGGAAGGGGAGAATGTTGATTAAAGGTCAAAATAGTCTTATTTTACACTTGATTGTTTTAACAGACCATAATCACACTTGTTAGGTATTAAACAGAGTGGGTACGCAGCGGAAACACAAACACACACGCACAAACGAAAGCAATAAATAAGAGACACGAGATTTTACGTGGTTCAGTCAAGGCAACCTACGTCCACAGGCTGCAACTAGGGTATTTTATATTAAGCACGGTACAAAAGATTACAATACATGACTAGGTATATATAGATAACAATTAGGTTTAATAGAGTAGGGACCAAGAAAACTCCAAATGGGCCATCCTCCATAATTAAACGGGCCGCCCCCTTTTGTCTTCTAATTGTCAACCAACGAACCCGGCCCAAAGGCCTTCACCAATCCTACAATCTCCCACTTGAAGGCCTTGCGATAAACTCTAGCCCACCATTCAAGTACAAAGCAATCCAGTCATCAGTAATATCAGTAATCTTAATAACAAATTTTCCAAGCTTCTAGTTCCCAGAAACAAGCTAAGACTTACCACCTAGTTGCAGCACCCCCTTCAACATCAAGTACTAGAATGGCCAGTTGAAGCTCCACCGAGCCCCAACTCATCAGCCGAAACTGATCCGTCCTCTATCTCAACCGATATGCACGATCCACCAGATCCAGAGATAACCTGAGAACCACTACCACTCTCCTCTTTTAGCAAGAGTTCCCTACGAGAGATTTTATCAATCGGAATAATGGTCTTCAAAACCCAACGTTGTTTTGTAACTGTTCCCAGAACATAACCCGCACTCCCACTGTCACCAAACCCCTGACCTGTTTTAGACCTTCGACCCCGCTCAGCTTGAATCACCTTGGCACCAAGCTCTACTCTTACAAATTGAACCTTATTCTGCCCCTTCGACTCAGCGAACCCGACTTTGTTTTGAGGGACGGTCATACTTCCCTCGGTAGGCACTTGTACCATGTATAATGAACCATACATGTTTCCACGAGCAAGAACCATACTACCTTTAGTTACCTTCCATTTACCTCCACCAAACTTTACTTCCATGCCTAGTTCATCCAGTTGACTAACAGAGATAAGCCTTCTCTTCAACGATGGAATAACCCTAACATTCTTCAAGTTCCAAACGGTTCCCAATGGAGTTACCAAATTAACATCCCCCATGCCCGTAACATTAAGAGCATCATCATTAGCAATACGTACCTTCCCAAAGTTACCAACCTTTAGATACACCATCGTCTCCCTGCTGTGCGCAGCGTGAAACGAAGATCCAGAATCCATGACCCAAGAGTCCACCATGCTATCAACACTACAAAATAATGCCTCGTCATCACTGACGCCATCATGAACCTGTTCAGCAGTGTTCACCTCAGCAGCCTTTCCCTGTAATCTATTTGGACAATCACTCTTAACATGCCCAACTTCATTACACCTCCAGCACTTCACATTCTTCCGAGTTCTAGACGAACTCCTCCCCCGACTCCCACTGCTCCTGTTATTTTCCCTTCCCCTGCCGGCATAAAACATACCAGAAGATGATCTGCCGCTCGTGCTTTTCCGGCGAACGTCTTCACCCAACACAATATCTCGGACCACCTCAAATGTCAAACCATCGGCCCCCGCAGAACTAGTAATGGCCGTTACAGTTCCAGACCAACTCTCAGGCAAAGAAGATAACAATATAATAGCTTGAGTCTCATTATCCAACTTCATGCCCACAGAAGCTAACCTGGACATAATTGAGATGAAATCATTAATGTGACCAGCGACTGAACTTCCCTCGTGCATCCTTGTCATAAACAATTCCCTCATCAAGAACACCTTATTGGATGCAGATGGTTTTTCATACATATTTGACAGAGCCGTCATCATACCACGAGCTGTGGTTTCTTTCATAATGTTAAATGCAATGCTCCTCGTCAAAGCCAATGTAATTTTACCTCTAGCCTTCTTGTCCTTTGAGTTCCAAATTGCTTCTTCGGCTTTATCCATTTTATCCGGCTTTTCCTCCAAAACCATATCCAAATCATGTTCACTAAGTAACGCCTCTATTTGCATCTTCCACCATGCAAAATCAGTCCCGTCAAACTTTTTGATTCGAACCTTCTCGTCTTCAGACATCGCAAACGAGAAAACAAAGAAAAAATCAATAAACAAAACTCTAACCCAAAACCCGAAATTCATGTCAACAAATACCCGAACCACACAATCAAAGCAAACCCGAACAACAAACCGAATCTTGAACACCCAACCTTCGATTCTAGTTCGACAACAAGAAACAACCACACTGCTTCTTCTTTGATTACAGTCGTAAAACACGACCTAATACGCGGCATCTTGTAAACAGCGGCGGCGAAATTCTGTTGACAACGGCACAAATTTTCTGATAGGCAGAGAAGAGACGGCTTCAAGGGTTGTTAAACCCTAATCCCTTTGACCAAGAAATAAAAACCACAGCTTCTATTTTCTTTTGTTTACGTCGGGACACCACATGCCACAAACCCAAAAACAAAACAAAAAAGCTCTATTTTGTTTTATGTGGCTCTTTTTTTTCTTGCAGATCACAACAAAGGAACAAAAAATAATATGAAGCACCTTTGACCAATAAACAAATGCTCAAAGCTTCTTCTCAACTACCGTGCCAAACTTCCAATCAACTATCAAATATTAGCTTTCAAGGTTTACGAACAAGACTTACAAAACCGAAGATAATCTCGCTCTCGTCTCAGTGCGCCCCGTGTATTTAACGAACCTTTAGCTCTGATACCACTTGTTAGGTATTAAAAAGAGTCGGTACGCAGCGGAAACACAAACACACACGCACAAACGAAAGCAATAAATAAGAGACACAAGATTTTACGTGGTTCGGTCAAGGCGATCTACGTCGACAGGCTGCAACTAGGGTATTTTATATTAAGCACGGTACAAAAGATTACAATACATGACTAGGTATATATAGATAACAATTAGGTTTAATAGAGTAGGGACCAAGAAAACTCCAAATGGGTCATCCTCCATAATTAAACGGGCCGCCCCCTTTTGTCTTCTAATTGTCAACCAACGAACCCGGCCCAAAGGCCTTCACCAATCCTAACAACACTCCAGTCCAATGTTACCAGAAACGGATTACAGGACTTGCGTTTTCGTAGGATTTAAATTCACTTGTTTCATCTGGAGCTGATGCTCAGGCAAGTGATTGATTGAATCATCGTAAATTCTCAGTTTCTTAAAGCATAGTTGTTAAAATCGAGCGCCTTTTGCGCTTAAGCGCATTTAAAGCGCCAGGCATTAAATGCGACTTGCATGACTCATATATTTAAAGCGCCATTAATATTATCCCAACTTTCCATGCATGTTAAATATCATTTAAACAACATTTTCCTATTCTCTAGGAGTACCTATAAATCCACTATTAAAGCACCTCAATCTTTTCTCAAATTTCCCATGCGTATTAAATATCATTTAAATATCATTTGACTTCAGTTACTAAATGATTAAAATATTCAGAATTTGTAATTAGGTTTTAGTTTTTTAATTTTTGGAAATCTGGATATTATGATAAATGTGTTAATGGATCTAATTGTTGTTCTTGACGGTTAAAATGAATGTTTTTTGAGTTGTTGAATTACTGGATATTATGACATATGTGTTAATCATTAGGTTTTTCTAATTATTAAGACGTACTTCATGTTTTGGATTTTGGTTTATGAACTATTTCAAAAATGAATGTATGTTTTCTTATTAAGATGTTCTATTTTAGTTAAAAAAAATTTTAATGTGCGCTTTTTTTTTTAAATCGGGCGCTTTTTTTGCGCTTATCGCCTGGACGCTAGGCCCAGCCTCAACGCTTTCGAGCGCTTATCGCATTTGATAACTATGTCTTAAAGTATGGCTAATATCATATCTGTATGTTTTGACTGAACTGCAGTTATGTATGTGGAATATTAATGGATGGGAGGAGGTGAAATCAAGAAGCTTAGAATCGCCACCTGGCTGTCCATCCTCTTGGTTGGGGATACTAAAGTTAAATACCATAGTGATCAAAAGCGTCTCCTGGTCGTACATGAAAGTCAAATTGCTATCTATGATTCTCAACTGGAGTGCTTGAAGTTGGTAAATAGTTTGACTCTCATGCCTTTTCTAATATTAGGTTTCTGATTCTTCGTTAGATGAATTCTCATCTTCAGTCCAACGATAATATTGAGTTGATGCTACGTATCAATGAGATCAGATATTGGTATATTATCTTTGTTCTTGAAACTAAATCCTCATGCAGTGGTCTCCTGGAGAGTTTCTATGTGCTCCAATATCAAGTGCAATTTACTCTTGTGACTGCCTAGCAATATTTACTGGATTTTTGGATGGTGATGTTGGAGTTTTTGATGCTGAGAGTTTGAATATTCGATGTTGTATATCACTTTCTGCCTGCACTTTGTCAACAATTTCCAGGTATATATACAAGTGAAAAGACTTATAAATGCTTATATAATCCCAGATCAATGGATAATTAATCAAACTTTCCGGATAAAGCGACTAACTGGGAGACTATAAGAGCATTCTCAACCTATCTCTAATCCTTATATTTATAATTACACTAAAAAAACATTACATTTCTATTTCCGGCTCAATTATATAATAATATTTTATACATTTATCATTACAGTTTTCTCTCTCATTTACTTACAACCATTTCAAAAAATATTAAAAAATAAATAGGGCAAACTTTGTTTCCCCAAATTTATAAAAAATCACTACATTATCTTTCTTCACCCTATAGTTTACACTCACAACTCAAAACCCACCATATAATTTGTAAATTTCTCTCACATACATTTAGGGGATAGGATGAGAATGCTCTAAGAATTAAAAATACATTTGCCCATTAAAGTTTTTAACTTATTTCAACATTTCCTTTTTTGTCCTTAAATTTTTATTTCAGTAAACGGATTAAACTTGGCACCTTTAAGACTTAAGAGCATTCCCGTTTGGCTCCCTTTCCCTAGTGTTAAAAAAATGGGCCTAGGCGGTCGAATAATTGGTGCCTAGGCGGACCCCAAGCGCCTCAATTTTCGCTAATCAGGCGCTCTAGGCGCTAGTCAGTCAAAATCGGTCAATGTTCGATAAAATCGATCCTAGGCGGTCAAAATCGCTCACATCGGCGTCGGTCAAAGTTTGTCCTAGTCGGTCAAAATTGGTCCAAGGTGGATAAAATTGGTCCAAATCGCCAACTTGGCCCAATATGTACGAAAGGTTTTTAGTGGAATCCGGCCAACAAAATCGGCCGAAATACACTTTTTTGAAGACCGGACCATAAGTTTTAAAGTACTTGATATGCTATGTTAAAGGTTCAAACATTTGAACTACTTAAATTTTATATTCATATTTGATGTGTATGTGCGTGAAATATTACATATAAAAATTCCGATCTGATTATTTCCAATTAATATCAACTAATCCTAGGCGTTGAGCGCCTAGCGACTTCTGCAATAGTGCATATCCCAACTAACATCTCAAAAGTTGGGAGAATATATAAAGAATTCTTATTTTTTTCACTCATCATGATCTCCGTCCTCATACACCATTGAAAACCATATGGATACCTTATTTACGGAGAGTCACTATATTCTCATCTTAAGAAATTTGTTGATCTTTTGTGAGTGAAAGAATGAGTGAAAGAAAAAAATGTAATAAAAAAATTAAAATAGAGATGGATATGGGGAATTGGATGTGGGAAATTTTTAAAGATTTTAAAATGTTAGGGACTCTTGGATTTTTTTTATTTAAATTGTAAAGATAAAGATGGGAAACTATTGTGAGTGCTCTAATGATGTGTTTTATTATAGCTGCAGTAACAAAAATACATATCCTACGGCTATTGCAGCACATCCGGATGATCCCAATGAATTTGCTCTTGGAATGAGTCATGGTTTAGTTCATGTGGGAACGCTAGCCTCTGTAAATCCAAAGTTAGGTGCCTCAACAACTCAAAGAGCGGTACCTTAGGATCTTCTGGTTCTTCAATTTCAGCGTGCCATCCAATCCTTAAAATTATGCACATTATCCAATCCACAAAATTATTAAAATCGTCCAATCCTCCAAATTTAGCGTTTGAATAGTCATCATCACAGTTGTAATTTGCGTTAGTTAAAGGATCGTTTATGTAAATGTCGCTAGTATATGATCACAATTAGAAAGCTACAGCTAGACCTACCCTATCTAAAGTAATTCTAAACGAGGGTCAAGCAGACTAGTTGATCTATCATTGTAAGATGAACTCTTAAATGGTGAAAAATAATATTAATTTTGGTGGAATTTAGATGTATGAATGATCATTGAAGGTATTACGAGCATATCCTAAGTATTATTTGGATTTTGTAATAAGTGTTCCCTAAGATAAATATTTAATTATCAACAAACCTAGGCCACAATGGTGTTTAAACCAAGTCACTATCCCCAAGGGTATCACGTAGGCTTTCGGCCCGTCTAGCATGTTTAAACCAAGTCACTCATGTTTAAGCTCACGTGACATGCATGTGTATTTTCCAACGGATTTAACAAAATTAACTGAGATTAGTTAACGGAGTTAACCTAAAAATTCCAGGTTTCACAAGGTTTTTGGCAACGTAACTCCCCTCCCTCCCTAACCTGATCTCGTCATCAGGCTAAGCATTGTTTGACATCCCGCAATCGTTAATAAAAAAAACAGGGTCCATTCAACATCGAGCTTTGAGCTTTTTCACCCGGCAAGTAAACTCCTTGTTGCACCAAGTTAATCTGATTTCTTCGAACCGTGCAGCTTCCGGATTAAAGATAATCGAACAGAATGAACTTCTAATCCTTTCAAAAGTTTGAACATCTCACAAAGGAAGAGGAATATCTATTATCTTTAGCCAAAATTTTTTTTGAAATCCACTGCTTCCCCATCCCAATGTTTTAAAGATACAAATCACCTTTCCTATACACTTTTGTCTTCGGAGAAGTACTTTGAAGCCTCCACTTAACTAGAGAAGGTGATGCTGACACCCAAGCCACCCAGATATTTCAAACTCACGTCTAACTTTCCAATCGACATGAGGTTACATAAAGACAGAAAATCCTTTATCGTCCAAATGAAGGAAACTTCCTCCATAGTTTTAAAGCAATCGTTTTAAAGGTCGTTCAAAGTGACCTTCGTGATTTATTTGTCTCATCCTTTTTTAAGGTATCTTTTTAAGATATATCTCCTTTTTTTCTCCAAATGAATACCGCCTGACCCACGTTCTGATGAGCCATTTCGGGTTTCTTTGGAATCTCCTTTTGCTTTATGCTATCTTCCTCCTTTTCCTTGATGCTTTGCCCTTTCAAACTTTGCTAAGTTATCCCTAATCTTTGTGTCTCCTATCCACGCTTTATTAAGAACTTCCTTTTATCTTGAATACATCTTTCACCTTTTGGAATTGGACAAAGCAAAGTTTTTCTGTATACCCTTCTTTCGGGCAATGAAAACATCACAAATATTTCCAATACGTTTTAGTTCTAGATTGTATTTCTCAAGCATCCATCCAGTAAATTAGAGATGAAGTAGGTTGTGGAATCCTTTATTCTTTCGCTTGTGGTTTCTTTCTTTTCCCGGTTTTGTTGTTACCATTCGTTGCGTCTCCTGCCACAAATTTGTACTATGGTGTTTAGCATTGGGGGGGGGGGGGGGGTTGCATAAAACCGCGAAAAGGAGTTGAATATGAGTGTAACGTTGTAACAAACGTGCGACAAATTGAAGCCAATTGAAACAAAAAAACAAAACAAAACGATGTACCAAAATTAACACATTATGCTAGCTAATTAAAACCATACGGAATTAGAAACATTGAGCCTAAATCTTAAAGCTCAATGAGAAATTTGACTTTGAGCGTTGTTGCGGGGAGTCGCCGAACTCACCCTCTTATCTACTTCCTTGAATACAAAAACGAGTCCATATTATATGCCGACGTTCGTGTATAAAAAAACCTAATTACGAAATATGTCTAATGTTTATGCCAATGTTGTCATATTTATTAAATAAACAGCAATGGCTTAAGTCTTACATTAGTGGCACCTCCAATCCTTTACTTTTGCGCAAATTCATATAACTTGTTAATAACCTTGATAATAATGTCAGAACTTAATTTAAAACCTATGCGAAATAATTTAAACAAAACGTTACATACATTGCTCCAATGGTCTAATCCGGTCATTGCAAAGTGTTACGGACTGAAACCATTGCAATGTATGA